>NC_056732.1:1878221954-1878521954 GCF_019279795.1 Protopterus annectens
TGTGTGTGTGTGTGTGTGTGTGTGTGTGTGTGTGTGTGTCTGTGTGTGTACAGGGGTGGGAACAAAGCTATATGAGTTTGTACAGGGGTGGGAACAAAGCCATGTATGCATTTACAGGGGTGGAAACAAAGCCATGTGCCTGTGCATATAGACGTGTGGGAACAAAGGTGTGTGTGTGTGTGTGTGTGTGTGTGTGTGTGTATACAGGGGTGGGAAAACAGCTATGTCTGTATATGAACAAGTGTTGGAACAAAACTGTTTGTGTGTGTGTACAGGGGTGGGAACAAAGCTGTGTGTGTGTGTGTGTGTGTGTGTGTGTGTGTGTGTGTGTGTGTGTGTGTGTGTGTGTGTGTGTGTGTGTGTGTGTGTGTGTGTGTGTGTGTGTGTGTGTGTGTGTGTGTGTGTGTGTGTGCATGCGTGAATGTATATGTGTGTGTGTGTGTGTGTGTGTGTGTGTGTGTGTGTGTGTACTGGGAGGGTAACAAAGCTATGTGTGTATATGTACAAGGGTGGGAACAAAGCTTTTTGCGTGTGTTTTCAGGGGAAGAAACAAAGGTGTGTGTGTGTGTGTGTGTGTGTGTGTGTGTGTGTGTGTGTGTGTGTGTGTGTGTGTGTGTGTGTACAGGGTTGGGAACAAAGCTATGTATGTGTGTGTGTGTGTTTATGTGTGTGTGTGTGTGTGTGTGTGTGTGTGTGTGTGTGTGTGTGTACAGAGTTGGTTACAATGGTGTGTGTGTGTGTGTGTGTGTGTGTGTGTGTGTGTGTGTGTGTGTGTGTGTGTGTGTGTGTGTGTGTGTGTGTGTGTGTGTGTGTATACGCGTGTGTGTCCAGGGGGTGAGAACAAAGCTGTGTATGTGTATGTGTGTGTGTGTGTGTGTGTGTGTTTGTGTGTACAAGGGTTGGGAGGAGAGCTCATGGTGTAATAATAAATTATTTAGATTTGATGGTGGAATTTGTACCGGGTATATAATATACAAAAGCAATATTTACATATACACTCTCTAGTCTTTGCATAAAAGGTTTTGACATAATATACCCTCCCCAACAATAAATATGTATTTATTTTTCAAATAAATACTTTTTCTGGGGTACACAATTTGCATGCTGGTGCAATCTGCTGTAATATGTAGTTTGTCAAAAATCTATTTGGTCATCAGGGGTTGCTGAAAGGGGGAATTACCTTTTTCCTCAAGGTACATCATCCCTGAAGCTGTCGGAACTCTCTGTAATTTTGTGGCAGAGTATATGTAATACCCGTGCAGATATGATGACAGAAGAATGCCTGCTATCTGTCATGTTTGCCAAGGTGTTGCACCTAGTGTTGTGCTGTAGGATGATTCCCTGATTCTTGCCCTCCGCCATTTCTTTTCCCCATTGTAGCCTAATGCAGCAGACTGCTCAACCTCTTTTTGGGCCCCATTTCCTTCCTCTCTCCTAGGCTTCTTAGTATTTCTTACTTTACAATTACCACTTTCCAACCAGTGCTTCAGTTTACGTATTTACAAGTTTAACAGTAGACAAGTACTTTTACAACATTCTCAGTGTTTTTGGCACATATCTTCTTATATCATTGTTCCCCATCACGTGTTAGTCTTTCTTATCCCAGCCGTTTGGTTGTTTCCTCTTTATTCCGTGTCTGGCTCCCACCCTGGCACATCATTCCATCCTTTTGACCCTGTCATTCTTCCTAGCACTGTTGCTATTGTTCTGATGTTACTTTTCCTTCTGAGCAGCCCATGTACTTCCTGTCCCCTTTTCCAGTAGTTTTATATATATATTTTTCTTTCTGGTAACAAATTGTATTTGGGATGTTATGCTTTCTTTTCCTGTCCCCTTTTCCGGTAGTTTTATATATATTTTTTTCTTTCCGGTAACAAATTATATTTGGGATGTTATGCTTTCTTTGCTCCCTAACCTTAGCAGGCTTGCCTTTCCTCTTTGAGTTGTATTGGCTGCCCATATTTTGCCCCCTTCTTTTCCTGCTTCCCTTTTATCTTTTTGCCCAGCTGCACCGCACTCCCAGTGTGTGAATTGTTCTTGCTCTATTTCCACACACTTCCACTTTCATCTCTACCGTCTCCTTTCCTCCCTCTTGTATATGGTAGTGGTAGTTTTCTACCACCTGTTCAGTGTTTTCATATTATCATCCTTTTACCCACCAGAAAATATCATTTTAAGATCACATCCCTAAACAGTATACCAACTGCAGTAGTGCCCCATACAAAACTTCTAGGGGGTTACAATAAATGACAACCTGAAATGTGAGCTCCACATCATACCTCTCAACCTCTTACAGCAAGAAATCTGGACAAAGCCATAAATAATGGGACAACGGCACAAAAATAAGGACAGATTTTAAATATTGTTCTTACAAACTTAGAAAGTTGATATAATCACAAGATTTATATTAGCATGAATTTTCTGAAGGGTATGAAGTCTAAATATTCAATCTCTGTTCTTTTCTGACTGCAGTCTTCAATGATTTGCTAATGATTTGCAGTAAAAACACACTTTTATGGGAAGCAGACCAAAATAGGACACAAAAATGTGGACATTCTGTGAAAATCTGGACTATTAAGAGGTATGCTCCACATGGAATCATAGGAGCTTACTAAGCTAATGGCCCTGGGGCCCTGGCAAGTCTAGCCAAGAGTTTATCCCCAAAAAAGAACCCTCAGTCAACACCTGTCACCCCTGTCAATGAGGACAAAAGGTGGAATCCCTGGGACAAATTTGTGGTTTCCCATCCACTCATCAAGGTTGCAATTGAAGATGGTCAGCGAGGTGCTCTGTTTGACATGTATGGAAAGTCTATTCCAGAGATGGGGCAGCCTCTGGGAGACAAACCTGTCTCTCCAGCAGGTTTTGTCGATGTTGCATATTAGATTTAGGCCTATTGAGCGGGTAATGCGCAAGGAGTTAGACTTACGGATATGGAGCATCTCTAGTAAGGCAGGGTCCAGATTGCCTTGTAGGCAAGACATGGTTCACTTCTGAGCAGTCTGTATAATACCAAGCAGAGTGATAGTGATTTGAGCCTGTACACTTAGAACAGGTGTTGGATGCCATGGATTCTTTTTGTGGGGTATTTCTGTGACCTTTCCCGTTGGTGCAGGTGCTTGGAGAGGTACATACCAAACAGGGTGTTATACTCAATTACTGACCTAATGAGGGAGGAGTACAGAGAGGTAATAACCTCTTTTTTTCTGGATGCAATCTCTTTACTTATGAGATGAACCAAGTAAAAGTCTTTTCTGACCACTGCCGCCACATGATGGTCGAATGTAAGATTGTTGTCAACCTGAGTACCCAGGTCTCTCACCACAGGTTGTGTGCTTAGGGGGTTACCGTTGATGTGGTAATCAGTAGGGGCCGTGTTTGTGCTGAATAGTATAACATATTTTTTGCATTTAACTTAAGGCCATGACTTTGGCACTGGTTATTTGTAGCTGTGAGACCCTCCTGCAGTATGTTAACATACTCTGGGCAGTCAATGACAGCACCCAACTTACAGTCATCCACAAACTTGGTCAGCCACAGGCCCTTTGTCTTTGCCTGAACCTCTGAGAAGTAGATGCGAAACAGTAGGAGTCCCAGGACAGATCCCTGGGGAACACCACTAGTAACAGCTCTGCTGTCGGAGATGGTGGCACCTATTTTGACCTTGCGGGTCCTATCGGTGAGCCAGTTGGCCACCCACCTGACAAGATAGGGATTTATGCCAGGTTGTGTTAGCTTTTTGATGATGCCTGAGAGGGGAATTGTGTCAAAGGCCTTGGCCAAGTCAAGGTAAGCTGTATGTACTGACTTTCCCTCATCCAGGGCCTTGGTGACAGTCTCAAAGAAGTCAACCAGGTTCAATAGGCAATATCTCCCCTGACACATCCAAACTGGGTTGGTCAAGTGCTTGGAGATTGCCCATGTTCTTGTTTATGAGATCCATAATAATATGCTCACAGCCTTACAGATCAGACTTATCAAGCTAATGGGGTGATAGTTTCCCAGGTCAGTAGTGGCACCACCTTTGTGCAAGAGGATGACAATGGCAGTTCTCCACTCTGCTGGAATGTAACCTATAATTAGGCTGTGGTTGAATAGGGTGCTCAACGGCAAAGCTAGTTCTTGCTGGCAATGGTGCAGAATACAGCCTGGGATGCTATCAGGTCCCATGGAAGCTGTATTCTTTGCCTTGGATAGGGCCTTTAACACTTGATCTATGCAGATGTGAGTGCGGAACAAGTATCATGGATGTCAAATGGGTCTTTGGGGGGATGGGGATGAAGTTTGTGCTGAAACTATCAGCTAGCAGGTTGGCTAAGTCAACAGGATCAGTGTAAGTGGTACCATTAAGTACTAATGCAGAACAAACCTGGGCTTTGCCATGGAGGTTCCTGACATAACTGAACAAGGACTTGTGGTTTCTCTTTGTTGCAGAAGCTAGTTTCAACTCATAATTGGCTTTGAAGGTTTTCACTAGTGATCTAATTTGCTTGTTGCGGCTGAGGAGGGAGTCTTTCCAATTTTAAATTTGTTCCTTTTTACCCCTGGACAACAGTTTCTTCCTTTTGTTGTAAAGCCTGTTGATAGAGGATGTCCACCAAACAAGTTTGTGTTTCCTTGAGGAGCAGGTTTTAGTTCTGTTGGGTATGGCTGAGTCCTTTCAATTGTACAGGTGCTTGTATACTGCACTAGCATACTGTTCAGCATAGTTGTCTGCATCCTCTGAGAGGACGGTGGTGTGAAGCTACTGATACCCTCCCTTAGGAGGTTGTAGTCAACTTTTGAGAAGTTTTTTAACCTGGTTACAGCCGAGGAGGAGTGGGGTGGGATAGAAACTTCGAATGAGACAGACAGATGATCTGATCTCAACAGGGAAGAACATACTATAAGAGTGGTGCAGCGGTCGCACATGTTGGTGAGAAACAAGTCCAGAATGTTATCTCTCCTTGTGGGGGATAAGATGAGCTGGCCTAGTGCTTTAGAACTGATGAAGTCAAGGACTCATTGGGTTAGTGCATTAGTGCAGGAATAGTTCACCCAGTCTATGGTGGGGTAGTTGAAGTCACCAAGGATCAGGGTGTTAGGGGATAACTTGATGGAGACAAGGTAGGTAGAAGGAATGGGTGTCCTGAGTCATGGAGGGGGGTCTATAGCTGGCTATAACTTGGATGGGTATCCTGCCAACTGTCAGCTGCACCTGGAGTAATTCCAGTGTGTCATGCTGGCAAACCAATCTGGAGGTGTGCCTGTCCTTAATGAAGATAAAGACTCAAGCACCCTTACTGACCTAATTTTGGGAATGAGGTATAACCTGGTAAGGCATGGATGCTCTCTGCAGCCCTGAACCAAGTTTCCATGACCACACAGACATTGGCATCTTCTAGTGTGAGGAGATCCTCCACTGAGTGCAGTTTCAGGTTAAGGCTCCTAGCGTTAAGCAGCATGACCTTCAATTTTCTTTTTGACATATCTTTTATGTTGGAAAATTTGTCTTTGGGACATAGCCTAAAAAAGGCACAATGAGGGAGGCAAAAGCCTTGGCCAAGATCCAGAACCCCAGAGGTGACAGGTGGAGCCCATCTCTGGCAAAGCATCAAGGCCTGTCAACCGTGTCATCCCAGGCAGACAGATACTGGATCCCTTTGGAAAGACAGCAGAAACTAAGCCAATTGTTGAAGTCAATTATTTTTGTTGATATTGTGATATAATTCTTAGTGAAAGTAGGATGCTGCTTAGGGCTATCAATGCTAAAAAAAAAAAAAAAATTTACAAAAAATATGAATGCTACATAGAACCCCCAAAAAATTCCTTACTGCATCCACCAGAGTCACTCTTATCACTACACACCTACTCCCCTCACTATTATATGGTTCTGCTATCTTGACTAACCTCCAGATCACTCTAAAATCTAAACTAGAAAAGTGTTACAAGGCAGCTAGATTTTGCAGCTTACACAAGTCAATGAGCACATCACTGTTCTGCACTAACAATTCTAAATTGGCCCGAATTATCTCACCAAATTAATTATACCCAACTTCTATTAACAAACAAAATTATACTTAATCCCACTTCCTGTCCAGTTATAGGTACAATTCTTCACCACTGCCTCCCAAACTGTCATCTTTTATTTTCTGCCAAAAATTAGTTTGACATCTATAAGATTTACAAAAACTGTGGTCAAAGTCTGTAGTCACAGTGTGCAGTAAAAGTCTGGAATACCATCCCTATGCCAACCAGTTACTGCTCGCCTGGCTAACATTTCAGCTCCTCCTCTAACACCCATATAAATCCTGGCTGCTTTTCCTTGCTTTTATTTCCCTTTTACTTCATTTTGCTTTTACTCATTATTTCTCCTGCCCCTGTATCTACCCCACGTATTACCCTTAAATACTTTTGTGTCATTCTTTCCTTCCTTTTTCTTCTCCTACGTATCCACTATTTGATCTCTGACGTTTACTTTATGAGTGAGTAATAAATACACATAACATGCTAGCACATTTCACTGCTACATGATATTGAATTTATCTTGTTTAATGATGGTATATGTGTATTATTCTGCATGTTATATGTGTATTAATATTTGTATTAATATGTGTATTTACACTATTTTGTAATATTCCATTTTCACTTCTGTATATGCATTTTCTGTTCTTTTACTTGTGGACCTTTTCTCCCCAGGCCTCCACTGAAAATGGATAACATTTTCCCATTGGACTTTCCTGGTTAAATAAAAGTTAATAAATACATAAATAAATATTTTGTCTCCCAGATGTGGCCAAGGTTTTAGTTTCCCTGCCATTTGTAGCTCTTCTTCCCCTTCTTCTTCAGCCAGTTTCCCATCTTTGGTTTCTTTTCACCCCTCTTGATGTTGCTTATTTCATGTGTCTCATCTTTTCCCCTAAGTCATTATAGATCAAACCTACGCTCCTTTTTCTCTCCATCTTTCTCGTTTCTTTACCAAGCTAAGACTCCTATTATTTCGTTGTGATATCCTGTAATCATTCTTCACTGAGTTTACTTGCTATTTATGTAGCCTTTCTCCCATTCCCCTTTTCTATCTGTGGACAGCACTTCCCGTGTCCCCCCACCTTGCTCCCCATTCCTCAGCGCCATGACCTCATAACATTTTATCTCTTTGTGTTTCATTCATTATCTTTCTCTTTCCCCGTGTCTTCTTTGCCCAAATACCACTTCACTGCTATTTTCCTGCTGGCCCCCCTTCAGGCTGTCCCACTTATGTAATCTACTCATTCATTTGGACCCTTTTCACTCTTGCCTGCCTTACTTTTCACTGTGTTTGTTCGTAGGTTCATAGAATAGTACTAGGCTAACTGCCCTTGCAAGCAATTTTAAGTCTAGCCAATTATCCCTTGTGAGACTCAAACCCTGCACCTTGTGTTTGTAAGGCAAACACCTTAACCATTAGGACACCCTCCCAACCCTTGTCCATCTTAACTCATGGCCCCGTTTTTCTCTTTGCCATTAATGCGAGTGCATATCTCTATTCATATTCCCCAGCCCCATGTCTTTTGGCTTGCATTTTCTTTTTCACTGTTATAGCATGATTCTCTCTTCAAATCTGTCTGTCGCAGATTTTTTTTTTACCTCAACAAAGATCTGTTTTTCCTATCACTGGCATCTGTCTTGGTGGACAAGCAGCTGACGGCCTGGTAATTATCCTCACATTGAATCTAGCTGTAGCTCCATCTCATAACGCTTGCACCACCTTATGCTTAAGTTATTTAAAATGCTCTTTAGATTTGAGTGCATTACACCCCTTTAATTTGAGGTATTTTACTCCGGGTTTACATTTAATAATAACTCTCTTCCTTTGTTCCTTCCAACATGAACTGTACAGTCTTTCCCATAGTACACTGCAGTCCTGAGTGTTTCCTGATGATCTCCATACGGTGTAATCCTACCCTTCCCACCTATTCCACGTCCTTTGCCAGTACAAACAGAACTCCAATTTACCCCATTCTCTTTCAGCTGTCCTAATATTTGACTGGGCTTCCTGAGTTAATGTCTCCATTACAAGGATGAACAGGTTGGGTGAGAGCAGGTGTCCTTTTCTCATACCTCTTCTAATAAGCACCCTGTCTGAGGGTCTCTGCTAACTTGGACAACTCTCCTATGATTCATTGTAGTAGTACTTTTACACACTCTGTGAACCTTTGTTTAAGGCCTATATCGTGTAGGCCTCTCCACAAAAAAGACCATTTAACCAAATCAAAAGCTTGTTTTTAATGTCAGATAGTATAATCCCCATCTTTGCCAGATGGCATTTTTTACAATACTTCATAAATCTTCTAATCTTCTGTCATTTTTCCACCAGCAGTCTGAAGGCACCTGGATGCATTACTTTATTTGTGTCCTTTGATAGTAAAACAATACTTACATTGTCATGAAAGGATTCATCTTTCCCACTTCACCACATGTTAAGTACCCAAGCTAGTTCCCGAGGAGCAGACTCACACCCATGGGAACCTGACAGCTTTGTGAAGAAACGTTGCCAAAATTCTTTCATTGCTAGTGGGAGTTTCCCTGTTCTCCACTGTTGTGTAACCTCAGAGTAGGTATATTTAGGTTTAGGGTTCATGAGGAAGTTTCCCCCTCACAGAGGAATGAAGGGATGTTTGTCCCTTGCAAAAAAGAAAAACTTATTCCAAGGTTCATTGAAAGTGCATTCCTCCAGATTTTTTGAATGGCTGGCATTTGCAATGTTTTCCTGTTAATCATGTGACATGAATCACACACACACACACACACACACACACACACACACAATTTATTGATTGATCAAGGGCTGAAGTATAATCCCTGAGCTTTTACAATAAATTTAACCTGTCAACCTGTAGAAGAGGGCGTTCTCCTTTTAGTAAGCTGTTAAAGTCAGGGCTGCTGAGGGAGGAGTAATGTAGTGTGAGTTTGGAAGGAGACTGGGGGCTGATAAACTGAGTGAATGCCAGCAGTCTGGAGAAAAAGAAAAAGAGCTAATAAAAATATCTGACAACCTTTAGTCCCAAAAATAACATTTAATATTATTAAGCACTTTGTCTTCAAAGGCACAGACTTCATAATAAATAAAAAACAAAAATAGTAGAGGTCTTAAAACTTCATTGATGAGCTCACATTAATTTCCAAAAATCATGATTTACATAAAACAGAAAAATTACTTGAGTAAAAACACCAATAAACATCAGCCTTTAATTAGAAAAAAAATTAATTGGAACTTGTTTCTTTTATTTTTGCTGTTTTTTTAGCTTTAAAACTCTACATACCAAAATGTCTTACTAAGAAGGGAACAGGGTGGAATCTAATTTTAACTGCCACAGCAATTCATGTAAATTCAACAGAGAGTAACATCACTGCCCCTCAAATCTAGCTCACTACAATCCATAACAACAAAAAAGAGAAGTTTTTATAATTCTCACAGCTCACTGTTTGTCTGTATAAAACATGTTTAGTGTGTTTTGTTTTGACAGACTGGCAGTGCTCACTGATTCTACTGCACAACTTCCTTGGATGTTAACCATATAATAAACATCACACAAATTACATAAATCCACATAAACTAATCTATAAGACTAACAAGGGAAAGCTGCATTTCTTTGGCTGGAACTAGGAACATTGCTTTTGCTTCCAGATATGGGCTCTAGAAAATCTGAAAGAGTCATGGCAGCGATTTCTGCTAACCAGACACTGAGGGAAACCATGCAGCTGAAAGAAACTTTTGCCAAAATCAAACTATGCAACTGGCTACAATGCTGTGAGGGTAAGGGCGAAGAACAGAGGTGCACCCTATATATATATATTTTTTTTGCATTTAGAAGACCATAGCCAAAACACACAAGCTTTAAGTATGAAAGGAGACAGTTTCCTTTGAGATGATTTGTGTGTTACAATAACAAGCTTATTCATATTGAGCTGAATGGAGGAGGGGCACAGCCACAACTCTGTGCTGAGATTTCAGATGCCTAGAGGCTTCTGAGCTTCCTAAAAACCATGTGTTGCCTGTTTTCTTGCTTATTTTTCTATTTATTGTTTATTCTTACCATTCATTGCACTTGTTATTGTCTGCTGCCAACTCTACTGTATTTTATTACTATAAACAAACTGCACTGTTGTACTACAACTGTTTGCATTACTGGGCCTGTTTAATAATTTTTGTTACTGTTTTCACTGTTTGTAAAGCTTTTTTTAGCCATTTTCACTGTTTGAAAGGTATTACCTGGAAATGTTCTCCATTTGTTGTTTGTTCTGATTTTCCTGCCAAGATGTGAATCATACAACTGATTTGTTTGCAGTTAAAAGCATTCTCTAGAGTCTCCTTGCTCTTTTTTGTTTAAAACTTTTATGTAGTGTCTCACTGCTGTGTTTCTGCTGCGGTAAACATTTCTGTAGTGTTTTCTGCCTAAAATAGTGTAGCTAGTAGCTGTAGCATAGTCCAGACACAGGACCTGCTTGTTTGTTTGTAGTGGCTGTTGGTTCTGAGCACATTTTCCAGGCAATCTTGGATTAGAAAGGGCCCTTCTGTACTCTAGTGAGAGCATAGTGCTGATTGGTTCCTGGCTGCTAAAGGTTGGCTGATCTAGGGCCTGGAGTAAGCATCTCATTGGTTATTTTGAACTTTTTCTAAAGTTGTTTTAAGTTTTAACCTTCTGAGATTTAATCCCCAAAACATGAGTGGATTTCTGCTTGTTTGCTCATCACTCAGCACCATGGGCTGCCATGCAATTGTGCACCACAGCTGTACAGATAGTTTTGATATTTTTTTCCCTTAGATACAGCTGTATCTCAACAGTGTAGTTCCTCATCTTTAACACATTTCCAGACAAAGAAGCTAGATTTCTATGTTATTAGAATCTTCTATTTTTTGTAGTATTTAAACCACGTGCTAGTATTTTTGTAGTATTTAAACCACGTGTTAGTATTTTTGTAGTATTTAAACCATGTGTTAGATCCGGTTTGGGCTTGTTTGTACATCATGCACCACAGCTGCACTGTGTTTAACCCATTGCAAGGTATTCCAGCTACAAAAATCCCATTAGTAGCACTTGTGTGATCATCTAGTAGTACTCCTCTTGACCTTCCACATTTTGCCCCCTTACATCTCTCTGGCCTCTCTCCCTCAGATTCTGACAAACATGGAGGGACAATTCCCTATGGATTCTCCTGTCAGTCTGGTTGATATGGGCATCCTGTGACAGTGTGGCAACTGCCGCATGTACATGGACAACCCCCTACTAATACTACCACCACCAAGGAACACAATTTGTAAGAGATGCAATTACATTAAGAACCTAGAGTCTATGCTCACTCCCTCACAAGCCAGTATATCTGACACTGAGAAGGATGTCAGCACAAACATCACACCTCAAACACCACCCAAATCTACACAACACACACTCACATATGCGGAGGACCTCAACAAAAACATACATAAACAAAAGAGACCTCCGAGGCAAAAACACACACAAACTGCACTGTCCACCACACCCCACACATAGTCCACACACCTCACAGCCACTAAGGCCTAAACATAAACCCAACATATTAGTCATAAGAGACTCCATTGTGAGACACACAAATGTGCCCCTCAGCAGGCTGGATAAGGAGAAATTCACAGTTTGTCAGGTGCCAGAATCCACCATATCACCCATACACTCAAGTCTCTCAAAAACAGGTACTGTTATGACTCTGTCATAGTCTATGTTGGTGTGAATGACTTGAGATGTACCACCCTAGACTTTATGAAGACAGACATGATCAAGCTCACTGAATGTGTGTCCTAAGCAGGTATGTTCCTAGCCTTAATACAAACCAAAAATGACTGACTTTAACAATTGGCTTAGTTTCTGGTGTCATTCCAAGGGGGTCCAGTACCTGACAGCCTGGGAAGACATGATCAACAGACCATGATGCTTTGCCAGAGATGGTCTGCATCTGTTTCCCTTGGGCATAAGGCTTCTGGCAAAGGCTCTTGCCTCCTCCATAGTTCCTTTTTAGGCAATGCTATGAGATCAATGCTACCAACATGAAAACTTCATCAAAACACAAATTAAAAGTCATGCTGCTAAATGCTAGAAGTCTAAACATGAAACTGCACTCATTGCAAGCATTCTTAACCCTGGAAGATGCTGACATTTGTGCAGTCACAGAAACCTGGTTCAAAGCTGCAGAAAGCACCCCAGCCATACCAGGTTACTCATCCTATCATACATTCAGACCCCAAACCATGGGCAGCAAAGCAAAAGGAGGTGGAGTTGCAATACATATAAAAGACATACACACCTCCAGGCTGGTCAAACAGTATGATGCTAAGGAGACACTCCAGGTGCAGTTAACTATTGACAAGATCCCTATTCAAATCATAGCTAACTATAGGCCCCCAACTTTGACTCAAAATGCCCACTCCACCTATCTGAACCTCTTTGAATCTATCTAGATTCAATCCTTTACCCTGATGCTGGGTGACTTTAACTATCCAACCATAGACTGGAAGAACTACTCATGCCAAAATACAAATGCTCAGAGATTCCTTGATTTCATCAGTGCAAATGCCTTGGACCAGCTGGTCAACACCCCCACAACAGATGATAATATCTTGGATTTGGTATTAACCAACATGAGTAACCAATGCAGCATCCCTACAGTGTCATCCTCCCTGGTAAGATCCGACTACAAAGCATTTACTTTCAAAGTCACCATCTCCCCCGACCCCACCCAAGCTAGGGTCAAACAAAAAAAACTTCTTCAAAGCTGATTACAACCTCCTGAGGGAAGGTATAAACTGTTTCACAGCACCTCCCCCTCCATAGGAACTGGCACATATGTCCATACCTACATCAAAGTACTCTACGAGCATTTATATAGCTGAAAACCGCACAGACGCAACAGAGTCCGTTGAACCCTCCAACAACTTTAATACTTCATAAAACAGTAAAACAGAACTCATTAAAATATATTTTAAGTGCTTTCATCCTGCTTAATCAGGACTTAATAGGTTAATAGGTTTATACTAGGCTATCTACCCTAGGGCATTTATAAGCCTAGCCAGAGTGTGTGTGGCTGTCGCCACCCCCTGGAATTAGAATACTATGCCCATTTAGGGTTTAGTTTACTGTGCCTCTGTCTAGTAGTGACACAGAGATGACCCCTGGGGTAAACCTACGATCTCCCATCCACTCGTCAAGATTTCTCTTGAAGAGAGTCAGTGAAGGGCTCTGCCTAACATGGACTGGGATTCTGTTCCAGAGTGTAGGGATATGAATCTGTCCCTCCAGCACGTCCTGTTTATTTCTGTGTTGAGGTTCAAATCTCTCGCTCTCATGGCTCTGGTGGATTTGGATTTTCTGAGGTGGAGCATGTCCATTAATTCCGGATTGGACATGGCCTTGTACGTCAGGCATAGATCGCCTCTGAGTAGGCGGTATGCGACTGAATAGAGCTGGAGTTTCTTCAGCTGGGCAGCATGTGACATATGTTTGAGACCCTCGATCCTCTTGGTGAGGTACTTTTGGGGTCTTTCTAACTGCTGCAGATGTCGGGTAAGGTACATCCCAAATGGGGCATTGTACTCAATTATGGGCCTGATAAGGGAAGAGTATAGGGGCACAATGACCTCTCTAGATCTAGATGTGAATCCTTTCATGATAAGGTGGGTAATATAGAAGGTCTTCCTAACCACCTTGGCAATGTGAGTGTCAAATGAGAGGTTACTGTCAACTTGGGTCCCTAGGTCCCTGATTACTTCTTCCATACTTAATGGATTACCACCTATGTGGTAATTTGTGGGTACTTTGTTTTTCCCAAAGGGTATGACTATACATATTTTGGCATTTAGTTTAAGGCCATGGCTCTGGTACCAGTTATCCGTTTCTATGAGGCCTTTCTGAAGGATGCTTGTGTCTGCTGGAGTATCAATTATGGCGCCCAGTTTGCAGTCATCTGCGAACTTTGTCAGCCACAATCCTCCTATGTTTGCTTGCACCTCGGAAAAATAAATGCCGAAAAAGAGGGAACTGAGCCCTGTGGGACACCGCTTGTGACTGGCTTAGAGTCTGACATGGCTCCAGCAATTCTGACCTTATGAGTTCTGTCCTTGAGCCAGTTTGCAACCCATCTTATGACATATGGGTTTACATTTAAGCTGGTGAGCTTGTCTACGATGCCCGAGTGGGGTATTGTGTCGAAGGCTTTTGCAAGATCAAGGTAGGCTGTGTGAACTGCCTTACCCTCATCAATGGCCTTAGTGACTGTTTCAAAAAAGTTGACCAGGTTCAAAAGGCAGGATCTGCCCTTGACAAAGCCGAATTGGGTAGGATCCAGTGTCTGTAGGTCCCCAATGTCTTTGTTTATGAGTTCCATAATGATCCTCTCCATAGCTTTGCAGACCAGGCTCGTCAAGCTTATGGGGCAGTAATTTCCAGGGTCCGTAGAAGCACCTCCTTTGTGGAGTGGGACCACTGTTGCTGTATGCCATTCTTTGGGTACGTATCCTGTAGTAAGGCTAAGATTAAACAGCAGCCTTATGTGCGGGTTTAGTTCCTCTTGGAGTTCATGTAGCACGCAACCCGGGACACCGTCTGGTCCCATTGATGCTGTGTTTTTAGCTTTGGAGAGGGCGGCTCTCACCTGAGCATCTGAGATGTCAGGGAGGCTACACTCTGCTGGGATAGATATTTCTCCTTTTGGGGGGGGGGGGAGAAATTTGCACTGAACCTGTCTGCCAGTATGTTGGCAATGTCTGTGGGTTTTGTATTTTTTGTCATTTTGGACTAACTCTGAGCCTATCTGGGAGTTTCCACCCAGGTTTCTAACATAACTAAAGAAGGCCTTGTTATTGTCTTTAGTGTCTTTTGCAATTTTTCTCTCAAAGTTGGCCTTGGATAATTTTATGAGTGATCGTAGTTTTTTGCTAGTACTGATCAGAGATGCCTTCCCTTTTGGGGATTTTGCTCTGTCATGTAGTAGCTTCCTCCTCCTGTTGTAAAGCTTGTTAATGGCTGGGGTCCACCAGACAGGATGCCTGCCTTTGGGGGAATGGGTCTTGGTTTTATTTGGGATTGCATGATCAATGCATTCTTGAAGGTGTCCGTAGAAAGCGTTTATAAAGGATTCAGCAGTGTGGGCTGTGGTTTCCACTGGCCCAGGGGCCTTGAAGGATACCACTTGACTCTTAAGAAGTATGAAGTCAGCTTTTGAGAAATTCTTCACTGTGGTCTTTTGTGCTGGGGGTGGGGGCAGGATGTGGATTTCCAGTGAGATTAATTTATGATCTGATCTCACCAATGAGGAGTATACTTCCGGTGTAGAGCATTGTGTCCCCATGTTTGTGATGATCAGGTCTAGTATATTATCTCCTCTTGTGGGAATGGTGACTAGTTGTTCCATCGCATTTGAGTTTATGAATTCTAGGAACCTTTGGGCTAGGGTGTTGGGGCTTGAGTAATGCTCCCAGTCTATGTTTGGGTAGTTGAAGTCTCACAATATGACAGTATTTGGAGAGACATTCATACTCTCCAGTGTCTTCAGGAAGGCTGAGTGGGGGTTCCTGAGTTTGAGAGGGTGGTATGTAGCATGCTACAAACTGTAGGGCAGTTTTGCCTACGGTTAGTTGCACATGGATGGTCTCCGATGCTTCGTGCGTTGCCACTAACCTGGAGGTGTGGGTATCTTTGATGAATATGGATACTCCCCCTCCTTTTGTGGTTTGGTCCAGGTTTTGGAGCCGAAAAGCATGATATGAGGTATAACCTGGTAGTGCTGGAGTGCTCTCAGGAGCCTTGAACCAGGTTTCAGTCACTGCACAGACATCAATGTTCTCCATACTGAGGAGGGCTTCAAGAGCGTACATCTTGAGGTTTAGACTTCTGATGTTGAGCAGCATTACCCTTAGTTTTTTTCCACTTGTGTTTTCTAGGGAGGTGGGTTTGTCTTTTGAGCCTTGCCTAAAAAAGGCACTATGGGGACTTCCTCTGAAAACATGAGCCACCATTTTTTTCTCCTTTTAAATGAGTCCATTACACTGATATGATATTCGGGGTTCTGCCTCCTGATTACATTTTAACTGAAGGAAGAGTGTTCATATCCAATGCTGCTCTCCTTCCCACATTCTTACTTAAAATTAAAAATATAATTATATACGCACTTTTTTTTTTAATTGCCCGTTATCACAAAGTTAAAAACCTATCCATATATTAAATCATGTTTCAGTTAATATGTAAAATATAAATATATGTGTGAGCTTAATAAAAACTTAAAACAACAAGACAATGAGATGATAAAATAACACAATAACCTGCCCCTTCCTGTCAAAATCTTCACCTATCCAAAGCCTTTAATCTAAGCATGTTTATTATCGAGCAATATTCATTTAACCCAGGCCAGCTACCGGCATTCAGAAACAATTGCCATTGTAATTCTGCCCTTTCTAATCTAAGACTCCAGGGACCCCCCTCTAGTACCCTGATTAACTCTTTCCAATACTGTGAATTTCAATGTATGCTCTGGCCAACCCTGTATATGCTTACACAAAACATTCATTACTTTTCCTTTCCTAATTTCATATAGATGCGTGTATATTCTATCTTTCAAGGGGCGCTCGGTTTTCCCAATATAAAACGCAGGACAGTTTTGGCAAACAGCCATGTATACCACTCCCTTACTACAACAATAAAATCTACCTCTCATGTTTATTTTTTCTCTCTAATCTGCACCTATTGTGACACCTGAATATATTTACAGTATCCAAACTGCCCAAATCTATTCATCCCATTATCGGTATGGGAAAGTTGTTTAGGTTTCTGCAACAACTGTTTCATGGTCACCTCTTTACGGTAAACTATACTTGGGCACTCCTCCAAGATATTCCTACACAGCTCTTCCTCCCTAATAATTTATCTTCAATAAATAAACTCTACAATAAAAGGAAGAAAATGCTGTCCAGGACCAAGAAGGAGCAGGTGCCTAATTGAAAGCAATCTCTCTTTAGCCTGAACAAGCAAATAAGAGCACTAGTGAAATTCACCAAAGCAAACTTTGAGTCCAAACTGGCCACATCTACTAAACATTCAGTGTTTCAAAAGGAGATCATATGGTCTCGACCTTCTAGAAGTTGATGTTCTGAAATAGACCTATATATGTATGTGTTTTTTTTTTTTTTAAACTTCTTATGTAATGGGAAAGTAGCGCAAATGTGTTATGGACATGTACTGCTGTCCTACCCTAAGTGTAAGTCATACAAGCATCCCAATGGAAAGTAAATATAACTCAACTTACACTGTATCACTCTATGCATTGCAGAGTGCCATAATAAAATCTTTACAAAAGGCTGCATCTATTTGTTGCGTCTTTCGGCTTTTCCCGGTTAGGGGTCGCCACAGTGGAACTCCGGTCCGCTAATGATTGGCAGTAGATTTTTACATGCTGAGCTGCCAGCCCTGACACACAACCTTCAATGAAGGTACGCCCATTCACGCATGTCTCCACGCAGAAGACACTCTAGCTAAGAATCTAACTGAACAGCGTCTTACTGTGAGGCGACAATGCTACTGCAGCACCACCACCACAGTAAAAAGGTTGCCTCTAGTATTTGGCAATATTTCAGTCACTTTTTGTTTATTGTAAAACTTTCATGAAATTATATAACTATATGTTAGAACCTGTGTGTATCCTATATCCTGATACGTGGCTGTTTGAAAGGGTCACTGACACTATTTGAGTTCAAACACTCCTCAAAATCATATTTCTTTAAAACTGCATTTAAGTGCTTATCTGTGCTGAGAATTTATTACTGAGTAATTAATAAGGCAGGTAATACACAATCAATACTTTTTATTTAATTTGTGTTTAGCTTATGATTTTATTTCTTTTATATATTTTTTTATGTTTGTGTTTACTGACAATTTATCTTGTAAGGTATCTGGTCTCAAACACTTACGGCTAAAGATGAAGTTTTTTAACTTCGTGCAGATGCTAGTTTTCCCAGGTTACATCGGTAGTGGATTTTTAATGAAGGAAAGGGTCAGAATTTAAAATACTACATATTAGTTTTACTTATGATGTAATGCCAGCTTAATACAGACACATCTTTGACATATATAGTAATACTCATCCCGAAAAACAAGTCACATATCCAGCCCTAGTGGAAACCAAATATGATTCAGGTTTTTCTTTATCATTTTCTTCACCTACTCCATAGTTGTTGAATCTCTCATGCTCTTCTGGCTTGTTTCTTTTCGAGTTCCTCCTACAATGTCGGAAATCCAAGCACTACTGATCACGACCATTACCCTTGTGGATGTGGCAGGTTATATATACTTCCTAATTTCCCTTTCCATAGTAGCATGATGGAGTCATTACTGAAGCCAGGATGAATAAAATGCAAAGCACTTCCACGTCCTGGAAGTTCTATTTCCAAATGCTGGCCGGAGGTATGTGGGTTGATTAATAACCAGTTACAGCTCAGCCTTAGCCTTCATACAGCTTACAGCACCACACACACTGCCTGATGTCAGCACAGCAGTAGGTCACAAAGGATGGGTAAGATAACTTCTTTCACTTCGCTCACGGTCACCAAGCTTGCTAGCCTATTCCAGGTCACTATGGTCGCAGTCAGGGCTTCATCATTCTGTGATTTCCTCTCTAAATATACCATAAGCCTGTTTTTCCCTCATTTCATATTGCAATTCCAGTTTGTATTAGACTAACTTACATTTAATTTCTCTACAAACAACCTACAATTTCTCTAAATATTACATGATTGTCATATAACGTGTTTCAATTCTTAACCAATATTTTTATATTATGTCTAATTTGTTATAATTATTTAAACTGCAGCTGTTTTTGTTTTATTTTTGAAGACTGTAAAATTATCATTCTCAAAATGTTTT
Organism: Protopterus annectens; assembly: GCF_019279795.1. NCBI lineage: Eukaryota > Metazoa > Chordata > Ceratodontiformes > Protopteridae > Protopterus > Protopterus annectens. The sequence goes on from NC_056732.1 coordinate 1,878,240,851, forward strand.
GTGATAATTTGGAGCTTTTCTCCCTGGGCCTCCTCTGAAAATGGGCTTCTATCCAGTTGGACTTCTGCAGTAAACAAATGTCAATTAATCAATCAATCAATAAATAAATACATAGATAAATGGGGATCATGTCAGTTGTCCTGCTAGACAGGGGTCCAGGGAAGTAAATAGTGTGGGAAGAAATAGCCAGGGAATTGTTATGGCTAGGCTTGTATAGGCCCTAGGGTGGATAGCCTAGTACCAACCTATGAACTATGAACTATAAATGAATAAATCACTCTGCACACAGCCATCTTGAAGTGCAACTGGGAAGTATCTGTAAAAGCCTGCACATGCAATTAACATATAGAAGACTGTATACCAATCACCATTTGTTAGCTCTTCTTGTTCAAGAAATCATATATAGATGCAGCTGCAATTTTCATTCCACCCTTGAGATCTTAAATGTAGCTCAACATTGAAGTTAGCTCAGAAACATTGCTATGATCACTATAAGGTTCTTGGATGGTGCCATCTTTCTAGTGACAAATGATTACTTTTCTGGATAAATATATGCAGACTTTAATCCTTTTATACTGCAGACTGATGGCAAGCATATTCTGCAGACATTTATATACACCCACAAAGTGGAAACTAGGTATGCTGCAACCTAGCAGACTGTCACTAGGAAAGGCATGCAAAGCTCTGTATTTGAAGCATGAGTACTATAGGCCATATCTTAGCAAATCTTTAACAGTTCATTGTAAAATGTTCAGTGACATAGACTTATAGTGTAAGACATATGCTGAACCTAAGTAAACTTTACAATAAAAAAAACTTTAAATTATGCAGCAGGTGCAAAACAACTTGTATCAAGGATGGAATCAAAATATTACTATAAACAGGATTAGTAGAGGGGTGCACAACATCACGTCAAGGCCCATGGGTGGGCTTGCACAATACAGCATGGCCTTCACGCTATGACATATTCCTTTAATGTGTGTCCTGTGTTCCACAACCTGTGCAAATGATGACAGCAACACATAAAACCCTCCACTTTGGGTTTTATTGAGGTGATGTCTGATGCACAGTGTGACCAAAGTGTGCACTGATCAACATAGTCTGATTCTTGAGTAACACTACATGCATCATGTTTAGTCAGCAAGGCGTTGTCAGTTTATGACTGCCATGATGCATAACTGTTAACAAGGTCTTGCCACTTTGACAGTGCTGCCATATACTGCACCTCTTGCTGCCTGGACTGCGATTCTGATTCATGTTGTCTTTTCGGCATCAGTATGCTCTACTGCTGTGTTGTGTTGTGTTGTGCTGTATTGTGTTGTGTTGTGCTGTGTTGTGTTGTGCTGTATTGTGTTGTGTTGTGCTGTATTGTGTTGTGTTGTATTGTGTTGTGCTGTGTTGTGCTGTGCTGTGTTGTGCTGTATTGTGTTGTGTTGTGTTGTGTTGTGCTGTGCTGTGTTGTGCTGTATTGTGTTGTGTTGTGCTGTATTGTGTTGTGTTGTATTGTGTTGTGCTGTGTTGTGCTGTATTGTGTTGTGTTGTGTTGTGTTGTGTTGTGCTGTGCTGTGTTGTGTTGTGCTGTATTGTGTTGTGCTGTGTTGTGCTGTGCTGTATTGTGCTGTGTTGTGCTGTGTTGTGTTGTGCTGTATTGTGTTGTGTTGTGCTGTATTGTGTTGTGTTGTGTTCTGTTGTGCTGTGTTGTGCTGTGTTGTGTTGTGCTGTATTGTGTTGTGCTGTGCTGTGTTGTGTTGTGCTGTGCTGTGTTGTGTTGTGCTGTGTTGTGCTGTATTGTGTTGTGCTGTGCTGTATTGTGTTGTGTTGTGTTGTGCTGTGTTGTGTTGTGCTGTATTGTGTTGTGCTGTGCTGTATTGCATTGTGTTGTGTGGTGTTGTGTTGTGCTGTGTTGTGTTGTGCTCTGTTGTGTTGTGTTGTGTTGCAGAAGTCCTGACACATGCATGTCATGAGGCTGACAAACTTGTTTATAACATTATTTATCAGCATTTGTTTACTGGGATACCTAACTGGGTAAAAGATCCTTTTTCAGCAGCGTCCTGGGGAGAAAAGCTCCACACAAAATACATACATTAAGTTTACAAAAGGTCACAGTAAGAGAGAGAGATGTACAAAACCTAACAATTATTAGTTAATGATCAGAAGACAAAAAGTATGTTACAAAGATGAGCAGATGGTCTTAACTACTGAACCAAATAGAGAAGAATCACAACACGTTGAACGTTAACAACTATATAGAGCTATTGCATTATAGAAATAACTTATTTGCTTTGCAAATGTTATAGACATGTCTAAAGATGTTAAATACTCAAAAAGAAGATAAAATAGTAAGACGTGTGAACAAGCAATACCAACTAAATAGGGCAACTATACTACAGAGTACATTATTAACACTGGTTTCTAGGTTTAGGCTTATATACTGTGCTCATAGAGTGATTTGACTGGTACAGATGAGGTACGAGAGATGATAGAAGCAGTTTGTAAGGTACAGAAAAATGTCATTAGGTAAGTAATTAACCAGGCAGGCACACTGGACCTACAGTCCCTTTGCAGGGGCAACCTGGGAGCAATGTCTTGATATGTGCTTTGCTCAAGGTCACACAGTGAAATGAGGACTATGGGATTCAAACCTTGTACCACAGCAACTACAGGTCAAATCCTTAACTGTCTCTGTCAACTTCCAGACTCATACATAATGTTTAATTTTGTTGAAGCGTTGACTAATAGCTGTACATTGCATTTTCTCCCTTGAACACATTATTTCCACACAGTGGACACTCAAACCAATTCAACTTGGCAGACTGTCACTAGGAAAGACGTGAAGCCCTTTATTCGATGAGTATTTACTAGAGGCCATGTCTTAGCAGGATGCAAGAGCAGATTGTAAAGTACACTAGAAAGGCAGTAAACATCTGCAGGAATGAAAACGATGAATGCTGAAGAGCAGAGTGAAGCAGGTTGGATAAAGTGTGTGTGAGAAAAGGTTTAAAGGGGGGTGAAAAAGTATTGAAGGGGTGGCTAGACAATGTTGACAGGTAAAGAAAGGGTAGCCAGAAGAGGGTAGATTAGAAATGTAAATAATAACTGCTTCATGCAGGTGGCTATTTATGGCATTTGCAGGATGAAGTTTAGTGACTATTAAAGGGCTGAGGTACTGCCCTGGTGAATGGCATGAACGTGACCATGTTTCCATCAAATGCTATTTAAAGGTTAAGAGGTTATGGGCCTGTTTTAGGGTTCCTGGGATTATCGGTTTGTTGTAGGGTAAGTGGGATGGAGTTACACAATTTGGATACAAAGGAGGAGGAGACAGAGTCATCTGCAGAGTTATGACATTTTGTGACTAATAGCAGGTGTTTGTCTGTGGAGCAAAGGTCTCTTGTAGTAGAGCAGTGATGCGTTGCTATTGCTAGAACATTTATCTGACTTATACCTTAGACTGTGTCTAGTGACTAATTAAGAGAAGGTTTGGGTATGATGCAGTTCATGTCACTGAAAATGTTTTACAGCTAAGCAGTAGTCATAACTTGAAACATAAAGATCAAGTTGTACAGTATGGCAAAGACAACAACCAGCTTGCTGGTTGTTCCAAGGGATACTATACTGCTACATCAGATATGTCAAGGCACCACAAGCACACCATCAGCATACCAAAGGTGCTTTCAATGACATTCTATGTGTCAGCATGTGTGGTATTAGATACTCTGGGGGACAGAAGTCATTAGCCAGGGCTCCAGGGGATGTCCAGCATCACCTACAATATACTTGCTTTTTTTTTGTTTGGTTTTTTTTTTGGACATATGCAGAGTTAATATATCAAAACACCTCTGTTATGATCAGCGAGCCCTGTAGTTACTAACAATATCATAGCTATTTGGAAAGTTAGTAACACAAACTTGTAGGAAAAACCACCTTTAATACAAGTTTGTGTTACTTGCTCCACGTTTCTGCAGCTGGTTTTTTGGTCTATTTGAAAAGTTACCTTACTGGAAGCAGCAATACAGCTCAGACATATACCAAATATAAAAATTATGTGTGGTAGCCACCTCAAAGTACACAGGCAAGGTCTGTCTGTGCTGCCAAAGACATGAATTTGGGAGCAGACTTGGAATGCTGATAGCGTTGACTGGAATGAAAGGATGAAGTGTCTAATGGTCAGATCTCCTATTCTGGTAGAAGTCTTGGGGAAACATAATGCCTGTGGAAGTTGTGATTGATAACAAAGGTCTCACAGGCATCATGTTAGATTACAGAAGGTGGTGATGATGGTGTCATGATGTCATTGTTACAGAAGGTGGTAATGATGGCGTCATGATGTCACTGCATCAGCAGTTGCCACTGTTACAAATTTTGATTAGCTGCTTTCTCTGTGGTTCCTGACTCTATACCTGCAACTCTCCATGGGATACCTCATTCCTCAGGGCTACAGTGTGTTATCAAAGAGTTCAACTCCCTGATTAATGACATACAGCAGGTGAGAGATATCTGTCATACTTCTTATAATAGTCTGCTCCTCTCAAAACGTTCTTAATGATTTACTGCTTTGACAGCTTATGAATTTTCAGCCTCCCATTCAGAAGCACAAAACTTGATACTTTGTGTACTCACATTTCAATATTTGAAATGCAAGTCTGACCAAAAATTGTGTATATTATAGACTAAATCTGAGACTGCTATAATTCTATGTTGGTGCAATACTCTTTGAGATACCTCAAGTCTAAGAATTAGATATTCTCCCTGTTTGCACTTAAATTATTGCTGTCCTGAAGAACATAGCTATGGTTTCAAGCTTTCAAGGAGCACTTGTTTTCATAAAGTTGTGCACTGAATGTACACTGCAGGGCTGTCATACCTGATTCCTGCAGCTGGACAGTGAAAAATGAAATGTGCTGGCTAATGTGGGAGGAAATATTTAACCTTGTTCACCTGCACAGTGATTTGGTTTGAGTTCATGAATCAGTTTCAAAGACAAATGACCTACTTCCAAAATGACACTATGCACTTCAAGCAAATATTTTGCCCTCACTGCTTCAGTTTTTAGTTTTTGGCATTCACTGCATAGCTGTGTGAATGCTGAGCAGTTACTATGTCTTCTGTCCTGAGTGTTTTGTACATACGGGTTAAACTGCACTGTATGCCTTTAATGAGGGAGTGGAAAAATAGAACTAGTGGATGGAGAGTGTTTCACATAAATGTAAGGATTTGGGAGGGTGGTTGAAGAATTGGGGTTGGGAGGGGAAAGTGGGACAGAATTCCCAAGCCAGTACAAGGTAATCAGTGTGTGCATGCACATTCAAACAAGTTAGGAAAATAATGAATAGCAATCTGTTTTTGGTTATGTTTCTAGTGACTTCATCTGTCCAGAAATGACCAAACATTGCTTGCTTAATTATACTATAGGATGCACTGATTAAGCAATCATGGGAATTCAGCATCAGTGTGACATGTTCATAGAGTATTTGTTCCATTAGGCAGTGGAATGGAGCAGCCTTATGGTTCTTAGTTCAGTATAGGCTGCAAGCACTGACTTTTTACAGTGCAAACTCAGTCCAGGAATATACTTACTGTGTAATCACCCATTTCTTCCTTAAATAAGCATAATGGAGTGGGGTATACTTTAGCACAACAGGTTATTTAATCCAAAAGCTTTGGAATCATTTGTGTTACACAATAATTATTTTAATAGTTTTACTCTTACATATTTTGAAACATGGACCTCTATCTGGATATTCCAATTCCTATGACCATGTGGTCACCACCAAGGTGGATATAATTACCAACAACTGGAGGTCCTCTTATTGGAAGAAATCTCAGCACTACAAATTCAAGAACAGGTTGGGATAGCAGTGGAGTCAAACGCCTGATTATAAAAGCTGTTGGTCAGACTTTTCAGGATTTACCAGTCTTATCAGTTGTAGGAGTTTTGAGCTGTTTTTGTGACCTCAGCTGTTAAAACAGCTGTTGACCCTTATAACCGCACTGTGAGTTAGCTCTTATAAAGCTATTTTAACTAAGGACTAAAACTAGTTACTCAATTGCTACTCGACTGATCCCTGAATTTATACATGAATATTATGAAACTGATTTAATTTTTAATTCCATTCTTAAAGCGGAACTGTTCACGGCCTTGTACTCTAAACATAACTTATTTCACACACATCTGTATAAAACAGTGTACAAGTTAACATACGTTAGTTTCTCTGTACAAGGCTTTTAATTTCATTTCTTCTCTGTATATTGCCTTTGAACTCCGTTTATGTAATATTTTGATCTGTCCTTTAATGAGTGAACATATGCTTAATGTACTCAATGTTAGGTCTTACTGCTGAAATATATAAGGTTTTGAGAATAACTAGATCTCTTTTTGCAATACTGTTATAAATTAGACTCATCTGTTTTAAATCTTTTGCTTTTCTCTCCATTATATGTTAACAGTTACATTTGTTGTCGTTCTTTTTACACGCATGAATAATCACTCAACACACAAGCATACATACATTTTTATAAATGAAAACAAATCATTTATTTAACATTTGTTAACTGGGAAAGTCCGACTTGGAATGAAGCCAATTTTCAATGGAGGCCTGGGGAGAAATGGTCCAAATGCATGTCTTTGTAATGTGAGACGAAACCTCCAAAAACAAATGGTTTTGCCACAATTCCACTTAAAAACACTTGAAATTTGAAAACTTTAATTAAAATATACGATGATAAAATATAAAATAAACACACTGGTTCATAAACCAGATAAGCCCTTTCAGTATAATACTTTTTTTCAAATCTAGAGGAAACCCACAAGAAATGCAGGAAGACTCTGCACAGAAGGCACTCCAGCCGAGAATCGAACCAGAGAACCTCTTGCTGAGGTGACAACGCTACCGCTGCATCACTGCGCCCAGTTGCAAACATTACACAACACATATATGCTTTTGTATAATTATAAGCAATCTGACATAACATAAACAGATTAATTCCTGCCTTTCCTTAAACCTCACTTCTCCTCCAAACATTATTGTGTACGTATTGCGCCCACAATTTCCATCTTTTTCTTTGCAAATTGCTCCCACTCTTTTCTAAAGATCCCATTTCAAGTTTGTTTATCCCTATCACAATATTTACTACTTCAGATAGAGTTAGTTTAGAATCCGAGTTCCATTTCCCAGTAATTGCTTTTTTGGCAGCCACCAGAATTAAACTGAACAAGCCCGTCCCACGTCTAGGCAATCACATTCTGTATCACAGCTCACAAAAACGTCTTTAGTTACACTCATTTGCTCACCCAATATTTCTGTCAAAGTACTCTGTAGGCAATTCTTAAAGTCTGCTGACTCAATAAACTCCCGAAAACACATATTCCCAGTTTCTCCCTCATCACTCATCCAAGATTTGCCATATACCGGAGGAAAAATTCTTTGGAGTCTGCTTCAGGTATAAAAATATCTATGCAAACATTTCCAAAAAAATCTCTTATATATTCTTGACTTTGTTGCATATTAGGGAGTCATACATATGTCCTGCCATTGTTTCCTTGTGAGATATTTATACAATCTTTCTTCCCAATTGCTTCTAACCTCCTCTGATTGATTCCTATAGCTATTATGCAAATATTTGATATGCCCTACTAATTATCCTTTTCTAACAGCAGCTTCTGTTTTACATTTAACTAAAAACTCTATCAGAGTAGGTCTTTCACTTAGGATCCCCCTATACCTTTCTCTTTGCCTGCACTCTGTTATCAAACCCTGATTGGGAAGGCAGTCACTAGCTTACAGTCAAAATGTCTTCTTGGCATATTCCCATTCTATTATCTTTCCCTCTCCAGTTATTTGCTCCCAATACCTTAGTTACTTTGCCAGTCTTCTCCAATAAATTCCAGCCTCCTCTTATCTGTTGACTGTATCCCTACTCGTAGTCATCGCTCTCAGTAAAATCTCCTTTATTCTCGGGCTGGCATAGTTCTTAGAATACTTCCTGCTACTTTCTGAATATGACATTCTGTAAAGCTGTTGTTATTCTCCTGAAGGATCATCATCTAAAATCCCACTCTATTTATTTAATTTTCTTATACTTCATCATCATCCCTTTCTACTTTGAATTATAGCCTTCTGCTTGTGTTATGTATATGAACAGTAACTGTGTAGTTCTAAAATAGCCCTTCAAATCAAGTAAGCCTAAACCACATTGCTCTTTTGGAAGGACGGACCTATCCCACTTGACCCTTGCCCTATTCCCATCCCAGATAAATCCTTCAACTCTTTGTTAATTACTGCCCACAATCTGTCCTCTGCTTGATAAAAATATGCCTGAGTTGTATATAAAACTAAAAGGAATAAAAATATTTTCACTACTTATATCTTGTTATCCATATCCAAAAATTAGAAGTTATGTACATACCATAACGTTCCATGTTAGTTGTCTTCTCTCGCCTTCTTTCTTGCTGGATGGGTTCGGAGCCGATCCTCGGCTCCGACTCGGCACTTGCTAAGCTCGAGAACTCATTTTACCAGCTCGAGGCAACCCTATATCCCATGATGCAAGGCGTGACTACCTCAGATCTCGTTTGGTAGCTAGAAGAAAACCCTGCCAAAAAATACTTCTTGCCAAGGAAGAAGATACTAAATGGAGGAGAAACTAGGCCAATGGCCACTAACAGTAATGACTCTTCCTATTGTGAACTCTTGGAAAGAGCGACAACATCCCCAACAAAAGGAAGGTACAACCTCAAGATCAGTCCAGGCCAGGGGGAAGGAGGGAGGCTTAAGAAAGAAGCGAGAAGACAACTAACATGGAACGTTATGGTATGTACATAACTTCTAAATGTTAAGTTGTCAAACTCGCCTTCATTCTTGCTGGATGGGACCGCGTCCCTAACACCTCTATCCTGGGTGGCTCAATGGAACAGACTCTTGAGAACTGTGGAACCAAACCTAGCCCTGTCCCTGGAGGCCAAGTCCAATTTGTAATGAGAGACAAAGGTGTGAGGAGTGGCCCAAGTGGCTGCTGTACAAATGGTGTCAATAGGTAGCCTATCCTGAAAAGCTGTGGATGTGGATAGGCTCCTGGTAAAATGTGCTTTTGGTTTTGAGGATAGTTGCTTGCCTCTAAGATGATAAACATAAGAAATGATAGAAGACAGACATCTGGATAAGGTCACTTTAGAGACTGGGAGACCTGTTCTATTCTCTGCATAAGAAAGGAATAGTTGATCAGATTTTCTGAACTGTTTAGTTCTGTCCAAATAATATCTGAGTTGACGATGGACATCTAAGCAATGAAGTTTTTGTTCAGCTTTGTCTGAATAATTAGGGAAAAAACTGGCAAATCAATAGATTGGTTAAGATTTGTCTGGGAAGCAACTTTGGGTAAAAAAGATGGATTAGGTCTTAAAGATACCCTATCTTTGTGAAAGACCAAGTAAGGGGAACGGACACAAAGGGCCTGAAGTTCAGAAACCCTTCTAGCTGAAGTAACAGCCACCAAGAAAATAGTTTTCCAGGAAAGAAACTTTAAGGAGCATATAGCAGCTGGTTCGAAGGGGGGGTAGAATCAAGGATGCTAGCATTAAGTTCAAATCCCACTGCGGAGGGGGATCTCAGATTGGCGGCTTTAGAAGAAATATACCTCTGAGAAAGGCTTTGCAAAGTTTGTGGGACATTATGTTTTGATCTTGTAAACCAACATGAAAATTAGAGATTGCTGCCAATTGGACTTTAACTGTAGAAGCAGAAGACCCTGATTGAAAAATCTCTGCTAAGAAATCCAGAACTGAATGCACTGGAGCAGTAAAGGGATCTAATTGTTTAGACTTTGCCCAGAAAGAAAAGCGTTTCCACTTACTAGCATAAATCTTTCTGGTGGAGGACTTAAGAGAAGCTACTATGATATCCCTAACGGGGTTAGAGATCATAGGAAGCCTGGCTAAGGAAGGAAGTGGAGCAACCAAGCAGTGAGGTTGAGAGAACGAATGGCCCGGTGCGGTTGACCCGACTGGTGGGTCAGAAGGTCTGGAACTGGGTCCAGATGCCAAGGCTGCGCCAGGAGATGACAATAGGTTCATAGGTTCATACTAGGCTACCTGCCCGAGGGCATTTATAAGCCTAGCCCATAGTTTTGTGGCTTACGCCACCCCTTTAGTTTGGAGAAACTATGCCCATTATTTTGCTGTGCCTCTGTCGAGCAGTGACACTGAGGTAACCCCTGGGGTGTATCTGCGATCTCCCATCCATTGGTCAAGATTCCTCTTGAACAAGACCAGTGAGGTGCTCTGCCTCACATAAACCGGGATTTTGTTCCACAGCATGGGGAGTCTTTGGGTGATGAATCTATCCCTCCAGCATGTCCTATTAATAACTGTGTCGAGGTTTAAGTCTCCCGCCCTTGTGGCTCTGAGGGATCTAGATTTTTTGAGATGAAGCATGTTCATCAAATCTGGGTTTGACATGGCCTTGTATGTCAGGCATAGGTCACCTCTGAGCAAGCGGTAAGCAACTGAATATAACTGGAGTTCTTTCAGTCGGGCAGCATAAGACAGATTTTTGAGACCCTTTATCCTTTTGGTGAGGAACTTTTGTGGCCTCTCCAGCTGCTGCAAGTGTCGGGTCAGATACATTCCGAATGGGGCATTGTACTCAATCATTGGTCTGATGAGTGATGAGTATAGGGAGACTATGACTTCCCTTGATCTAGACGTGAATCCCTTCATGATAAGGTGGGCAATGTAGAAGGTCTTCCTAACTACTTTAGCAATATGAGTGTCGAATGAAAGGCTACTGTCAACCTGGGTTCCCAGGTCCCTAATAACTTCTTCTGTGTTCAGGGGATTGCCACCTATATGGTAGCTAGGGGTAACCTTATTTTTCCCGAAGGGTATGACTATGCATTTCTTGGCATTTAACTTTAGGCCATGGCTCTGGCACCAGTTATCCGTTTCTGTGAGACCCTTCTGAAGGATATCTGTGTTGGATGTGTTTTCAACTACGGCGCCCAGTTTGCAGTCATCTGCAAACTTTGTCAGCCATAACCCTCCTGTGTTTGCTTGTACTTCAGAAAAGTAGATGCCAAACAAGAGTGGGCCCAGGACTGAGCCCTGTGGGACACCACTTGTGACAGGCTTTGAGTCTGACATGGCGCCAGCAACTCTGACCCTGTGGGTTCTGTCACTCAGCCAGTTTGCAACCCATCTTGTAATGTATGGGTTTACATTTAAGTTGATGAGTTTTTCAATGATACCCGAGTGGGGTATTGTATCAAAAGCCTTCGCCAGGTCTAGGTAGGCTGTATGGACTGCCTTTCCCTCGTCAATGGCTTTGGTGACTGTTTCGAAAAAGTCAACCAAGTTTAAAAGGCATGATCTGCCTTTGACAAAGCCAAACTGGGTTGGATCCAAAGTCTGCAAGTTCCCTATGTCTTTATTTATGAGATCCATTATGATCCTCTCCATGGCTTTGCAGATAAGGCTTGTCAAGCTAATGGGACGGTAATTTCCAGGGTCGGTGGAGGCACCGCCTTTGTGGAGTGGGACCACAGTCGCTGCGCCACTCCTGCACGTATCCGGAGGTGAGACTAAGATTAAACAGCTGTCCTAACTGTGGGTTTAATTCCTTGTTGAGTTCATGGAGCACACAGCCGGGGACACCATCAGGTCCCATGGATGCTGTGTTCTTTGCCTTGGAGAGAGCAGTTCTCACCTGGGCGTTAGAGATGTTTGGGGGCTACAATCATTTGGTATAGATATCTCTCCTTTAGGGGGGGAGGGGGAGAAGTTTGCACTGAACCTGTCAGCCAGTATGTTGGCAATGTCTGTAGGATCAGTAATCTTCACATCATTTTGAACTAATTCTGAGCATATCTGGGAGTTTCCTCCTAGGTTTCTGACATAGCTAAAGAATGCCTTATGGTTGTCTTTAGAGTCCTTAGCTATTTTTTCTCAAAATTAGCTTTGGATGATTTTATGAGAGCTCTTAGCTTTTACTTATAGTGATCAGCGGTGTCTTACCTTTTAAGGATTTTGCTCTATCTTGTAGTAGCTTTCTCCTTTTGTTGTAGAGTTTGTTTATGGCTGGGGTCCACCAGACTGGACGCTTGCCTTTGGTACAAAGAGTCTTTGTTTTGCTTGGGATTGCCTGATCCATGCAGCGCTGCAGGTGCTGGTAGAAGGCATTTGTAAGTGATTCTGCGGTTTGAGTAATGTTAACCCGCTCAGGGGCCTTAAAGGAGACCACACTAGTCTTTAGAAGTGTGAAGTCGGCTTCGAGAAGTTCTTTACTGTGGTCTTTTTCATTTCGGTGGGGGGGATGAGGACCTCCAGCGAGATTAGTTTGTTATCAGATCTCACCAGTGAGGGGTATACTTCCGGCGTTGAACATTGTGCTTCCATGTTCGTGATGATGAGATCAAGTATGTTTTCTCCTCTTGTGGGGATGGTGACTAGTTGTTCCATGGCATTTGAGTTTATGAATTCCAGGAACTTTTGGGCTAGAGTGTTTGGGCTTGAGTAGTGTTCCCAGTCTATATTAGGGTAGTTGAAGTCACCTAGTATGATGGTGTTCGGAGATACATTTATCCTCCAGTGTTTTCAGGAAGGCCATATGAGGTTCCTGAGTTTGCGAGGGTGGCCTGTAACATGCTACAAATTGCAGAGCAATCTTGCCTATGGTTAATTGCACGTGGATGGTTTCCGATGCATCGTGCAATGCCACCAATCTTGAGGTGTGGGTGTCCTTGATGAATATGGATACCCCTCCTCCTTCCTTGGTATTGTCCGGGTTTTGGGGCCGGAACGCATGATATGAGGTAAAACCTGATAGTGCTGGGGTGCTCTCAGGAGCCTTGAACCAGGTTTCTGTCACAGCACAGACATCGATGTTCTCCATACTGAGAAGGGCCTCGAGTGCGTGCATCTTGAGGTTGAGACTTCTGGCATTGAGCAGCATTACCCTTAGTTTTTTCTTTGTTTTGTTCTAGGGTGGTAGGTTTAGAATTTGAGCCTTGCCTAAAAAGGCACTATGGGGTGGCAAGAGCCTTTGCCAAAATCCGGAATCCCAGGGTGACAAGTGCAAGCCATCCCTTGTGAAGCAGCGTGGCTTGTCCAGCATGTCATCCCAGGCAGACAGACATTGGATCCCCTTTGAATGACACCAGAGTTTAAGCCAATTGTTAAAGCTGATCATCTTATCTCTGTATTGCGGCATCATTCTTGGTGAAGGTAGGATACTGCTCAAGGTCAGGGTCATACCTGCTTGGGCTACATAATCAGAGAGCTCCTCTATGTCTCTTTTCATGTAGTCCAAGGAGGTACGTCTCAGGTCGTTAACACCAGCGTGGACAATGATTGAGTCGTACTTGTACCTGCTGTTGAGAGACCTGAGTGCATGCGTTATGTGGCGGATTCTAGCACCCGACAGGCAGCTTACTGTGACCTTCTCCTTACTCAGTCTGGTGAGCGGGACGTCAGTGTGTCTGACTAAGGAGTCACCAATAACTAGTGTGTCTGGCATTGTGTTTGGCCTTAAGGGCTGTGACTGCTTGACACTCTGACTGTGTGGTCTATGTGTTGCAGGTGTTGTGTTCTGAGGTGGTAGTTGTTTGGGTGTCTGCTTTGGTGGCCTCTGCTGTTTTGGTAGATTTTTGATCAGAGCCTCCGAGTATGTCTTTGTGTGTTTATGTGTATGATTTGAGGTTATGATGGTATTATGTGAGACTGGGTCTATAGTGTGTGTGGTTACCTTCTCCTCCTGTCTGGTCATGCCAGTCCTATGTTGAGAGAGCTCAGCCTCCAGTTTGGCCGTATAGTTGCATCTCTCGCATGTATTTGTGTTTTTTGGGAGGAGGAGAGGGTTGTCTGTGTACATGCAGGGACGGAAACCAAATTTGTCGAGGCCAGTAAGGGGCAATGAGGATCAACTTGGCTCTCAATACGGTAGCTTTCTGAATAGCTTGTGGTATCAGTGGAAAGGGAGGAAAGGCATACAGAAGTCCCCGGGGCCAATCCTGGGTTAGAGAGTCTCTCGGGGAATGGCCTGGTAGAGGAAAAAGGGTGAAGAAGTCCGGGCATTTGCTGTTTTGGAGTGTAGCAAAAAGGTTGCAGGAAGGGAAGCCCCACATATGAAAAATCTCATCCACTACCGATTGCTTGAGAGACCACTCGTGTGGCATGAGAATAGCTCTGCTCAGTCTGTCCGCTAAGAGGTTGGATCTCCCGGGGATATGCGTTGCTATCAGAAACCGATGAGAGGAGATAGCCCATTGCCAAAGTCTGAGAGCTTCTCGACACAGTGGGTAGGACCTGGTGCCGCCCTGCTTGTTGATATACCAGACTACAGACATGTTGTCCGTCTGAACTGCAATAGTCCCTAAGGGAAGAAAGTCGTTGAGGGCTTGCAATGTTAAAAGCACTGCTCTCATCTCTAGGACATTTATGTGCAGATGGTATTCTATGGGTTGCCAAGTCCCATGGACCATCCTGCCCTGATAATGCCCCCCCCCACCCGATCAGAGAGGCATCCGTAGTGACTGTGGCAACCGGAACTGGGGGAAGAAACAGTCGGCCTTGATGGAGCAGAGGAGAAGACATCCACCAGGTTAGATGACTCTTGCACGACTGCGTGACAAAAATCTCATGACTCATGGGGAGGTGCTGGAATGACCATTGAGCGAACAACATCCACTGCAGAAGACGCATGTGGAAGCAGGCTAATGGCAGAAGAACAATGGCCGCAGCCATAAGACCCAGAACCTTCAGGACAAATTTGGCTCTGATCTTCTTGCTGAGTAATATGACCCGAACATACTTCTGAATGTCCAGAATTCTTCGTTCTGTGAGTCTGGCTGACATGCTGACAGTGTCTAATTCTGCGCCTATAAAGGTAATAGATTGGCAAGGCGACAGAGAAGATTTTTCAAAATTTATTGAAATCCCCAATTGCTTGCAGGTTTGCAGAGTGTGGTCTCTGGCCTTGAGAAGTTGATGCCTGGTGGTGGCGGAGAGGAGCCAGTCGTCTAGATACGGAAACACCTGGAATCCTTGACATCTCAGATGACCCATAACCACTGCCATGCATTTGGTAAACACTCTGGGGGCTGTAGTGAGGCCAAAGGGCAGGGCTCTGAATTGAAAATGACTGGACCCCAGCCGAAAGCGGAGAAACCTTCTGAAGCGCCTGTGAATCTTTATATGATAGTACGCATCCTGAAGGTCTATTGAGCACATCCAGTTGTCCTTGCCCAAAAAGGGTAGAATGGACTGAAGCGTGACCATCCGGAACCTTGCCTTCTTGACAAACTTGTTTAGTTTGCTGAGGTATAAAACTGGTCTCCAATCTCCCGTCCTTTTGGGGACCAAAAAGAATCTTGAGTAGGTGCCGGATCCTACTTGGTCTGCTGGCACTATTTGGATGGCTCTTTTTGCTAGGAGTTTTGATACCTCCTGTTTTGCCAATTCCCTTAGACCGGGTGAGACGTCTGGAAGGGAATGATGAGGAATGGGATACCTCCCGAAAGGGATATTGTAGCCCTCGGATATGATCGACTGTACCCATTTGTCTTGAGAGAGGGAACGCCAGGCTATTGGGTACAGCAACAATCTTCCCCCGACTGCCTCCAAGGGTGGGCAGTCAGGCAACACCTCAGGGATGCTGGAAGGGTTTATCAGGGAGAGTCTCCCTGCTACCCTGATTCTGCAGACCCCCTCTGCCCCTAGGGCGGCACCTATTATTATTACCCCCTCTGCCTCTGGGGGTAAACTGACCACGTGTGTCTGGTGTGACTCCTTGAGATTTATGGAACCACATTTTCCCTCCCTTCTGACCCTTTGAATAGGGTCTTGAAGGGGTGGAGAAATGGACTCCTACGGCAGAAAGGGTCTTGCCGTCTTGCTCACACCTGGTCAATGTATCCTTCACCTGAGGCCCGAACAAAACCGAACCGTCAAAGGGGGTATTGGTGAAGGACTCCTTAAAAGGGTCTACAAAATTACAAAGCCGCATCCAGGCCTGACGCCTAAGTGCCACTCCTGTGCCTGCGGCCCTACTCGCCCCATTGGCTGCATAAGAAATGAGCCACATGGAGGAGTTAGTCAAAGAATTGAGGATTCCTAGCTGTGAGGCAATCTTTTCCTGAGCCCCAGTGGCCGAAGGATCCTGAACCACTTCACCTAGTTCCTTGAGAATGTCTCTCTGAAGTCTGGTAAAGTGACAAAGGTAGTTCAGCGAACGCATAGCAAAGGTCGCTGAAGAAAACATCCGCTTGCCGTACCTGTCCATGGTCCTAGAATCCTTATTAGGAGGATGGACAGGCACAGAAGGATCAGCAAGTTCCTTCTTGGTGGCCGGCACCACCACCATAGCATCAACAGGGACGCCCTTAGAAAGAAACTGTTTGTCTGCCGGGGCTGTAATGAATTTGGAGGGCCTCCTAGGAACTGGTTCCACAGAATCCGGGGCTGCCCATGCCTTCCGAGCCACTACTTGCATGAGTGGGTCGAAGGGCGGAGACACCCAGGAGGTGGAGGGTCGAGATCCGAAAGCCTCCAGGTATACCGACTCATCCTCGGAGGGGTTAATGGAAGGCCAGTTCCCCCTCTGCTTAAGGAGCTCCAGGATGTCTGAAAAGGAGACATCCTCAGAGGGGGACCATGGGGAACCCTCCGACTCATCTAAGTCGGTATCTGATGTAGTAGACTCAGGGGAGTCTGTGTGCTTCCTCTTACACGTCCTCTTACACGGGGGTTCTGCTGCAGGATCAGGAGAAACCTCGGAAGAGGAAGTTATTCCCAATGGGGAAACCTGGGGCGATGGATCTCTGGGTCCGGGAGCAAGAGGCTGGCAAGAGACATCAACAGGCACCGAAGATGGAGGAGCTAAAGGAATAGACCGTTGACCTAGCTCGGGGGCTAGGACACTCCTCATCACCTCGAAGGCTCCTCTCCCAGGGAGGCCAGAAGACCCCCGCTCCAAAGAAACAGGATTCCCCAGCCCCACCGAAAGAGAAGGCTCCGAAGCCGATGTCGGTGCTGAGCTCACCAATGCCGAAGCTCCAAGAGGGAGAGCAGGGTCGGACAAGGGTCCGATGCCACCCGGCCCCTCGGAGCCGACAAGGGAGACTCAACGACCGGATCCCTCCAACGAAGGTCTCATGGAGGAGATCGGAGCCAAAGACGTCAGAGCCGAAAAGGGAAGTATCGGCTCCGGCACACCCACGGTCACCGTTCCGAGAAGCTCCGGCTCCGAACTCTGAAGGAGAGTCGGAGGAGGAAGTTCGGGGGGAAGAGAAATAGCAGACGTCTGTTGAGACGGGCTATGGAGCATTTGGGCTAGTGCCTGTGACTTCAATAGTCTGCTTACCACCCTCTCTAAATCATGGTCTGATAGCCTGGAAGATCTTGAAGATTGGCTCCGATGACTCCGCTCCGACAAAAGAGGAGATCCCGGTGCCAAACGAATCGACTCCAGGGAAGGAGACCGAGATCTCTTCCTGGATGGAGCCATCAGAGCCGATGACCTCTCGGGTCCAGATGGAGCCGAAGACTTGTCGGCTCCAATACTGGATAAGGACACGTCGGCTCCAGTCGGAGCCGACAAAGTAATAGGCAATTGTGTGTCGGAGCCGGTCGGAGCCGACACAACAATCTCCAAGGTAGAAAGATCGGCTCCAGCCGGAGCCGATCTCGACTCCGAAGGAGTCGGAGCCACAGCCGAAGGCTTAGGAACTACAGCCTGGGCTCTAGAAGGCTTAGAGGGTTTAACCAACCCAGCCTTGGTCGGAGAACCCTCTGGCTTTAACAAGCCACGAAGAATCAATTTATTTCTTCATTCCTGCAGGACTCTCTGGCTAAAGGAGTGACAAATGGCACAGGAGTCCTGCAGGTGTAAAGGCCCCAGGCAATACACACAAGAAGTGTGACCGTCTGTCAGAGACATTTTCTGACAGCACGAGTCACACTTCTTGAAGCCTGAGACCTTTACCTCTTTAGACATAATAATGTCCAAAAACAGACACACAACAATCACACAGTTAATCCCTAAAAACACACACACACAACCTGACAGGAATTAACTGAGGGGGAGGCTTGAGGCCTGAAGGAAATAAATCCTAACCTAAAAGGAAGGGAATATAGGGTAGGAGACAAGTATAAGTATACAAAATATACCCAAAAAAGGACAAATAGAAATTAAGGGGAAAAACTCTGACTACTCTGACAGAAATTGAAAACTTTACCTGAGCTGGTAAAAAAGAGACCTCTTCGCGAAGCGGCAAACGAGATCTGAGGTAGTCACGCCTTGCATCATGGGATATAGGGTTGCCTCGAACTGGTAAAATGAGTTCTCGAGCTTAGCAAGTGCCGAGTTGGAGCCGAGGATCGGCTCCGAACCCATCCAGCAAGAATGAAGGCGAGTTTGACAACTTAACATCATGAGTTTACAGTTTCTTAGTTTTTGTATATTTTTTTTTAGTTTCTTCCCAGATATCCTTAGCTGCCATAACAGAATTCTTTTTAATTCATATTCCTAAATACTTAATTTTATTGTGTCCCCAAACATATGGGTATTGCTGAAACAATTCATGTGTGGGTACATAGTTTACAGCTATAGCTTTTGTTTTATCTTCATTAATTATATATACCCACCTAAAAAGACTTGAAACTGTCTCAAAAATGTTCAGCATCACTGAGATGGCCTTTTCTGGTTTTATCACGTACAAAATAAGACCTGGTGGTGGAATGAAGTACAGGAGAGTATACAGAGAAACAGGTTGGTGAAGAAGAAGTGGGATTGTCAAAGAGATGAAGAAAGTAGACAAAATTATAAGGAGATGAGGAGCATGGCAAAGAGAGAGGTGGCGAAGGCTAAGGATAAGGTGTATGAAGAGTTGTATAAAAGGTTGGACACTAAGGAGGGAGAAAAGGACCTGTTATTGGCTAGACAGGGGGACCGAGCTAGTAAAGATGTGCAGCAGGTAAGGGTGATAAAGGATAATGAGGGAAACGTACTCACAAGTGAGGAAAGTGTGTTGAGCAGATGGAAAGAGTACTTTGAGGGGTTGATGAATGAAGAGAATGAGAGGGAGAGAAGGTTGATTGATGTGCGGATAGTGAATCATGAACTGCAGTGGATTAGCAAGGAGGAAGTAAGGATAGCTATGAAGAGGATGAAGAACAGAAAGGCTGTTGGCCCAGATGATATACCTGTGGAAGCATGGAGGTGTTTAGGTGAAATGGCAGTGGAGTTTTTAACTAGATTGTTTAATGAAATCTTGGAAAGTGAGAGGATGCCTGAGGAATGGAGAAAAAGTGTTTTGGTACTGATTTTTAAGAATAAGTGTGATGTGCAGAGCTGTAGTAACTACAGAGGGATTAAACTGATCAGTCACAGCATGAAGTTATGGGAAAGAGTAGTGGAAGCAAGGTTAAGAAGGGAGGTGATGATTAGTGATTAGCAGTATGGTTTCATGCTAAGAAAGAGCACTACAGATGCGATGTTTGCTCTGAGAGTGTTGATGGAGAAGTACAGAGAAGTTCAGAAGGAGTTGCATTGTGTCTTTGTGGATTTAGAGAAAGCATGTGACAGGGTTTCTAGAGAAGAGTTGTGGTATTGTATGAGGAAGTCGGGAGTGTCAGAGAAGTATGTAAGAGTGGTACAGGATACGTACGAGGGTAGTGTGACAGCAGTGAGGTCTACGGTGGGAGTGACGGATGTGTTTAGGGTGGAGGTGGGATTACATCAAGGATCAGCTCTGAGCCCTTTCCTATTTGCAATGGTGATGGACAGGCTGACAGACGAGATCAGACAGGAGTTCCCGTGGACTATGATGTTTGCAGATGACATTGTGATCTGTAATGAGAGTATGGAACAGGTGGAGGAGACCCTGGGGAGGTGGAGATATGCTCTGGAGAGAGAAGAGGAATGAGGGTCAGCAGGACTAAGACAGAATATATGTGTATGAATGAAAGGGAGGATAGAGGAATGGTGAGGATGCAGGGAGTAGAGGTGGCGAAGGTGGATGAGTTTAAGTACTTGGGATCAATAGTTCAGAGTAATGGTGAGTGTGGAAGAGAGGTGAAGAAGAGGGTACAGGCAGGATGGAGTGGGTATAGAAGAGTGTCAGGAGTGATTTGAGACAGACGAGTACCAGTAAGAGTGAAAGGGAAGGTCTACAACAGGGTAGTGAGACCAGCTATGTTATATGGGTTGGAGACAGTGGCATTGACAAAAAGGCGGGAGTCAGAGCTTGACGTGGCAGAGTTGAAGATGTTAAGATTTGCACTGGGTGTGACGAGGATGGACAGGATTAGGAATAAGTATATTAGACGGTCAGCCCAGGTTAGAAGGTTTGGAGACAAAGCCAGAGAGGCAAGATTACGTTGGTTTGGACATGCGCTGAGGAGGGATGCAGAGTATATTGGGAAAAAGATGCTAAGGATGAAGCTGCCAGGTAACAGGAAAAAAGGAAGGTCTAAGATAAGGTTTATGGATGTGGTGAGAGAGGTCATGCAGGTGGTTGGTGTGGCAGAGCAAGATGCAGAGGACAGGAAGAAATGGAAAGAGTTGATCTGCTGTGGCGACCCCTAATGGAAGCAGCCAAAAGAAGAAGATCACGTACAAAATAATATTGTCTGCAAATAAGGCCAAATGTTCTTGATTACCATACAAATTAGATCCTTGAATTTCTGAGTCACTTATTTGCTTTCCAAATGGTTCTAAATATACTGCCAATAACAAATGGGAAAGAGGACATCCCTGCCTGGCTCCTCTGTTCACACACAACTTATCAGAAAGTGACTCACAAGTAATACAGCCGTGGTCTCTTTCTTAGCTCAAATATGCAATTAAAAGCAGAATACAAGTAAAACACAGTGTACATAATATGCAAAATAGCAATACAAAATTCAGGAAAGCAAAAATAAATTAACTATCCTCTCACAGCAATCTTCTGCATAGTCTGTATCAGCTCTTCCAGTAAAGTTATGAGAGATATTTCAGAAATCGTATGAAAATTTTATAAAGCAGAAACATGGAAATCAAGAAAGAGCAGAAATTTTTTCCTCTGATCCCACATATTTCCTCCTAATTAACTTTATTATTATATTGAAGTATATTATATTATACTCAGAACTGATGGACATGCTGCACCTAAAGAAATCCAAGTCACTGCGAATCACATGCTCTAGAGAGCTAAACCTCACCACAACAATAAATAGAATATGCTGGAGGGATAGATTCCTGTCACAATGACTCCCCATGCTTTGGAACAAAATTCCTAACTACATTAGGCAGAGCCCCTCACTAACATTCTTCAAGAGAAACCTTGACGAGTGGATGGGTTACAGAAAATACACCCAGGGATCACTTCATTGGCTCTGCTTGACAGAGGATCAGTTAATTAATCAATGGAGCGGCGAAAGCCGACCCACTCTGGCTAAGGTTATAAATGCCCTTGGGCAGATAACCTAGTACCTACCTATGAACCTATATCAGGGAATGTGCATGTTTCCACTGGCCTACTCATAAAATCTTAGCTTACTCTGTCAAATGCTTTATTTGCATGAATACCCATCTATAGTAGTAATATTTTCTTACATTCTGCTTTCCCCTGGATCATCCTTGCTCTATTAATGTTGTCAAATGTTTGTCACCCCTCTTCAAAAACCATACTGATCCATACTTATCAGTTTTAGCATCACTTATGCCATTCTTTTAGCTAGTATGGACATAAACACTTTATACTCACGGTTTAAAATTGAAATGAGCATATATGAAGTTGGGTCCAAGAGGTTGGTGCTTCCCCTAATTTTAAAATATTGTTAAAGAAATTAAACAAAACCTTCCAGATCTTCATCGCTTCCTTCCTACCAAACTTTCCTAGGAGCATAATCTAATAATCTATTCCTGGATACTTTCCTGCAGATTGACTACAGCATAATCTAATAATCTATTCATGGATACTTTCCTGCAGACTGACTAAACATCACCATTTTCATCTCATCTCCTGTCTTAGTTGTTAACTGTTGAGCCTCATCTACCTCTCTAACCTTTGCATACTTAAGTCTTCCATAAATATTTCAATTTCTGCTCTTTCTTGAGTTCGACATTTCTCTGCTTTATAAACATTTCCATACATTTCTGAAATACCTTCAGCAACTTTACTGGAAAAGCTCACTCCGACTGTACTACAGATTGCTGTGAGGGGAAGGTTAGTTTGTTTTTGCTGTCTTGCATTTTGTATTTCCTCATTGCCTTCTGTTTTGTATATTGTGGTTTATTTTCTTTATACTGTGTTTTACTTTATTCTGCTTTTAATTGCATATCTGAACTAAGAAAAAGACTACAGCTGTGTCGCTTGTGATTCGCACAGTAATTAGAAGAGATCAATTAATGTTAATTACTTGTGAAATGAGGGTGGAGCCAGGAACAAGTCCTTCTATTAATGGGGTAAAATAAAACATTTCAAGGCTTTACTAGAAAATCTCACTCACACTCTGCCATAATTTACTGTGAGGGAAAGTTTGGTTTGTGTTTGCTTTTTTGTATTTTGTGTTACTTCATTGTCTTCTACTTTGTACACTGTGGTTTACTTTCTTTACACTGTGATTTACTTGTGTTCTGCTTTTATTTGCATATTCTCTTGTGAGTCACACATAAATTAAAATTCCCCCATCCTGGTGCTGTTGTGTTTTTAAACTCAGCTGTCTTTCTAGTTGCCTGCCACTTCTGATAATCTGACCAAATATTTCCTTCCCTTTCCTCTATCATTATCTATTCTGAGTAAGCACAAAATTATCATTTTGAGAAATCACTGCCTTTCAGCTATTTACATTTATTGGCTATCAGACTGTATTCTACAGATGCCTTACAATCTATCTTGCTCTTTTAACATTAGTGGCTCTCCACTTAGCTGATGCATAAGTTACCCCTTCTTCATATCTAATTGCTTAGTGCACACCAGCTCTTAGGATTTTAACCTATTTTTCCATCTTACCATTACAATTTGCATCACCAAGTCAATAAATTAATAACTGGAGAGCCCATACTCTGCAGCTTAATAGTCAACTAGGGGTTAGGCTTCTGCTTTGCTGCTGGTGACAGAATGAGCATAAGGACATTATTTCCTGCAGACTGTTATTCGCTAGAATTCCCAATAACTGTTTATAGGTGCCAGTTTGGAATTTCTGCTTATATTTTGCTCCTGGTGACAGAAGAAACAGAGTGCTTTGATTGCTGACTGTTTCTGATTTTGCAGTTGATGTCTGTTGGACCTTCCTGACTGAGCTAGTAATCCACTAGGAAAAGACTACAACAAGACTACAGACCCTTGCATCATCTGGGAAAAGACAGTGGATCACCAAAGAACCTGTGTGGCCTCATTCTCATCTTGGGATTGGTGCTATTGTTTTACTTCTTGTAAGAGAAGAAGCAAAGGAGCATTTTAACCTAGCATCATGAAGCTGTGGTGAGACCAGCACTAATAGTAGCCATTCATGCGACTCCCCTCTTTTCATCATTCTTGACAAGCTAATTATTTGTTTGTAAGTACTGCTTGATTTGCTGATGTCTAAACTAACTTCAGAATATCCATAGGTTCATAGGTGTTTACTAGGCTAACGACCACAAGGGCCTTTTTGCACCTAGCCATGCATCCATCTAAATACTTCACAAATCATCAGAGTCCACATATTAGTTTCCCCTCAAGTGTTTGGCAGTGCCCTGTATAGATGCAGACACCCTGAGTTGACATTTTTCCTGTAAAAGCACCCTTGAAATTTCACCAGTACCTATTTGCACACAGGGCAACTAGTTTGCAGTGAGAAGAACTTCTCCCAGAGTTGCAAACCAGATACATCTGACATTAATTTATATTCTCACTGCAACCATCTAACCAATACAAAAGGGCCATTGCCATGGATATGAACTTTCCCACTATCTCTGTTACCAGCTTGGTGGATATGGACATCCTGAGGCAGTGTAGAAATTGCCTCATGTTTACTGACAACTAGTTAATTCTCAAACTGATATGGTATGCGAGAGATGTATTTACACAGTGTCACTAGAGGCAAAGTTCTCACATACATAAAAACATTCCAAATGTCTAACAGGTTGTCAGTAGTACACATGCTGCACCCATCACAAACAGTTCAAAGCAAACATATAGACCCACATACATTGAGGTACTTAAATGTAGCCTTCCTAAACTCCAAAGACCTCCTAGATAAAGCACACATAACAAATACCCTCAGCAGCCCCAAATGCGCTCTTTCAAAACAACACCCACATTAACACATACAGTCACATCTCATGGAGCCGCTACTTCTAAGCCCATAAGGCAAGCCACACACAATCCAACATTCTGGTCATTGGAGACTCCATTGTGTGTCATACTGATGTCCCTCTCACCAGGCTGAGTAAGGAGAAAATAATGCTCATTTGCTTATCAAGGGCTAGAAACCACCACATTATGTACCCATTCAGCTCATTGGGCCACAAGTACCAGTATGACTCAGTCATAGTCCATGTGGGAGTAAATGACAAGTGATATACCTCCCTAGACTATACAACAAGAGACATCATGGAGCTCTCTGAATATGTGTCCCAAGCTGGTATGAGCCTAGCACTGAGAAGCATTTTAACTTCTCCAAGGATGATGCCACAATACAAACAGAAGGTGACTGACTTTAATAATTAGCTTAGTTTCTGGTATCATTCTTAGTGCAATATTTGTCAGCAGGGAAGGAGATGGTCAACAGACCATGCTGCTTTGCAAGGGATGCTCTGCAATTCTCCCCTCCAGGCTTTTGAATATTAGCTAAAAACACTGTCCTCTCCCATAGAGTCTTTTTAGGCAATGCCAAACTGAAAGTGTTTCCAACATAGCAGGTCAAAACCAAGAAAATCTAAAGGTGTTACTGCTCAATGTTAGGAGTCTAAACAAAAAACTCCACTCCCTACAAGCTCTTCTCACCATACAGAATGTTGAAGTCTATGAGGTCACTGAGACATGGTTTAAATCCATGGAGTACCCTGGCAGTGCAAGGCTATACTACCTTCCACACATTTATACCAGGTACTACACTGGCAGGGACTAAAGGTGGAGGTGTCTTGATTTACATCAGAAATAAATATATCTTAAGGCTGGTCCAACAGCAGAAGACACTTGAGCTTTTCCACATTCAAATCACCATAGGCAAAATCCCATACCACTTCCCTGCAAGTTTAGGTTCCCCTCAATTACCCAGGAAACCCATAACATGTATTTAAACTTATTGGAAACACTTACCATCCAACCCAATACCATATTCATGGGCAATTTTAATTGCCCCAGTATTAACTGGTAATCATATATGACACGAAACATGCAGGCACAGAGATTCCTGGATTTTGTAAACACAACCTCCCTGATGAAAAATTAATTTACGAAGGTGCTGCTGTACTGTACTGGAACCAAAGTCTTTTTAAGACATAAAGTCTTGTTGGCTGCTTACTTCTGAATCAGAGTCTAGTTATAACACAGATGTTTGCATAACTGTATCTGCAGTCTGTTTAAAACACAGAGCCTTGCAAACTGCACTGATAAAAAAATATACTTTGCAGCACAATACTATTTTACTGTAAGCACAGTTACTAATAAATAACACACTCATAACAAATGATACATGCTACTGCAACTTGTAGTTTAGATGTATAAAGTTTTTCTTCATGGTCAGCATGAATGATTATTCTCATTCTCCTATACAATACATTGGAACAAGTGTGTTCCTACCAATACCACTAACACAGCTGAATTTTCACAGGCTACTTATACTGTTTTTCTCACACACTTTAGATCCTGTTTTCCTCCTGGTATCTTTTTTGGGCTTTAGACGGGAACATCTGTTCTGCTGATGCTTTACTGTCCATACTTGTTTTCTAAGGAAATGATTTGTGATAAAGCAAGTACAAATTGTTTTCTTCTGTTGACTATGTCCATTTATCTGTGAGGAATTATGTCAAACTTTTTAATATTGTGACAAACATGTTTTTTAAGGAAACATCTTCTAGAAAAAACATGTACTGCTGATTTTATAGAAAGCCAAGTCCCATTCATCTGTCAACTTCGTTGCTGAAATTGTGAGAGAACATATTTTTTGAGGAAACATCTTGTAAGAGAGCACATATTGCTGAGTTTACAAAAAGCATGTCTGTTAATAGATACAGTTCTATGTCACATAGTATGGATGGTTAAGCTCTATTTCTATATTTAAGCAAGCTTTATTGTATGTCTCATTTATTTTGCATTTTATAGCAGAATTGATTTGAACATTTATTCATTGTTTAGCACACTCTAGTAGTTTCCCCTTTTATTTTAAACCAGTAAGACAAATTCATCATTGTTTGACAATACATTTTTAATATGACAATTGACAATAGTAACTTGTTGATTAACTATTGTTAAGCAAACTTTAATACGTGAGTAATATGCAAGCAAGCACTACAATAACAGTAATAGCAATTAAAATATGACAATTTTTCCTGTCCATCTTGTAAATAGATTACTAAACCATCACTCCAATCATCATTCCAATTTTTTCTAGTATGTTGTGACACTTGCACCATGACCTCTAAATACACTTTTAGAGACTATGTTTTATCTGGTATAAATGTACAACATTGTTCTCCTATTAAGGCACATGCCCCCCTTGAAATGCTAGTATGTAATCTAAAGCCATTCAATTTTGTAAAACAGGTAGTTATGTACTCACCATAATGATCGATGTATGTGGTCCATCTTGCCTCACATTCTTTACTCACAGGTTCGGAGCCGAGAATCGGCTCCGACTCGGCCAACTTATTTTCTAGCACGAAGTCTCTAATTGGCTGGGCTAACCTGGTATCCCAAGATGCACCTCGCCCTAGCCCCAGATCTAGTTTGCAGCCATCCTAATCACACCCCATGCACACAACTGCCACTGGAGGGAGCTCCAGCCTGAAAGGAAAGAAAAAACAACTGACATTGAAGTGTTCTCAGAACCAATTTTTCCTCCAAATCCTATAGGAAGGGGGCAGGTGGGAGGGTACGTAAGAATGTGAGGCGAGATGGACAACATACATCGATTGTTATGGTGAGTACATAACTACTTGATGTTATGTGGTCCTATCTCGCCTACATTCTTTACTCACGGGACAGCATCCCCAGCACCTCTATCATGGGTGGATCATAGGAAAATACTCCTGAGAACCGTGGAACCAAAGGAAGCCCGGCCCCTAGAAGCCACGTCCAACTTGTAATGAGTAATGAAGGTGTGCGGAGAAACCCAAGTGGCTGCACCACAAATATCATCCAATGAAAGCCTAGCATGGTATGCTATTGATGTAGACACTGCCCTGGTAGAATGAGCTTTAAAGGGAAAAGATAAATTTCTGCCTGCTGATGAATAGATAAAGGAAATACAATCTTTGATCCATTTAGAAATTATGCTCTTGGAAATAGGACAACCTGTTCTGTTTTCTGAGAAGGACACAAACAGTTGATCAGACTTCCTAATATGCTTAGTCCTGTGTAAGTAGAATCTTAGTTGTCTGTCCACATACAACTGGTGAAACCTAAACTCTGCTTTATTAGAAAAGTTCAGAAAGAACACTGGTAACTCGATAGACTGATGCAGATTAACGGTGGATGACACCTTCGGAAGGAAGGACGGGTTAATTCTCAGGGAAACTCTGTCCTTATGGAAGGTCAAATACGGAGGCTTAATGGACAAGGCTTGAATTGATACTCTTCTGGCCAATGTAATGGCTATCAGAAAAGCCGTTTTCCAAGATAGAAATTTTAATTCACAGGTGGCAGCCGGTTCAAAGGGCAGCGAAGTGATGGCTTGTAACACAAGGTTTATATCCCATGGCATGACAGGTTCTGAAACCGGAGGGCTTAGTAACCAGGCACCTTTCAAGAAGCCCTGTCGGAAAAGCATGGCTAAAAAGTCTAAGACCGGAGGAATTGGGGCTGTGAAGGGGTCCAAACCTTGAGCCTGAGCCCAAATGGAGAATCTCTTCCACTTGCTGGAATAAATCCTTCTGGTGGAAGACTTATGAGATGAAGACAAGATGTGTACCACCTCAGGTGAAAAGGAAAGTCGTCTAACTAGTGACGGAAGTGGAGCAGCCAGGCTGTCAACCTGACGGTTCGCAGGGAGGGGTGGAGCTGTCCTGACATATGAATCAGTAGGTCTGGCACTGGGTCCAGAGTCCAAGGGCCATCCACTGCAGACTGCTGAAGAAAGGGGAACCATACTTGTTGAGGCCAGTGTGGAGCAATTAGAATCATCCTGCTTCCCAAGGATATGGCTTTCTGAATCACTCTTGGTAACAGAGGAAACAGAGGGAAAGCATAGATCAGACCGGGGGGCCAATCGTGGACTAGAGCATCCCTGGGTGACTCCCCCTGTGGGGGGATCAGCGTGAAGTACTTGCTGCATTTGGCATTGAGAGGGCTGGCGAAGAGTTCGCAGCAAGGCTGACCCCACCTGTTGAAAATTTGAAATGCCACTCGGTCGTTCAGGGGCCACTTGTAAGGCATCAGAATAGCTCTGTTCAGACTGTCCGCTATCATGTTGGTCTTTCCCGGAATGTGCATTGCCACTAAAAAACGTTGGGAAGACACTGCCAATGCCACACTCGCATGGCCTCTCTGCAGAGGGGATAAGACTTGGTTCCCCCCTGCTTGTTCAGGTACCACACCACGGACATGTTGTCCAAGTGAATTGCAATCGTTCCCCGAGGAAGAGAGCTTTGGAGTGCCCGCAATGCTAGTAACACTGCTCTCATCTCTAGAACATTGATGTGCAGGTGTACCTCGTGATCTTGCCACATGCCTTGGACTGTCATGCCAAGATAATGCCCCCCCACCCCATCTGGGAGGTGTTCATGGCCACTGGAGACGTAGGAATCAAGCTCCTCCCTTTGTCCAGATTGGTGGAGCATAGACACCAGCGGAGGTCCTGTTTGCACCATTCCGTGAGAAGTATCAAGTGGGAAAGAGAAAGTTTCTGAAAGGACCATTGGGCCGAAAGGAACCACTGTAGGATCTGCATGTGTAACCTGGCTAGAGGCACCAGCATGATGTTGGCAGCCATGGATCCCAGGAGCTGGAGAACTAACCTGGCCTGAACTCTCTTGAGGGGCAACAATGTGTGAATCTGAGACTGCAGCACTCTTATTCTCTCTTGTGGCAGAAAGGCCCGCATTTGAATAGAGTCTAGCTCAGCGCCTATAAAAACAACATGCTGTGAGGGCAGCAAGGCAGACTTTTCCCAGTTCAAGGTAATTCCTAGTTGGTGACAAAGTGTAATGGTAGCCTCCCTGGCTTGAATAAGGAGATGCCTGGTGGGGACGGTGAGAAACCAGTCATCCAGATATGGAAACACCTGAAATCCCCGGCATCTCAGGTGAGCCGTCACCACTGCCAAACACTTGGTAAACACCCTGGGGGCTGTGGTGAGACCAAAGGGCAGGGCACAAAACTGGAAGTGACTGGCTTCCAGCCGGAAGCTTAAATGAGTCCTGGATGCCTTGTCCATCTTGATGTGGTAGTAGGCATCCTTGAGATCAACGGAGCACATCCATACTCCTTTTTCCAGCAAGGGAAAAATGGACTGAAGAGTGACCATTCGGAACTTGGACTTTAGAATGTAGTGATTCAATAGGCTGAGATCCAGAATGGGCCTCAGGTCCCCTGTTCTTTTCAGTACCAAAAAGAGTCTTGAGTAAGTTCCTGATCCGATATGGTCTGAGGGGACTGGCTGGATGACTCCTTTTTCTAGCAGCTTTGAAACTTCTACTGCTGCTTGATCCCGTTGACTGGGTGGAACGTCCTGGATTCTTTTGACTGGAGGGGGTGTTGATAAAAAGGGGATGGTGTAACCTCCAGTAACTATTCGAAGCACCCAACTATCCTGGATGATGCTTTCCTAGGCTTCCAGATGCAACAAAATTCAGCCCCCGACTGGCTCCAGAACAGCACAGTCAGGCAATGCCTCAGGAACGCTGAAAGGAAGACCCATGGAAGGAATCACAGTCTCCCGAGTTGCGGGGGCCTCCTCTACCTCTAGGACGGTGTCTTCCAGAATAATTTCCCCCTCCTCTGCCTCTGGAGGGAGACTCACCTTTAGCGGCAGGGAAAGACCTCTGTGAATTCTTGAACCACATTTTCCCTACTCTCTGAGCCTTGGGGTAAGGCCTAGAAGGAAGAGAGAAACGGGTCCCTATAGCAGATAGAGTCTTCCCCTCCTGTTCGCATCTGGTGAGGGTGTCTTTCACTTTGGTCCCGAAGAGTGAGGACCCATCAAAGAGGGCGTCAGTGAAGGAAGACTTAAAGGCCTCCGCAAAATGACACAGGCGCATCCAGGCTTGCTTTCTGAGAGCTACACCTGAGCTAGCTGCCCTACTCGCCCCTTCGGCTGCATAGGATATGAGCCTCATGGACGAGTTGATAACGGAACCAAGGGTAGACAACTGGGCGTTAACAGTCTGCGCTACTGCCTCAGGCATGTTACCCGTCAGAGTGTCACCTAGCTCCTTAAGGAGATCTCTCTGGAGCCGAGTAAAATGACAAAGATAAATCAGTGACCACAATGTAAAGGTCGCTGAAGACAGGGTACGCTTCCCATACCGGTCCATACTACTGGACTCCTTGTTAGGAGGATGGACGGAAGAAGAAGCCTCTGCAACTTCCTGCTGAGTGGCTGCCGTCACCACCAAGGCATCTACGGAAACCCCTTTGGTCAGGAACTCTTTCCCCGGGGGAGCATAAAGAAACTTATTTGGACATCTGGGCACCAGTTCCATGGAATCAGGGGTCTCCCACACCCTTCGACAAATCAAATCCAGGAGTTCATTGAAGGGTGGAGACACCCAGGAGGCAGAGGGTTGAGCTCCGAAGGCCTTGAGGAATACCAACTCCTCCTCAGAGGGGGTCTTGGAAGGCCAGTCACCTCTCTGCCTCAAAATCTCCAGGATGTCGGAGAAAGGGACATCATTAGAGGATGACTTAGGGGACCCCTCAGGCTCCTCATGGTCAGTATCGGAAGTGAGGGACTCATCCTGTGAGTCTATATGCTTCCTCTTGCACAACTTCTTTCTAGGGGGCTCCTCAGCACCGACCCTGAGGGGCCCTCAGAAAGTTGGGGACCGCTCATGGGGGTATCCTCAGACCTCCGGGCTCCACCATCCATGGACAGGGGTGTGTCAGAGGCTCTAGCTGGGGTGTAGGGGGAAGGAGTGACTGATCTAGGTGATGTAACTGATAATCTGGCCAGTGCGCTCCTCATGGCCTCAAAGGCAAGTCCCCCTGAATCCGAGGACCGACCAGTCTCCGAGACCACAACCGGAGTTTGGGTTCCCCAAGCTGAAGCACTGAGAGGAAGACTCTGAACACACAAGAGTCCCGAGGTATCCCCCTCGGGTCCGACTGAGGAAACCCAAGTACCGAAACCAGAGGATGGAACCGACATGGTTGGAGCTGACATCAGCTCGCAAGGGGTATCGGAGCCAACATGAGAACATCACTCGGCGTGGAGCACTCCAGCTCCGATGACACAGGGGTGCTCAGAGGAGGAATCATCGGTACAAGAATAGGGACTGGCTCCGGAGCCAAATAGGCCGGAGCCGAGAACAATTTTGCTAACACCGGCGACTGCAGGAGCCTCTGGACCACCCTATCCACATCCAAATCAGACAGTCTAGGGGATTTGGAGGAAATAGAGGGAGATCGGGATCTCCTACCCGGAGACTCAGGCCTAACACTGGGTGACCGGCTCCGAATAGGTTCCGAAAATATCGGGGCCGAGGTCGACTCCTATATTTTATTTTTTTTTATTTTATTTTACATTTGTTGACCGGGATAGTCCGACTGGATGCATGTCCATTTTCAGCGGAGGCCCGGGGAGAAAAGCTCCAAGGGTAAGCAGATACAGCATTACATAATACCAGCATTACATATTACAAACAGACTATTTACAGAGATTACATAAGTAAGCAAGTTAAACAAGTTCCACAGGTTACAGTTAATCCTAAACACAAGTCAGGATTAAATTAAATTATGCAGTAAACTGGTTAACAGATTTTTACACATTCTAAAGAGAGTTAGCCAGGCTTGATACATTGACATAGCCAGTTAAGTGACAAATGTTGTTTGAATCTAGTTTTAAATTGACCTAAGGTGGAAAGTAAGGTAATATCAGCTGGAAGAGAGTTCCAGGATCTACTTACAGAGTTTGCAAAGAGAGAATCACTGGCTGTGTTATTAATTTTGCTAGTCTGAATTAGTAGTTTGTTAGAGGATCGAAGCGGTCTAGGATTGTTATAGGGGGGTGATAATATTTTTAAGTGCAGGAGTATTGTCCGGATTATAGAGGATTTTATAGGCCATAATCAGTTGGTTATACTGGATTAGGCTGGGTAGTTCAAGCCAACCAAGCTGATTTAGATTGATGCAATGATGTGTCCTAAAAGGCAGCCCAGTGGCAAACCTAGCAATGTAGTTGCAGCAAATTGAGAGTTTGTTAAGGACAGTCTTGTTTAAATTCGAGAGTAGAGGGGATGCATACAGAAGGGTTGAAAGAAGGTGAGAGCAAGCTATGGCAATTTTAGCTGGAGGGGTTAGGAAGGCTTTTATTCTGTAAAGTGACCCTAGTTTTTTATTGATGGTTTTGATAGTTTGGTTAACATGTAGGTCAAATTTTAGATTATTGTCTATGATGACACCTAATAGTTTTGTAGATGGGTCAGGGGAGATTATTGTGCCATCATTTGATTTTATGGTAAAGGTGAAAGCGGTAGACCTATGTGTTGGTGAAAATAACAGCATTTTAGTTTTTTTGGGATTTAGGATCAAACGTTCAGAAAGCCAGTTTTCTATTGTATTAAAGGTGGTCTGGGTAGCTGACCATAACTCTACTGGAGCTGTGGCTGAGCAAATCAGAGTAGAGTCATCAGCATATTGGATACAGCTGACTTTTGGGATGACAGTATAAAGGTCGTTAATGAAGATGGAGAACAGCAAGGGCCCTAGTATAGAGTCTTGTGGTACTCCGAGGGTGTTAGGTAGAAGATTAGAGAGTTTGTTCTGCCAGAGGACAGCCTGCTGTTGACCATTCAGGTAGGATTGAAACCATTGGAGGGCTCCAGTATCTAGACAGAATGTTTGCAGGGTGTGGATTAAAAGTTGGTGATCAACCATATTGAATGCCTTGGAAAGATCCAAAAAGAGGGCTAAGGATATATAATTATTGTTGTGATTATGGTTTATGGTGTTATTAAAGGCTAGGAGGGCTGAGGTAGTGCTGTGATGAGGACAGAAACCATGCTGAGTGTCTGCCATAAGGCGATTTTGGATTAGGTGGTGCATGAGTTGTCTACGAATACATTTTTCCATAATCTTTGCAAGTGGAGAGAGTATAGCTATTGGCCTATAATTGGAGAATTCAGTAGAGCTGCCTCCTTTGTGAAGTGGGATTACATAGGATATTTTCCAGATGGTGGGAATTTTAGCTTCTACTATGGTTCGATTGATTAGTATTGAGACGGTGTAAGCAATAGCATCAGCTGATTTTTGTAGGTACTTGGCAGGGAGTTGATCAGCAGAAAGTGTAGTGGGTTTTAATTATTTGATCAAGGTACGGATAAGTGAAGTGGTGACTGGTTGGAAGCTGAACGCAAGTAGGTTTCTAGGGGTGCTACTTTCAGGACCAAGGGAGCTAGGAGGTAGTTGGCTAGCTAGGGCTTGAATTGTCTCAGTAAAGAATTGGGTAAAACTATCAGAAACATCTTCAGGGGTTTTATCAATAGTAGTAGCAGGGATTGGGGTTGAAGTTTGTCCAGGATGTAGTAGATTATTTAAACCTGCCCAAAACTTCTGAGGGTTATTTTGATTTACTGTCTGTAAATTACAGTAGTATTGTTTTTTGTCTTGTAAAATAGATTTTTTGGTTTCATTCCTGGATTGCCTGTATTTAATGTGATCTTGAGGGTCTTTAGAAGAACGCCATAAAGCCCATGCTTTGTTTCTAAGGGTAATTTTGAGTTTAGACTCTATAGAAAGCCATGGTGCAGTTTTTGCCTTGGTTCTCTTTGAACGAACAGGTGCATGCAAATCAAGGATCTCAAGGAATTTGTTGTTAAAGTATGCTACTGCTTCCTCTAAGGGGAGGTGTTTTAGAATAGACCAATTACATGAGTTTAGTTATTGTTGGAATTTGGCAGGGTCAAAGTTTTTATTGTTTCTAACCTTTCTGAGTAAGGGTTGTTGGGAATTAATGGTTTTGTGCTTAATTACATACGTGAGAAGGTGATCGCTTAGGCCATTAAGGAGGGTACCAGAGGTGTACAGTTGCGGGTGACTGTTTATGAGTACCCAGTCAAATACACTTTCTTTTTGGTTGGGTTTACCTATCCTGGTAGGGGTGGATATGATTTGTGTAAATGCATGCAGGTTAATATGGGTGGTTGGGGATTCTAAGGAACAGGTGCCCCAATCTATGTTAAAGTCTCCATGTAGTAGGGTTTCTTGGTTGTAGTGACATGATAGCCAGTGCAGGATGTCTTCAAATGTAGATATATTGTTACCTGGGGAATGTACATACAGATGATATTAATGCATTTATTTTTATTAAGTTGCAATTTGGTGGCAAAAATCTCTGAGTTATTAATCTGAGGAGGTTGTATTACATCTATGATGACATTCAACTCAGATTTATAGAGTACGGCTACCCCACCCCCCTTCCTCGAAGCACAATCCAGCCTGTGTATGTTGTACCCAGGTGGTAACACTTCATTGTCTTTAGTGTTAGGTTTTAACCAGGTTTCAGATAAACAGAGAATCTCAGGGGAGTGGACATCCAGAAGTGCATGCAATTCATGTACCTTGTTATTAATGCTTCTAATATTGAGATGACAGACTAGGAGAGAATTAGTTGGCCTATTAACTGTAGGTTTGTAGCTTAGATTACAAGTAGAGGGGGTATGTGTATCTGAAGTGAGTGGGCCAGGGTTGGGGTGAATATCACCACCATATATTAGGTTGAGTCTATACTTGGTGATGAACTTCAGGAATTTGTTTATTAGTTTGTTGTAATGTTTGGATCTACAGCTAATTTGCCTGGGGTTGAGATGTTGATAGACTGAACAAGATGTTGGATAGGATCTGGTACTGTAAGTATGGTTGAAGGTGGAAGGATTTACAGCTGGGGTGATAGTATGGCCTTTTGGGACCTGAAATCCCGTGAGAAACTGGTTTTCATACAAGGTAAGGAGGTATGGTGTGAACAAGAGGGGTAGTAAAGAGGAGTATATCATTATATGTGATTCAGCTAGTGAGTGAAGTAACTGTTTTACCTGGTGATGCAACAGAAGATAGAGTGGTGAGGTAAAGGTACTGGAAGGGGGATGGGAGAATGCCAGATGAAAGCTAATAGGTGCTATTAAAATGTAGGTAGTAGAATAGGGGTGGGTGGAATTATCCCAGATGAAAGCAGATAGGATCTAGAAAGTGGGGGAGTGGCTATAGTACTATAAATTTAGAGGTACTGTACAACGGATACCTCCTGTGGCCCCGAGGGCAATGGAGCCGAGGAGGCAGTATCCACTTTCGAAACTTTCTCCGGGGGCTCCAAAGAGACAGATGGAGCCGGAGATCTTTTCTTGGCCTTGGAAGTCTTAGACTTAGTACTAGAAGATGAGTCTAAGGATTCCTCAAAAGAAGGTTTAACCAGGCCCTTCAAAATCAACTTATTTTTTCTTTCCTGCAGTACCCTCGGGCTAAAAGCATGGCAAAAACTGCAGGACTCTTGCAGGTGAATAGCACCAAGACAATAAACACAGATAGAATGCCCATCTGTGATGGACATCTTGTAGCCACATTTAGAGCACTTCTTAAACCCAGAGGGTTTCTGCTCTTTCTGCTCTTTAGACATAATAGTACACCGCACCCACTCAACCGACGACAGACACAAGAGGAAGGCGGGAAAACCAAACCAAGAACAACCAAAGAAACTCTAATTTAAACAGCAGCAAGGAATCTAACTACCGACCAACAAAAACACAATTTTACAGAAAAAAACATACCGGAGATGACTAGGTCCTCTAATTTAAACGGGCCTAGCCAGCCAAAAGAGGGATACCACAAAAAAAAAAAAAAAAAACAACTCGCTCACACAGTACACTCACAAAGAAAACTAGCTATTAAAATAGCTTTTTACTAGAAACAGACTGCTAAATACTTATGAAAAGTATAGAAAGGGTACTAAGCCACAGCCAAGCGAGACCACGTCCTAACTCTACGAGCGGCAAATGAGATCTGGGGCTAGGGCGAGGTGCATCTTGGGATACTGGGTTAGCCCAGCCAATTAGAGACTTCATGCTAGAAAATAAGTTGGCCGAGTCGGAGCCGAGAACCCATGAGTAAAGAATGTAGGTGAAATAGGACCACATAATATCCATAGTTTGTATGGCTGTCATTTCAAAAGTAATGTCTGAGATTGTACTGAAAGTGGCATTTACCAATACTTTAACCAATTTAGATAGTTTTCTTAACTCCCAAATGGCTTTTGCTGCTCCATACCATGGGAATATACCTGCTCCAGAAATTACATCATCTCCTAGATCTATATCTTTTAAGTTTAAATAATCAAGATTTTGGTGGTAAATACCTGATGTATCTATGGTGTTTACTGGATTTTCAATTACAGGTAATATTTCTCTTTTCTTTTTTGCATTTCTAATGCTTCCCTTTGGTAACTCTTTTACATGATGCATTGCTGGTACGACTAGCTCTATATAGCAGGTGCCATCCCATCCCTTTGGTAACCATTTATAGGCATATTTACCACAAATGTAATATAACCCATCTGACAGGGCAATACTGCTATTTACTATACTGCCATTTACTTGTCCAATAGTAGGAGTTTTATCGTGTACAACTGTAAAATTTTTATCTGTTTTACTTTGCCAACACAGAGGCACAGGAAAATAATATAAGGGGGTGGCAAAAGACAACACATTCTGGCTAGGATTATAAATGCCTTTGGGCAGACAGCCTAGTACCTACCTATGAACATGTAATGTTGGTTTTGCACTCATTTTTATCTTTCTGTGAAAAATTAAATACTGCTGTGTCACTTAATATTAACTGACCCTAAGCTGGTATTAGAATAGGAAAATCATGAAAAAATACCCCACGTACTGATATGTGGTTATGAAAGTTTATCATTTCAATTACTGGAATACAATTACCATTACCCACTGGGACAGTTCCATTTTGTTGAAAACATGTAATTCCCTGTACTATAGCAGATAACTGTACTCTTGCTTTACGTAACTGTACATTTATAACTTGTTCTCCTGTCTCATTTATTAATACCCTCCAACTATTAATAGTATTTAGTGGACTTGGCACCAGAGGCATAGCCCCTGTTATTTTAGGTATTAAGCTACATACCCAGCAATTAGAAACATTCAAACTTTTTGCATACCAACACTGTCTTGCCAAAAATGATTTAAAATATGGTGACCAATCCTCACCTTATCCAGGTGTCCATATGCAGTCTTAAAGAATTTACTACATAAGCACTGTCTGAGAAAATGTTAACAGGATTATAATACCTTAGCATGCACAGTACTGCCTCCAATTCAGCTCTTTGAGCTGACATATGCCCTGGTAACTTGATTAGTTTGGGAGAACCCATCTGTGGATTTTCCGGAACTTCAGCAAATCCTGCACAGTATTTGCCTTTGTCCCAATAGCGTGCTCCATCTACAAAAGAAGGATGGTTTAAAGGGGTCAAAATCAGAAGCCAGAAATTGTACGTCTGGTGACATTATTTTTTCTAGGCAGTTATGCTGTTTTCTTTCATATCCCATGTGATTTGACAAGTATTTGTCCCATCTGAATTGTGACAGTTTTCATTCTGAACAATGCCATCCATTTTGCAAAGACTGCCCGATTAATACCATCTGTGATTTTATTCATTTCAAAATTGTCTACAAGAGCTTTTACTGCTTGGTGTCATGTTTATAGTATAATACTGGAAAATACAGTCAGATACTCAGTTTGCTTGACACCCTAGTAAATAGCCAATAACTGCTGTATGCAAGGGTGGTAGCCCAGTTCCATTGGAGTCATTTTTCTACTACAGAAAGTAACTGGACGTAATGTTTTTTCCATTCTGTTGTTGCCACCATGTGGCCATTCTTGTAATAGTACCACAGATAACATTTTCTTCCCTGCTGCTCCCTGTAGCACAAAAGGCAACTCTGGTGTGGGTGTTATTAATTCTGCAGCTTGTGTTAATTTTACTTTCATTTGTGAAAATGCCTCATCCTCATGGGGTCCCCACTCTAAAAAGGTGGAGCTCTTCTGTTCTTGTAACATTTTGTAAGGAGGAGCAGCCACAGCTGCATCATCCTTTATAAATTCCCTATTGCAATTCATGATTCCCATGAATTTATGTAAACCAGCTATAGTCAATAGCTTTTCTATTTGTAAAATGCCTTGCATACACATAGGGCAAGGAGACCTTCCTGATGGTTTTATATTAGTACCTAGAAACTTAACTTCTTGAGACGTAAACTGAATATTTTCACTTTTAACCTTAAACCCTGCCTGCTGTAGAGTACGGAAAACTTTTTTAAGAATCTGTACATGCTCTTCTACTGTCTCAGGCTGGAGTAATATGTCACCAATGTAATGTAATACTAAATCATCCTTTTCTAGATGTTGCAGGATGGATCCTACTGTCTGGTGAAAAATAACTGGACTGTTTTGAAATCTCTGAGGTAATCTTGTCATGACATATTGCTGGTTTTTAAATGTAAAGGCAAATCTTGGCCAGTCTTTTTTCCTGAGTGGTCCTGCAAAAAAAGCTATTTGCTAAATCTTTTATTGTAAACCACTTATTTTGTGAGTTAATATGTGCAGACAGCTCTGGAACTCCAGGAATCAAATGTGCTCTAGGAGTTGTGTATCGATTAACCTTCCATAAAACAATAACAAGACGATAACTACTGTCTTTTTTCTTGACTGGTCAGATTGGTGAATTTGTGGGACTGTTGCCTTTCTGTATAATTCCTTCCTTTTCCCATTCTGCAATACATTTTCCATATGTTCTTCTACCTCCCTAGGAATAGGATATTGTTTTTAAAATGGAAGCATATAATCTTAATCACTACCCACCCCTACTGGCATTTCTAGTTTTCCACAATCAACGGGACCCTTGGATCACACGTTTGGGAATTGCTGATGAAAATGCTGCCACACATCCTCACTGTCTGTATTCACGTATCCTGTAGGCTTGTCAGGTTTTTCAGGGAGAGACTGCACAGCAGCCTGCACTTTTCTCTTCCTCTCCTTTTCTCCCTGTCTCCTAACCACAGAATACTGCTGGGCAAACCAATTACTATGCCCAAAGGTCCTAGAAAGTCCATACCAATAATGGTAGTTGAGCAGGGTGGATGCATTAAAAATGCACCCTTCCATGTCTGTCCTTCTTGGTTAAATTGTGTCTACATCTTGGCTACTCACTGCATAGCATCCTGTGCCATAAAATGCTAAAATGCAAACCTTTTTTATATGACTTTCAGGTAACTTGTCTATTTGTGATGGATACTGCTGCTCCTGTGTCCAATAAGATACTTTTCTATAGCGACCCCTCTACCCAAATATCAGTCAGTGGTTGCCCATCTCGACTCCTTTTAAAAGTAATCAGGAAAGATACCAGAGTAGGGGGGCACACCCCCTAATGTAAGGAGATCCACTCATCCTTCCCTTTACTATCAAATGCAATATGACACACTACATGTTCTTGCTTGTCATCTTCCTCTGTGTCTGACTGATATACATATTTAGGTTTTACAATCTCTTTTGGTACCTACTGCCTAGCCATCCCTTCTGCCTGCTCTACCACATGTTTTGGATTTACAGGTGAGGCTGCTTGAAAATCTACGGGGCATACATCCCCTTTTCCTATGTATTGATGACCATTATAGCTATTTTTACCAATATTGTAAGGTCTCTGTGCATAGACCTGTTTTTCTGATTTTTCTTGCAAATTTTTTGGTTCTGTTTTTGGAAACACACCCTGTTCTTCTTTCTTTGTATGTCAAGCTTTGTAATGATCACAATTTTGTTTAACATGCCCTATTTTCTTAGAGAAAAAAAAACATGGTGCCTTTTGTTCATTACCTACACCCGATCTTGGTGATACAGACACAGCAACAGGTGCTGGTGGTGCAGATGCAGCTCTACCTGCTGGTGGTTGTTCACACCACTGTTGCCTTTCCCAGTTTTTAACTTCTTCAATTACCTCAAATGGCTCACTACTCTCTCCTAATGCAAAGATATGATGTGAGTATAATGTCCCATCAGTGGCCATAGTCTGTCCCCGCATTCATTTTTGTACCAAATCAGTGACGGTATCTGAATTTTCTTCTTAAATGCATATAATATCCCCTGGAACCCCTTTGACTTGCTCTAGAAAGCAATGTATTAACTGTTTCTGTATTTCTGGTTTGAGCATGTCCCTCTCAGACCTTTGATGATCTGAAAGGCAAGTCTGAAATGGTCAGCTTGTTCCACTAATTTATCTGAGATGGTGATTTTAAAATTATCTAACAGCTTAGCTGTGAAAGGCTGCCCTTGTGTATATGCCATTAGAACAGCTGTCATTCGTCCTAGTTTACTGTTTAACTGCTAAGTGTCTTTCTTTAACTGAATGAAAGTTTTAAAACATTTGGGAATAAAAATCCAAAAACATCTAAGTAATGCATCTGTCCATACATCAGATCCTGCTGCATATGCTACCCATTCTTCAACTGCAAGCATGTTGCAAAATATGTATTTTTTATCATTCCAGTGTGGTAAGCTTTGTAATAATCTAGACTGTGTATATAGATCTGCAGTGGCTCCCTGTTCTATGACTCGTACTAGTTTTGTGCTCTGCAATTCCTCCTTTAACTCTTCTATTTGAATATTAGAGTGTATTAATTTATCATGAACATCACTAACCAAATTTTCTTTATCCTGCAACTGTTGCTTAAGATCTGTTATTTCATTTTGTAGTTCTTTACAGGTTGTATGATACATTTTAGTAGACTCTTCTGTTGATTGTAGGCCCCTATGCACTTTTCAGAGTTCTTCTATATCACTTCTAAACGTTTTGACTTCACCTTGTCTGTCTCTTAGAAATTTGTTAAATTCTTCTGTTAAATGATTAAGAATCTTACTCCTGTCCTCATCTGTGTGTTGAGCAGTGGCTTCATTCCACTGTTGTACATATTTTTAAAGGGTGTAACAAGATCTTCAGGGGATCCTGTCCGCAATAAATTCAACTGCTGTTCTAACTCTGATATCAATGCAGTAACAGAACACAATTATTTAATATCTGGATATAACATAAGCATTTTAACTTTTGTTGGTTCATCACCATTAACAGGTCTGTCTGCAGTCTAACCCTTGAGCTATGGCCTGCACTGTATTTTACGGCATAGCACACAAAAAGCGGGTTCAGATAATTCACACAATAAACATTTACTATGACATGCCTCATTTTTTTGTTTCAGATACCAATCAAATGTTACAACTCACTTACATAATGCATGTACATCAACTTGCCCTAATAAAGTTTTACACTTACTAATGTGCTGACTGTACCAACATTGTACTTTTCCCATAATTTATCTGGTTGGTCTGAAAAGTACAGTTTTGTACCTACCATAAATGTAGATGTTCAAGTGTACACACTGCTGCAGTCATTACACTTGGGTTATCCTGCTGTCAGGCGGTTCCCCAGTCGGCCTGAGTTCCAAAGTCTTGGTCCGGCATCGGTTGCTGTCGCCTCCTCCCTGACGTCAGTGCGACAAGTGTATACAAAATGCAGCCGACGCCATTTTCTTCAGTTTTTCTTGCCCCAGATGTCAGGTTCCTCTAAATATGTAAGCAATTCCAATTGCTAATAAAACATACATAAGAAAAGCAAAAAACAACTTAGAGCTACCAGCAAATACTCCTCATGGGTAGTAAGGGTAGAAGACATAGCTAAGTGCCAGCCAGTAAGAGGGGAAGGAGGGAAGGTAACCTGGACTGCAGCAGTGTATACACTCGAACATCTACATTTATGGTAGGTACAAAACTGTACTATATTCATCGTGTTGCACTGCTGCAGTCATTACACTTGGGTAGAATTCCAAAGCTGAGGAAGGGTGGCTGGTCCTATAAGGCATTAGGGGTGGCTATAAGGCCCTGCAGCACTGCAGTGGTGAAGCCAGCTCTGGATTTAGAGTACAGAGGCAGATGGTAATGCTTGGTGAAGGTGTGTACAGAACTCCAAGTTGCTGTTTCCAAAATATCCTTGGTAGGTACTCCCCTGAGGTAGGCAGTTGAAGTGGCTGTTGCCCTGGTGGAGTGAGATCTAATGCTGCTAGGTACAGGTTTTCCATGGTATGTGTAGCAGAAACGTATACAATGTCCTATCCATTTTGAAATAGTCTGTTTTGAAATGGCTTTTCCCCGTGCTACCAGTAATTGCTCAGATTTTCTGAAAGTTTTGGTTTTGTCCAAGTAGAAGTGTAACTGCCTGTGAATGTCCAAAGAGTGCAGTAGTCTCTCCCCTTTATTCTG
Source organism: Protopterus annectens (assembly GCF_019279795.1). Classification (NCBI taxonomy): domain Eukaryota; kingdom Metazoa; phylum Chordata; order Ceratodontiformes; family Protopteridae; genus Protopterus; species Protopterus annectens. The sequence goes on from NC_056732.1 coordinate 1,878,283,490, forward strand.
TGGTTTAGGATAAAAAGTTGGCAGGTGAATAGTTTGGTTTAGAGCCACACTGGATACCACCTTTGGCATAAAAGTAGGGTTAGTTCATAAAGACACCCTGTCCTGGTGGAAAATGAAGAAAGGTTCCACTGCCATCAGTGCCTGTAATTCTGAAACTCTTCGTGCTGATGTTATTGCCAGGAGCAGAGCAGTTTTCCAAGAGATATATTTTAATTCTGCTGTGTTGGCTGGCTGAAAAGGGGGTAAAGGTAGCTTCTCCAAAACAAAGTTGAGGTCCCAAGTTGGAGTAGGTGCTCTACAGGGCGGTCTTATGTTTTTAACCCCTCTGAGGTACTGTTTTAACAGAGGATTAGAGAAAATTGGTGGATCCATGTTATAATGAGCAGAGATGGCAGAGGCACGGATCTTGATGGATGAAAAGGAGAGTCCTTTGTCCAGCATCTCGGTTAAGTATTGTAGTATCTGAGGAATGTTTGGGACAAGAGAGTCAAGGCTGTGAGCTTGGTTCCAGGCACAGAATCTCTTCCATTTATCCAAATAGGATTTCATGGTACTAGGCCTTCTGGCCTCCAGAATGACATCCATAACAGCTTTGGAGAGAGGCATTGCTTGCTTGACTAAGGAATCTTCCATGCAGCTAGGTTTAAGGTCTTTAGCTGGCTGTGTAGTATTTCTTTGTTGTGCTGAGTCAGCAGATGTAGGATTTGAGGCAAAATCCAGGGTGGTTCTTGTGCTAAACTCCTTAAGATTGGGTAACAGTGCTGGCGTGGCCAGTCTGGTGCAATCAGGATCATCTTTGGCTCTTCCTGCCTGGCTTTTATGAGTACCTTTGGCAGGAGAGGTAATGGTGGGAAAGCGTATACTTGTAGGTTCTCCCAGCTGAATGAGAGGGCATCCACTTTCCATGCTTGTGGATGGTAACTCCCTGTGCAGAATTTTTGTAGCTGGCAGTTTATTGGGGATGCAAACAGATCTATGTCCGGGCTCCACCATTTCTGTGTTACCATTCTGAATATTTGTGGATTCAACTCCCATTCATGGGGCTCCATGATGTTTCTGCTTAAGTCGTCTGCCAGTGTGTTTTTCTCTCCTGGCAGGAATTGCGCTTGCAGATGAACTTGAAGGTTTATAGCTGTGTTCCATAAAGTCATAGCTTGTCTGCATAGGGGGTAGGAGTGAGTGCCCTCTTGCTTGTTTATGTACCACATAACTGTGGTGTTGTCTGTCTTTAGTAGTAGTTGTCCTGGATGCATCAGGTCCTTGAAAGCTATAAGCACATTTTGTACAGTTAGCATCTCTTTTTGATTGATGTGAAGATGCCTTTGTTCTGCGGGCCACGTGCCCTGAATACATATGCCTGACGTGTGCTCCCCAGGTGGAATCTGATGCATCTGTTGTCAGTGTTTGCCTGGCTGTGGGTTGTGTAAAAGGCTGTCCCTTGTTGAGGTGACAAGCTTGAGCCCGCCATTGAAACTCCTGTTGAAGGCAAGGGATTAGTGGTATAACTGTTTCCAAACTTTGACAGTGTTGAGACCATACATTCTTTAGGTACCATTGTAGTTTCCTCATATGCAGTCTGGCATATGGAATTAGTAGTATGCAGGATGCCATGTAACCCAAGGCCTGCAGAGTTCTTCTTGCAGGGAGTTGGGTCTTTGTTGCCATCAATTGAAAGTATTGAGTCAGTTGTCCTTGTTTGTCTGGCGTGAGATAAGCCAGCCATTGTGTTCAAGCTGGCACCCAGGAATACAATCTCTTGTGAGGGCACTAGTTTTGATTTCTTTTCATTTACTGTGTACCCCAGGCAACTTAACTTTTTTACAAACGCCAGATGCTTTAGAAGAATGTCCTTGCTCTCTGCTTGAATCAGGCAATCGTCCAGGTATGGATAAATTTGAATTCCTTGCTGTCTGCAAAATGCAATTACTGATGCCAGGCACTTTGTGAAGACCCTGGGTGCAGTAGATAAGCCAAAGGGCAGTGCAGAGAATTGGTAGTACATTGAACCAGCTATGAATCTGAGGTATCTTCTGCAGTTTTGTCTGATAGGGACATGCAGGTATGCCTCTTTGAGGTCCAAAGTCACGAGCCAAGCTTTCTTGCCCAGCATGGGAAGAAGCTGCTGTAATGTCAACATTTTGAATTTCAGAACATCCAGGTAAGTGTTTAGAGATGAAAGATCCAGAATGGACCTCCAGGCTTTGTCCTTTCTGGGTACCAGAAAGAGTCTTGAGTAAAATCCTTGTCCTTGCTCCTGTGATGGTACCTTTTGAATAGCTCTCATATCCATGAGTGCTGTAATTTGTTTTTGAGCCTCTGCCCATTGATTTGGTGGCAGATTTGTCATTCCTTTTAACCTTGGCAGAGTGTGAAAGTGGAACCTGTAACCTTGAAATACAATGTTGAGAACCCATTTGTCTTTGGTGATCATTTGCCAATTGAGGTAGAAGAGTGCCAGTTTTCCTCCCAAGGGGGCTGCCAAGAAGGATTTGTTTGGCAGCTGTAGTGGGGCCTGTCTTCCCCTTCTTTCTGGCCTGATGCAACCCATTGTTGAGGCCTGTAAGGACCTTGTGTTTGACCTCTAGCTCTTGGACGTCTGTATCTTCCCCTTTGAGGTCTGTCTGTAATTGGAAAGGACCAATTCTTAATTTGGCCAGTTTCTGCTAAATCTAGGAGGCTGAACCTGTAAGAAATCCTTCACCGTTTGCATAGATTTTGCCTTATCCTCCATTTTCTTTAATACCTCTTCTGCCTTAACTTCAAATAACACATCCTGCTGCAAAGGTGCATCCAATAATTTTGCTTTAACATGATCTGGTAACGTATGTTCTTTTAACCAAGCATGTCTTCTAATGACAGAGCCTGTAACTGCTGCTCTGCAGGAGGCCTCTAGAGAATCAAAACCACATTGCAAAGTATGCTTTCCCACTTGTTCAGCTGCATGCAATAAATCCTGCATTTCTTTAAAATTGGGAGGATCTGATTCTGGAAGTATTTTTTGTTTTAACAGAGACAGTAAAAATTTCTGATATTTTAGCATGTGAAACTGGCAATTTAAGGCTCTCATTGCTAAAGTTGTAGACGTATACACTTTCTTTCCCCATCTGTCTAATGCTCTGGAATCTCTGTCAAAGGGAACTGGATTCTTGGCTGATGAGGCCTTAACTCCTTGGGTCCCTGAGAAATAGTTTCAGGGTCAGCTACAGGGCTTTTATACAGAAATTTATGTGAGTCAGGGACTCTGTAGTATCTGTCAGGTTTAACAGGGGCTGGAGGTAAGGAATCAGGATTTAAGCTGGATTCAGTATACACATCATCCACAATATCTAACACTGGCAGAATAGCAAGGGGTCTGTGTTGAGGTAATAAAAGGAAGTCTCTGAGCCTTTTCTTGGATTCTGAGTAATCCTGGCCTTCCCAGTGTAAATGCTCCCTCATAGTATGTAGGGTTTCCCCAAAGGAGGAGTCCTCAGGCGGTGAGGCTGATGGAATAGATTATGCAGCATCAGAATCCTCATAAGGGGGAAAAGAGTATCCTAGGTCTGAGGATGAATGAGAAGAGATGGACACCTGGTCGGATGAGTCATAGTCTGCATCCTGTCTAGGCCTTTTATCAGGAGGGGGATGGGACCCCCTGATCAGAGTGATTAGGTCTTCGGCCATTTTGAGCATTTGTTTCTTATAGGCATGGAGGCCTGTCCTGGAGAATGCTGTATTTGTTTCTTTGATTTTAAAGGAGGCTTTGACTTAGCTGAGGGTTTAATGCTTAACTGAGTAGGTCTGAAGACACCCTCTGAAGCTGTGGGTTGCTCAGCTACTCCGGATCCCTCTGAAAGGTTAGTCTCGGTAGGCTGAAGAGTTTGTGCGTCCGAAGGCCCAGCCATCTCCAAGTGGGAGTCAGAGGCAGCTTGTGGTTCTACAGAAGTGGTCGTCAGGGGCTGCGAAGGTGCCTCGCTGAAAACCGGAAAACAGGTGACTGGCCTAGAAGAGGCATCATCGTCAGTTTTGGGCCTTGGATGCCTATCCTTGTCTTGGCGCTTTTTGTGTATTCCGGTCGTCGGAAGTTCCGACGGCATGGTATAATTGTATTTTCTACCAAAATAATGTCGGGCAAAATCAAACCAACGTTTAATAGTGCGCTTGTTAAACCTAGCACAAAACCGACAACCAGTGACGTCGTGGTCAGGGCCTAGGCATGGGATACAATAGGAATGGAAATCCTTATGAGGTATTTGCTTCCCACAAGAAGTACAATTATTAACTTTTACTGACATCCGTCTGAGGCAAGAAAAAGTTTCCCCAACGGGGTACTTAGCTTTGTAGAAGACTTTGGTTCTGGATTTGGAATGAAAATCTCAGGAGACGGCCGACTGGCACTTGCGAACTGCTTTTGCTTCAGGCACCGTGCAGCAAGAAAGACTGAAGAAAATGGCGTTGGCTGCATCTTATATACCCCTGTCGCACTGATGTTAGGGAGGAGGTGACAACAACCGATGCCAGACCAAGACTTTGGAACTCAGGCAGACTGGGGAACCGTCTGACGGCAGGATAACCCAAGTGTAATGACTGCAGCAGTGTAACACGATGAACATCATTAAGTGTAAAGCTTTTTTTTTTACATTTTCTGCGATACTCCCTAATGGCATCCATACTTATATGTGACACAGAAAAAAAAGTCTTACCACATAGCAAGAGTACAGGTGATCAGGCGGTTGTGCAGATGGCTGGAAAATTTTTCTGTAGTCACTCAAGAAGCTGGAGAAACAAAGCTGGCAATGGGTAGCTTTGAAACTTTATTCTTCACCTGACTTGGAGAATTTATGATACTGCGACTTTCCTGTACTGTAGTCTCAATCTAGATTCAGTTGTTTGAGGAACTGTAATGCTGCAACTTGTTTAAAACTGAAGTGCTCAATGTAAATGTTAGTCACTACACCTTTACTAGAGTGACTTTTAACAAGGCATCACTTCCCCTGTGTTCAGATACAGGCTAGGGTCACCACTGAAAAATTCATTTCCAAAGGTGCTGCTGTGCTGTACTGGATCCAAAGTCTTCTTAAGACACAAAGCCTTGTTGGCTGTTTACTGATGAATTAGTCTGGTTATAACAGAGTTATGCATAACTGTATCTGCAGTCTGTTTAAAACACAAAACCTTACAAACTGCACTGATGAAAGAATATACTTTGCAGCACAATGCTATTTTACTGTAAGCACAGTTACTAATAAATAACGTACTCTTATAGCAAACAACATGTGCTACTGCAACAGCTTGTAGTACAGATGTACAAAGTTTTACTTCATGGTCAGCATGTATGGTTATTCTCCTCCTATACAATACCTCGGAACAAGTGTGTTCCTACCAATACCTCTAACACAGCTGAATTTTTACAGTCTACTTGTACTGTTCTTCTCACACACTTTAGATCCTGTTTTCCTCTTAGTACCTTTTTTTTGGGCTTTATACGGAAACATTGGTTCTGCTGATGCTTTACATTCCAGATTTGTTTTTTAAGGAAAGTTTTGTAATAAAGCACATACAAATTGTTTTTTTTTTTCCTGTTGACTATGTCCATTTATCTGTGAGAAATTATGTCAAACATTTTAATATTGTGACAAACATGTTTTTTAAGGAAACATCTTGTGGAAAAACACATACTGCTGATTTTATAAAAAGCCATGTCCATTCACCTGTCAACTTCTTTGCTGATACTGTGGGAGGACATGTTTGTTGAGGAAACAGCTAGTAAGAGAGCACGTATTGCTGAGTTTATAAAAAGCATGTCTATTAACATATATAGTCAGAGCTATGTCACATAGTATGGATGCTTAAGCTCTACTTCTACATTTAAGCAAGCTTTATTGTCTGCCTTATTTATTTTACTTTTTTATAGCAGAATTGATTTTAACCTTTATTCATTGTTTAGCACACAGACCTGAACCAGATTGTCAATACACTGATCAGGGGTGCAAACATATTGGATCTGGTCCTCACAAATATGGGAGAGTGCTGCATGCCCCCTAGTGTAATGTCTTCTCCGGTAAGATCAGACCACAAAATGGTCTCCTCTGAAGTAAAAAAAAAAACTTGGAACCCCAGCTAACCCTAGAATATTTAGAAACTACTTTAAGGCTAACTTCCTACTAATAAGTGATAACCAGGCAAATTTTAAGCCCTCATAAACCCTAGGAACAACGCTGCCCATACAGAACCATTCACAGAAACCCTATACAAGGAAATTAATAGCTGCATAGAGGCAGCTGTACCCAAAAGAAAGAAATACAAAAGTAACTCAAAAAACAAGCCACCCTGGTGGAATCACAACATCAGCAGGCTGTGTAATGCCCATGCCCATGTCCTGGCCCAACAATTAAGGAGTATCAATCCTCACCACTAACACCAGTGAGGGGCGTCTCATATAGGAAGAAAGGGTAACAAATACACACAGTAAAGTGCAATTTCCCATAACAGCACACAGAGTTCACAGTCTGGGGATGGTCGCTCCCTTGCTCTCCAGGTCCCCAATAAGACTCCCCACTTGCACAGCTATAGGGTCTAGATCTCAGCCTAGTGGGCAAACTAAAACTTCCAGCACCCTTTCTGTCCAACCAGTGCTTTGTGTCCCTTCCCAAGTAGCTGACACACACACACACACACACACACACACACACACACACACACACACACACACACACACACACACACACACACTTTGAGAAGAGTTTATACAACCACACAGACACTCCTGGGGAAGGATGGCACAGGCTCTCCATCTGTGCCCCTTTTCCCCAGACTATATGGGAGTACCAGCTGCCACCCCCCCACTAATATTTATCAGCTACTCAAAGGCCCTTAAAAGGGTGTCCAACTATTACTGTGAAATATTATTATCCAATTGGTAGTATAGCCCAGGGCTAAAGCTATTAAAGTGGCTTTGTACAATTTTACCAATGGCGTGCAAGTACTCTAAACAGCTTAAATTATCTCTACAAAAACAGCCACAGTTGAAAGGGTTTTCAAAAATATTTAATAACAAATAGTCAAAACACAAGACAATACGTTTTACTACACAGTGCTAGTAAAGAGTTCAGAGATCACAGAGAAATACTTAAAATAATTCAGTAGTACAGTTCTGCCATCACAAAAAAAACAGTCTAATCTTTCTAGTTTTTAGCTATTTCTAAGAGAAAACACAAGTCTAAGATAAACTTACATATAGAGCAAGACAGTGCTGATGAGTTGGACAGTCAAGACAAAAATGCTTAATGCTCTCTGATTCTCTCTGTTTTTAAAATCACATTCCTGGTTCACATTACATCATTCTTCACACTTCCCTGGGTTTCCAGGCTAACAGAAACCACATTTACATTCTTTAGTAAGTTCACACCAGGTCAGGAAGCAGACATAAAGGACATTTATGCATGCAAATTCGGGCCATTAACTCAGGCCTTAAAACAACAGCAACAATTCTTTCACCTAGACAGGCCAAAGCCAACTTTAAAGATCAAAGACAGTCATAAAATGCTTGACTTAGCTTCCTTCCAGCAGAGTGCACTGTTGTTACATTATTTTCCAGTTCCGCATGTAACACTATTTTTACCATTTAAGACAACAAGCCTGTGGTTTACATTAATATTTACAGATGACAGAATTATCTGTAATAATTCTATCTGGCTATGCTGGCAGCCTTCAGCTCCCCCCCCCGGAGAACTCAAGCTAGTTTTTTAAGTGACCCTTGGGAAATGCTGCTTGAGAGGGTTAGGTCTAAGTGAGTATACCTTACCCCATTCCCTGTCTGGAGAGCCCATCTGCATTGGCATTGCTAATCCCACTGTGGTGCTGCACTGACATATCCTATGCTTGCAACCCTAGGCTCCATCTTAGCAATTTGGCCTTTTGCTGGCTGGCTCTGTTCTTCCATGTCCGGTCTGTGAGGGGAGCAGCTATGGTACTATAAATGGGGACGAACATTCTGTAGTACTCTGCTGTCCCTAGGAATGTCCTCACCTGCTTTTTAGTAACAGGTGCAGACCATGCCTGAATGGCTTCCACTTTGGCAGGTTCTGGCCTTATCTTACCACTCTCCACTCTATGTCCTAGGTAGGAGACCTCTGCCATACCCACTTGACATTTGCTCAGCTTAATGGTCATCTCTACCCTCTGTAGTCTAACCAGCACCTCCCTGACATGCTGAAGGTGTTCTTGACCAGGAATGGCTGTAGATGGCAATATCACCTAGGTAGCAAGGGCAAACCCTCCTGCTAGGATATGATCTACCAGCCTCTGGAATGTTGCTGGGGCATTCTTCATCCCAAAGGGCATATTTGTGAACTCATACAAGCCAAAAGGAGTCACAAAGGCTGACTTCTCTCCAGCACTGGGAGTCAAGGGCACCTGCCAGTAACCCTTGGTAAGATCAATGGTTGTACTATACTTAGCCCCACGCAGCTGCTCTAGGCCCTCATCTGTCCTAGGCATGGGGTAAGCATCTAGCTCTGTGTGAATATTTAATTTCCAGTAGTCCACACATAACCTGGTGCTGCCATCCATCTTTAGCACCAGCACCACAGGGGAGTCCCAGGGACTGTTGGACTCTTGAATCACCCCTAGTTCCAACATCTCCTGTATCTCCTCCCTCAGAGTCTGTTTGACTCTCTCAGGCACTCTATAAGGGGCCTGCTTAATAGGCCTTTAGGGTCCTGTATTCACCTGGTGCTGCCCCAGGTGGGTGCACCCTGGTTTCCCAGTGAACATGTCCCCAAATTCCTGCAACACTGCTCGGAGTTCTCGAACCTGGGTAGAAGACAGCTGCTGGGACATTGCTACCCCTTCCACTGAGGTGTCAGCCCAAGCCTCACTGAGGAGATCAGTCCCCAGATCTCCCTCAGACTCCTCCTGCAATCCACTGCAAATGCTCAGCACATGGGCCTCCCTATCATGGTAAGGTTTCATGTTAACATGTTACAAACTATGCCCCTGCCTTCTCTGTAGCAGTTCCACCAGCTAGTTAACATCACTTACCTTTCTTACCACCTTGTAGGGTCCCTCCCAAGCTGTTTGCAGCTTGTTGTGTCTGGCAGGAATGAGAACCATTACCTGCTGCCCCACAGCATACTCTCTAGTTCGAGCATTCCTGTCATACCACACCTTTTTCTGCTGTTGGGCTTCTGCCAGGTTCTCCTGGGCGAAGCCCATGAGTTTCCTTAGCCTTGTACTGAGGTTTAGGACGTAGGATTACTGGACCAAACAAATGCCCTACACTGACCGCCTCAAAAAACTCCAGCTTTACTCCATAGCATATCGCCTACTCAGAGGTGATCTCTGCCTAACATATAAAGCTATGTCAAACCCAGAGCTGTTGGACATGCTACACCTAAAGAAATCCCAATCCCTCCGAGCTACATGCTCTAGGGACCTAAACCTTGTCACCACAATAAACAGGACATGCTGGAGGGATAGATTCCTATCCCAGAGACTTCCCATACTCTGGAACAGGCTACCCATCTATGTCAAGCAAATTTCTTCATTAGCACTCTTCAAGAAAAATCTTGATGAGTGGAAGGGAAATAGGAAATACACCCCGGGGATCACTTCTGTGTCTCTGTTCGTCAGTGGCACAGGAAAATAACTTTCTTGGGTGGCATAAACCAGGGAACCTTGTTGGCTAGGCTTGCATAGGCCCTTGGGCTGACAGCCAAGTACCTACCTATGAACCTATGCCACAACAGACTCCTTGTGAAACTCTCACTCACCTTTCCACTCATCTCAAATTAAATCTAGAGGTCCCCTCACCCTATGCCCATACAGCAACTCAAAGGATGAAAAACCTGTGGATTCCTGGGGAATCTCTCTGTAAACAAACAACAGATGGGGCAAATATTTGTCCCACTCCCTCTTAAACTGATTTGCAAATGCCCATAGCATGGACTTGATTGTAGAGTTTAACGTCTCAACAAGACCATTCGTCTAGGGATGGTAGGGGTGGTCTTCATGTGCTTCACCCCACAAGACTTCCACAGACAAGCCAGCAGGTCTGACATGAAATTGGCACCTCTGTCAGTCAGTATTTCTTTTGGGAAACCTACTCTGCTGAAAATCTCTAACAAAGCATTTGCCATCTTCTCTGCCTCAATGGAGGACAAAGCCACTGCTTCAGGGGTATCGTGTAGCATAATCCACTACCACTAGGATATAGTTTTTCCCTGTGGAACTTGGGGTAGCCAGAGGACCCACAATATCTATAGCTACCCTTATGCCCATATGACCTGCAAAGGGAACATCATGGGCTATGGCTAGAAGCGTCAGATGGTAGGCTCTAGGCACTACCAACTGCTGTACTCTCTCACCTTCTAGCCCTCCCTCAGGGGTCCACTCTCTCTATAGTAACCCTTTGTCCCAGTATACAGATTCCCCCTTTCCTTGAGAATCAGGAGCCTCCCTAGCTATCTGCCTCAGGCCTTGCAATGTAGGGTCTGAAGCTGTGCCTGTCTCAACTCTCCCCTTGTAACCCTTTCCAGCTCCCCTTCCACAGGACATCTGGCATCCTCGGACAGTGGTGCCTCACTGTCAGCCTGGGTACTACTACTCACCTCTACCTTTGCAGTCACTCTGTCCAAGGGACCATCAGTACCCCCAAGCAACTGTGGCTTACCTTAAGTCTCACTGCTATAGGGTAGCTCCCCCTCTCTGAAGTAACCACCTCACTAGTCCTGGCTGCAAGTATGCAGTCTGTCTGGGTCTCCCCCAGGCTACCAGACTTACATGCTTGTCTCCAAGCCTGATTGTGTGTAACTGCACAAGCACAGGGTACTGCACTATCAAAATCATTCTCTATCAGGACATCTGCAGGTATATCCTCAAACAGACCTACTTGCTGGCTTCCTTTTCCACCCTCTGTGTCTAGGTGAACCCTAGCCAAAGGTATTTGGAAAGGGATCCCTCATAACTTCCTGACTGGAGTAGACTGCCCAGGCAAGTACTACTCCTCTGTAATCATTGCAGGCTTTACAATGGTTATATCAGAGGCTGTGTCTCTCTTGGCAATGGCCTCTTTGCCATTCACTATAATAGGATATAATCTCTGGTGGTAGTCTGGTACCCCTGTTGTCTCAAGACAACCTACTATTGGCAAATTGTCTTTTGCACTTACTGGCTCCCTCACCTTTTGTTCCCCACCTTGCCTTTGTGGACACCTTTTTGCCACATGGCCCCACTGGTTGCATTCAAAACATTTAACCCTAGCTCCTGGACATGTACCTGGACTAGTGGCTTCCCCTGCTACTGGCATATTCTGTTAGGGCAGTCTGTGCTGCCCACCATGGGTTCCTTTAGACCCATGAGCAGTACTGGGGGTCCCTTTCCTGTGCAGGGCTGCTCTGCTTGCTAGGTATAGGTCTCCTTTCTTCCTCAACTCATCTGAAGTAGCACCTTGTCTATCAGCTAACTAGATCCTCATGTCCTCAGGCAAAGTGCTAAGGGCTTGTTCCCTCACCAAAAGGTCTTCCAGCCCTTCAAAAGTGGTGACCTGACATCCACTCACCCACCTATGGAAATAAGTGCTCAGTTCAGCAACATATTCACACATACTTTCATCTGCCTTGTGTCTATGCTCACAAAACATTTTCCTATATGTTTCAGGTGTTAGCTTAAGCAATTCTAACAAGTGATTTTTAACAGCAGTATAATCAAAACATGCAACGTCAGACATTTTTGACAAAACAGTTACAGCTTTACCATGAAGTAAGGGGGTCAGGAACCGTACCCAGAGCCTTTGGTCAACACTATACTGTTTGCATACCCACTCAAACATATGAATTAAACTATCAAATTTATCCCCCTTTAAATTGCAGAAGACATTTGCTGACCTTTTGTGCTACTGGGGTCCAGTTACTCCCTTCCCCATTACCTCCATGACTCTGGCGAAGAGTCAGCATTTCCCTCTCATGCCTCCTCTTCCGCTCCTTTTCCTCAGCTTCTATCTCCAAACAACTGGCCTCTAACTCAAGTCTGTTTAGCTCCAGATGGATTTATAAGTCTTCTGCAGAAAGGTTCAGCTGTCTATTCTCTGAGGGTAGTATATCTCCACTGCCAGTCTGATTGTCCTCCTGGTTGCTGTTTTCTGATGCAGCTGTAAACAAGGCTGCAATCAGGTCTGCCTTAGTCAGGTTTCTATGCACCAGTCCCCCAAGCCTGGCACATCTCCACCAGCTGGCTCCTTGTCAGCTTTCCAAACTCATCTGCTGACATAATGTCTGCTCACCCTGACTAACTAAGCTAACAAAAGAAATAAAACAATTGTGATCTGAACTCGCGTGGCTGATTTAGAGTACAAAACACCTTCAAAGCTCACTGTACACAAGCTACAGGAATTCACTCTACCCACACCACTACAAGCCAATTAGTATTTGCCAACCAATTAATATGTGGTCTGGATACCCCACTGCTGCTAAACAATTAATATGTGATGCCCGTTCCCTGGCCCAGCAATCAAGGAGACTCAATCCTCAATACTAACACCAGAGAGGGCATCTCATATGAGAGGAAAGGATAATGAATGCACACAGTAAAGTGCAATTTCTCTTAACAGCACACAGAGATCACAGTCAGTCCGGGGCTGGTCGCTCCCTTGCTCTCCAGGTCCCCAATAAGACTCCCCACTGGCACAGCTATAGGGTCCAGATCTTAGCCTAGTGGGCAAGCTAAAACCTCCAGCACCCTCTCTGTCCAGCCAGTGCTTCATGTCCCTGCCCAAGTAGCTGACACACATACAAACACACACACTTTGAGAAGAGTTTATATAACCACACAGACACTCCTGGGGAAGGCTGGCACAGGCTCTCCAGCTGTGCCCACATTTCCCAGACTATACGGTAGTACCAGCTGCCACCCCCACTAATATTTATCAGCTACTCAAAGACCCTTAAAAGGGTGTCCAATTATTACTGTGCTGTATTATTATCCAATTGGTAGTATAGCCCCAGGGCTAAAGCTATTAGAGTGGCTATGTACAATTATACCAAATGCAAGCAAGTACTCTAAAGAGCTTAAAATTATCTCTACAAAAACAGCCACAGTTAAAAGGGTTTTAAAAAATATTTAATAACAAAGAGTCAAAGCGCAAGACAATACTTTTTACTACACAGTGCTAGTCAAGAGTTCAGAGATCACAGAGAAATACTTAAAATAATTCAGTAGTACAGTTCTGACAGCACAGAAAACCACAGTCTAATCGTTGTAGTTTCTAGCTATTTCTAAGAGAAAACACAAGTCTAAGATAAACTTCATACAGAGCAAGACAGTGCTGATGAGTTGGATAGTCAAGACAAAAATGCTTAATGCTCTCTGATTCTCTCTGTTTTTAAAATCACATTCCTGGTTCACATTGCATCATTCTTCACACTTCCCTGGGTTCCCAGGCTAACAGAAACTACATTTACATTCTTTAGTCAGCTCACACCAGGTCAGGAAGCAGACATAAAGGACATTTATGCATGCAAATTCTGGCCATTAACTAGGGCCTTAAAACAATAGCAAGAATACCTTTACCTAGACAGGCCGGAGCCAACTTTAAAGATCAATGACAGTCATAAAATGCTTGACTTAGCTTCCTTACAGCAGAGTGCACTGTTGTTACATTATTTTCCAGTTCCACATGTAACACTATTTTTACCATTTAAGACAAGCCTGTGGTTTACATTAATATTTACAGATATCAGAATTATCTATAAAATTCTATCTGGCTATGCTGGCAGCTGGCAGCCTTCACCCCCCCTCCCCCGGGAGAACTCAAGCTAGTTGTTCAAGTGACCCTTGAGAAATGCTTCTTGAGAGGGTTAGGTCTATCCAAGTATACCTTACCCCATTCCCTGTCAAGAGCCCATCTGCACTAGCATTACTAATCCCACTGTGGTGCTGCACTGACATATCATATGCTTGCAACCCTAGACTCCATCTTAGCAACTTGGCCTTTTGCTGGCTGGCTCTGTTCTTCCTTGTCCAGTCTGTCAGGGGAGCAGCTATGGTTATCTGCAGACCTTGAAAACTACAGACCGCAAAGTCTCATTGGTCTCATTTGCAAAGCCACAGAAATTATCAATACTGACTTAAGAACCTCCAGACACTGGATCCAACCCAGTTTAGTTTCAAGGACAGATCAGGCCTACTCAGTCTGGTGGACTTCTTTGAGGAGGTCACCAAAACAATGGATGATGACAAAATGGTTCACACTGCCTACCTTGACCAGACCAAGGGATTTGACAGAATACCCCATTTCTGCATTGTTGACAAACTCAAGAGGTTAGATATAAACCTTTATATACCTTGTGGATAAGACAGTTGGCTCACAGACAGGGCCCCTGAAGTTAGAACAAAGTCCACCTATACAAAGCCTCTAGTCACAAGAAGTGTCCCCCAGGAACCGATCTTGGGACTGCTCCTTTTTGGCATTTACTTCTCTGAAGTCAAGGCCAATGTCAATGGCCTTTGGCTGACTAAATCTGTAGATTATTGAAATTAGGAACAGTCAAAGAATCCCCCCAACACAGATGTTCTCCAGGAAGGGCTGACACAGGCAAATAACTGGTGTCAGAGCCAAGGACTAAAACAAAATGCCAAAAAATGTATAACAGAATCTTTCAGGAAGTCATCCACCCATGGTAACTATCACATTAACACACCCCTAAAAGTTGACCCAGCAGTCAGGGATTTGGGGACACACACACTGTAATCTAGCCTTTGACCATCACGTGTCTACAGTACTGAGGAAATCATAAATCTAGGTCCATAAAGTCATTGTTTGGGATTCTTCAGACCTATCATTGAGTACAATGTCCCCTTTGACATGTATCTAACCAGGCATATCCAACAATTAGTAAGTCCACAGAGGTTCCTTACTAAAAGAATACCGAGTGTAAGTAACATGTCCTATGCAGATTGCTTCAAGACCCTATTCCTGTATTCTGTCTCTTACAGACTGTTGAGGGGAGATCGATGCCTGGCATACAAGGCATTTTCAAATCCCATCCTGAAAATTCTTTCTTTATAAAACTGTTACGCTCACTTCTTTCCAAATGTGTCTTCTGTAGTACTTTTATTTTCACTCTGCATTTCTTAATATAATTCAACACTCTTACCTTTTTATTTATACCTGCGAGAACAGTCACATTCAAAAATAATATAGATAGTGAAGACATTATGATAAAAAGCTATTCTACCCACCTATTATATATGTTTGTTTTTTAAATGTCTATTTCCAGCTTTAATATTTAACAGGTTGATCCTTTATACAGTTGTTTCTTGTCATTTCCATTTGATCCTATGTCACACTTAACAAGACTTTTTTTTAATTTGTACCCTCAACCAAAAATCAAACTCCAGAACATCCCCATAATGTATTAATTTAAAACAGACAAAACTATGTACATCTTCAACTAATGAAGTTTAACATTAGCCACAACCTACCTGCTACCCTCCTTACTATATGGTGCTCCCATTTTAACCAACCTTCAGATTACACTAAAAAACAATCTTGAATCCTGCTACAATAAAAACACTAAATTTGCAACACATGTATCATACTATAAACACCACTGTATTGCTCTTACCCCCCTCAAATGGCTTGAACGCCTTTAACATTGTAACTACCTCCGACTATCACCCACAAAATTGTCTATAAACCTGAAGTCTGCCCTGACTTAAATTCAATACTTCAAGTCTACACACCTATCCGGGCTCTCTGCTCTGAAGACAAACAGCTTCTAACTCTATATAAACCAAACAAAACTGGTGGACAATGTCTATCCTCCTACTCTGTGGCCAAACTATGAAACATACTACCCTTAGATATTAGAAATATCTCAAACTTCAAGAAATCCAAGTTTAAACTAAAAGACTTCCTACTCAAGTCACATTATCTGTCCCTGTCCAAATCAAGATGACTCCCATCCCATTTGTCTACAATAGTTCAATCTACCCTACTCCTACTTCCTCCTCTCTCACCTCCTTTCATCCATCTTCTTCTGTACTGCAACCTCCATTATATACCCCACTACAAATTTGACACAGTGCTCTATACTGTCACCTTCCTTCCCCTATCTTTTAACCCCTTACAGTACTCTACCTAGTCAACAACTTCCTGTGTTGATGAATCAATATACCACCTTCTTACTGAATCTCTAACTTAATTCTTCCTTTCCTCCCTTCACTGCCAGTGTTTGCCACTTCTTTCAGTTCTAACTATACTTCTCTGCTAGTACTTTTGATAACAGAAGAACTCTGTATTATACTCAAATAATTCTGACTAATGTTACGGTCTCTTTATATTGTTAATATTTTATTTATACAATTCCTTTCATGATGCAGTTGTGCTCCTATGGAAAATACTCTGGCACGTTTTGTTAAACTTCCTATGTAAAATGTATGTATGCACGTATGGCTGCTAATTTTCTTATGTAAAAATGCATGCATTTTACATTTGCTTGTTAATCCTCTCATGTAAAAATGAATGCATATGGCTATTTTTGTATCACATGTAATTTGGCTTTCATTCTCTGTTTTAGTTTTTGTTGCTGAACATGTAAAAAAAGATGTTATGTACTTAGTATAACGTTCCATGTTTGTAGTCCATCTCGCCTACATTCTTGCTGGATGGGTTTAGAGCAGATATTTGGCTCTGACTCGGCCGATACTAAAGCTCGTGAGCTTTTACTGGCTCGAGGCTAGCCCCTATCCCATGGTGCTTCACGGCAATTCCCCAGAATTTGCAAGAAAGCAATAAATACCTATCACGTAAGAATAAGAAAGAAGCTGTATAAATACAGCAAAGGATTAGAAATATAATCCATTCCAGGTGGACAATAAAAGAACAATATCAGGCAGCACCAAAAAGGTCCCCCAGAAACAGGAAGGGGGCTGTAGGGAGGGACGCAAGAATATAGGCGAGATGGACTACAAATGAACGTTATGGTAAGTACATAACTTCTTTATGTTATGTAGTCCTATCTCACCATAATTCTTTCTGGATGGGACAGTGTCCCTAGCACCTTTATCCCGGGTGGCTCAAGTGAACAGACTCTTCAGCACAGTGGACCCAAAGGATTACCTGTCCCGGGAGGCCAAATCCAATTTGTAATGAGTGACAAACGTATGTGGTCTTGCCCAAGTAGCTGCTGCACAAATAGTATCAATTGGGATCCTAGATCTAAAGGCACATGAAGTAGCTACAGCCCTATTAGAGTGACCTTTAACTTTGACAGGTAATTGTCTACCAGCTTGATGATAAGCAAAGGATATGCAATCCAAAAGCCATTTTGAAAGAGTAATTTTAGAAACAGGCAAGCCTTTCCTTTTGTCAGAAAAGGAAACAAAAAGTTGATCAGATTTCCTGAATTCTTTAGTCCTGTGTATATAAAACCCGCGTATCCTGTGGACATCTATCTGGTGTAGTCTATACTCTTGATTTATTAGAGGGGTTCAGAAAAAACACAGGTAGCTCAATGGTAGTATTCAGAGTGTGCTCTGAGCATACTTTAGGAAGAAAGGAAGGGTTTGTCCTGAGAGAGACTCTATCCTTGTGAAAGATAATGTAAGGAGGTCGAATAGTTAGAGCTTGTAGTTCTGAAACTCTCCTAGCAGATGTTATGGCTACCAAGAACAAGGTTTTCCATGATAACAGTTTTAAGTCTGATGACGAGGATGGCTCAAAGGGTGCAGGCATCAGTGATGAGAGGACTAAGTTTAAGTCCCAGGGTTCTAATGGTTGTTTTATTGGGGGCCTAAGAAGAACAACTCCTTTTAAGAAAGTTTTACACAGGGAGTGCTGCATGATTGGCTTTCCCATGAAACCAAAATGGAAATTGGAAATAGCAACTAACTGAACTCTAACTGTAGCGGCTGCTGCTCCTTCATGAAAAACTGTTGTTAGGAAGGATATGATGGATTCTAAAGGAGCCGTATATGGATCTAAGCTCCGATTTGTAGCCCAAAGGGAAAACCTTTTCTATTTATAGAATATAGTTTCTGAGTGGTTTATGGGATGAAATTAGGATGCGTTTGACCACTGGGGATAAGGGAATACACCTGGCTATTCGTGGAACTGGAGCAGCCATGCTGTCAATTTGAGGGTGTGGCTGGAGGGATGGAACTGTCCCAATTGATGAATCAGGAGATCTGGAGATAGGTCCAGAATCCATAATTCCTACAAGAGGTTGGGCCGCAGGAACGGAAACCAAACTTTTTGAGGCCAGTAAGGAGTAATGAGGATAAAGGAACTCAACTGTCTTGCTTTCTGCATTACTTTGGGGATGAGTGGAAAAGGAGGAAAGGCATAAAGAAATCCCAGGGGCCAATCATGAACTAGAGTATCCCTGGGTGACATCCCCAGATGGGGAATGAGGGCAAAGTAACTGCTGCATTTGGTGTTCAGGTGAGTGGCAAATAGATCGCAGCAAGGCTGGCCCCATCTGTGAAAGATCTCTTTCACAACCATTGGATTCAGGGACCACTCATGAGGCATCAGAATTGCTCGGCTGAGTTTGTCCGCTATTACGTTGGATTTCCCTGGGATATGCATTGCTATCAGGAAACGCTGAGTATCCATCGCCCATTTCCAAACTCTTAAGGCCTCTCGGCAAAGCGGGTAAGACTTGGTTCCCCCCTGCTTGTTTATGTACCACATGCAGACATGTTGTCTGACTGAATTGCAATCATCCCGGTGGGAAGGGAGCTGTGAAGTACTTGCAATGCATATAGCACCGCTCTCATCTCCAGAACATTGATGTGCAAGTGGTTCTCGTGGTTCTGTCAAGTACCTTGGACTGTCATTCACAGATAATGACCCCCCCCGCCCTATCTGGGAAGTGTCCGTCGTCAAAACTGCTTTCACTTGGGGAGGAACAAATGGACAACCTAGGACAAGTTGTTTTGTGTGTAACCACCATGTCAGATCCTTTTTGCATGCGTTTGTTATTAATATCTGATGAGAAAATGGAAAGTCTTGCATCGACCATTGTGCAAATAGCATCCATTGGAGAATCCTCATATGCAGGCGAGCAAGAGGAACTAATAGGATGGTGGAAGCCATAGTCCCTAGGACTTGAAGGACTACTCTGGCCTGGACTCTTTGTTTAGTAAGGATCTGACCTGACTGCGTAGAGATTCCACTTTCCTGTGTTAGCTTTACTGACATGGTGGTTGTGTCTATTTTTGAGACTAGATATACAATATACTGCAAGGGAGATAAGACTGACTTTTGCAAGTTGACAGTGATGCCTAGACTGGCGCACAAGGACAGAGTCTCGTCCCTGGTCCTTATGAGTTGATGCTTGGTGGTAGCAGTGAGAAGCCAGTCATCTAGGTATGGAAACACCTGGAAACCTTGACATCTCAGGTGAGCCGTTACCACTACCATGCATTTGGTAAACACTATGGGGGCTGTAGTGAGGCCAAAGGGCAGTGCTCTGAAATGAAAATGACTGGCTTCCAGCCAGAAGTGCAAGTGTCTCCTGGAGCGCCTGTCCATTTTGATGTGGTAGTACGCATCTTGGACATCGACTGAGCACATCCAGTTGTTTTTCCCGATAAAGGGAAATATCGACTGCAGAGTGACCATTCGGAACTTTGATTTTCTTATATGTTTGTTGAGCCTGCTGAGATCTACAATTGATCACCAGTTCCATCTTTTTTGGAACTAAAAAGAATCAAGAGTAAGTTCCGGATCCTGCTTGCTCTGCGCGGGCTTCTTGGATGACTCTTTTTTGCAGCAACGAGATGACCTCTCATGCTGCACGGTCTAGTTGGATGGGTGGTATGTCTGAAAGAGACCGGTTTGTTGGGGGTTTAAAAATAAAGGGAATCAGGTAACCTCTGGATATTATTGTGTGTACCAAACGATCTTGAGTGATAGCTAGCCAGGCGCTTGGGTACAGCGATATATGACCCCCGACTGCCTCCAGAGATGGACAGTCAGGCAACTCCTCAGGGTCGATGGAAGGAATGATCAGAGGAAAGCTGCTCTGTCTCCCTGATGTTGCGGACCTCCTCTGCCACAAGGGTGGCATTTTCCATTATATCTTCCCCCTCTGCCTCTGGGGGAGGGTTGACCTCGTGCTTGAGGAAAACCTTTTGGGGATTTGCGGAACCACATTTTCCCTCCTGTATTACCCTTGGGATAGGGTCTGGATGGGAGAGAGAAACGGACTCCAATGGCAGATAAGGTTTTCCCTTCCTGCTCGCACCTAGTCAAAGTCTCTTTCACTTGGGGTCCAAAAAGAGATGAACCATCAAAGGGAACATTAGTGAAGGAAGACTTGAAGGATTCCGTAAAATTACAAAGACGCATCCACAAATGTCTCCTGAGGGATATTCCTGCTGTGGCTGCCCTACTCGCTCCATCTGCTGCATATGAGATCAGCCTCATGGAGGAGTTAGCTATGGAAGTAAGGGTGGAGAGCTGCATAGAAACCTTATCCATGGAACCTGGAGCTACTGAAACCTAGAGGGCATCTCCTAACTCTTTCAGGAGATCCCTCTGAAAATGAGTAAAATGAGTCAGGTAATTCAGCGAGCTTAATGTAAATGCCGCTGAAGAAAAAGTATGCTTCCCATACCTATCCATCATCCTGAACTCCTTGCTAGGAGGATGGATATTATAAGACGTCTCTTTCCTTCTTGGTGGCTGCTGCTACCACCATAGCATCAACTGGAACTCCCTTACTAAGGAAAGACTTGTCCTCAGGTGCTGTCATAAATTTGTTTGGCCTCCTCAGGACGGCTTCCAATGAATCTGGAGAGGTCCATGCTTTCAGCGATATGACCCCGAAAAGTTGGTCATAAGGCGGTGTCAACCAGGAGGTGGAAGGTCGGGAGCCAAAGTCCTCAAGATACACTGATTCATCCTCAGTAGGGTTAGAGGTCTTCCAATCACCCCTCTGTCAAAGGATTTCTAGGATGTCAGAAAGAGAGACATCCTCAGAGGGGGATCTAGGGGACCCTTCTGATGCCTCTAAATCAGTGTCTGACGTGACAGACTCAGGAGAGTCTACATGTTTCCTCTTACATAGCCTCTTCCGAGGGAGCTCTCCAGTGGGATAATCTGGGGAGGTCTCGGAAGAGGGGGCACCTCCAATGAAGGCTACTTGGGCCTCTGGTTCTTTACACTGTGGGGGTGGCAGGGGGGAGGGGTTGCTGCCTGCTGCTGGTGGGACACAGGTTCCAAAGGAATGGCTTTGGCAGAGGATAAAGCCTTCTCTATAGCTTCTAAAGCCTTTCCCCCACTCCGAACAAGACCTCCTCTCTGAGGGGGTGGATGGTCTACTCCTAGCAAGAGGGAACGGCTCCAAAGCAGAAGTGGGAGCCGAGCTGAGTTGAGCTGAGGCTCCGAGAGGGAGGGTTGGCTCTGAAGGTTCCAGGGTGACTGTCCCCCCTCGGAGTCAACACAAGAGTGTCGGCTCCCAGAACCCTCGGCTCCAGACTGAGCCATCGGGGATAGAGTAATTGGCTCTGAGGAAACAGGTTGAATCCCTGGAGAAGAAGGGTCAAAGACAGAGAAACCTGACATAATAGGTTCTGAGAGCGAAGCAGTCGGAGGAGGAACAGCGGTTGGTGAGGGGGTCGGCTCCAAGACCTTTGGGTCTGAGGGGCCAATTTTTTAGCCAGAGCTGGATCCGAAAGCAACCTCTTCACCACCCTTGCAATGTCCTCATCTGATAGGGTTCTGGAGGATCTGGTGGAGACAGAAGGAGACCTCCTTCTCTCTAAAATAGGATATCCCAATGTAGGAGATAAAGTCTCGATGTCAGGCAAAATTTTCGGTACCAAAGACTGTCTCGGAACCGATGAAATAGATGGCACCGAAGATGAAGCTGAGTCGGAACCGGAACTTATTGGTTCCGACGCTTTTGTCTTTTTTGTCGGGTCCGAAGCCGAAGCCGACAATTTTCTCTTTGAGGATTTTGGAGCTGCCTGACCAAGTTCCAGCTGTTCCTGGAAGGAAAGTACAGTTGTGTACACTTACCATATATGTAGATGTTCGAGTATATTCACTGTTGCAGTCATTACATTCGGGTAATCTGCTGGCAGGTTGCCCTCAGTCGGCCTGAATTCCAAAGTCTTGGGTCCTGTGTCGGTTGCTGTCTCCTCTTCCATGATGTTAGGTCCTCAGGGGTATAAAACAAGCAGCCGACGCCATTTTCTTTAGTTTTTCTTGCCCCAGATGTCAGGTGCCCCCCAAAAGGTAGCATATATATATATATATATATATATATATATATATATATATATATATATATATATGGTTTACCATTGAAATGCCAAACCGACTATGTGCGACTCGACTTGCGCGAAGGCTGAAGAGCGAATGTCACTGCGGTCGAATCCAATTGTGCGAACGGCAGATCCTCGCCCCTGCGTGAGCCATGGTAGCATGGGTGTGGAGGTGTTGTGCGGCCAGTAATGTCGAACGTTGAATGCCTGTCAGTTGCGAAAACTTTTCGCGGTTTCGGTTCACGTAAATGCGTCGCAGAAGTGGCTGTTCGACTAAGTTCAATCGCAATTTCAATAGTAAACCTATATATATATATATATATATATATATATATATATATATATATATATAGACACATATGCATCAATATAAACTTTACCTTCATGTACAAGCAAATACACCACATAGGCTGTAGAAGATAGAGAAGGAAAGATAAACTCCAGAATGAAAAGGGGATGGCAGAAGGGTAACCTGGACTGCAACAGTGAATACACTTGAACATCTACATTTATGGTAAGTGTACACAACTGTACTATGTTCTTCATGTTTCACTGTTGCTGTCATTACATTTGGGTAGAAACCCAAAGCTATGGTTGGGAGGCTGGAGCTAAACAGCATTAGGTGTGGCTATAAGGCCCTGCAGAACTGCAGTGGCAAAGCCTGCTGTGGACTTAAAGTAGAGAGGCAAATGATAATGCTTTGTAAAAGTGTGAACAGAACTCCAAGTAGCAGCCTCTAGAATGTCTTTGGTTGGTACTCCTCTGAGAAAGGCTGCTGAAGTAAATTTGGGTCTATATTATATCCTCGAACGCTTAAAAAAGCGAACGCTGATTGATCAAACCTATTTTTGTGAAACTGCAAAATATCGAAGCAGCAGAAACTCAAATTTTTCCTAGGGAAAGAATTTGGTTGTCCGTTTCTGTTGCTTCGGTATTTTCAGGGTTATGGTGGAAAGTTACTGGTCGGATTCAGGTAAGTGTGCAATTGTGTGGATGTGAGTGTTAGGGTGATTTAGGTGAGTTAGGGTTAGGGCTCGGGTTAGGTATGTGTGCGATTGAGTGGACATGAGGGTTATGGCGGATTTAATTGAGTTAGGGAGCAAGTGAGGTGAGTGTGCGATAGTGACGGACCTTAGGGTTAGGGTTTGGGTTAAGGTAAGTGGGTAGTTAGTGGTGTGTGCATAGTTTAGTGTAGGGTTAGGTATCAGATTTTAGGTGTGTGTGTGTGGATTTCTGTTTGTTTGGTGTGCTTGTGTTGTGTGTATGTGTTTTGAATCAGCGATTTTTTTTCCCTGGGAAAAAAATCACTGATCTGACAGTTCGAGATTGTAAGCTTTCGCTTAAATTAGGTCGATCAATCAGCGTTCGCTTTTTTAAGCGTTCGATGATATAATATAGACCCTAAACTCTACTTCTAGACCATTAGTCTAGAAGTAGAGTTTAAGCTTAAATCACAAATGCTATACGTTTATGCCTGCTTTTAACTTTGTAATATGAACATAGCTTTTTCTTGGTTTAGACGCCATTTCTGCTTTCTTAACCAGAGCTTCAGCCTTTCCCTGTGAATGCCTTTAATGCTTTTTCTGTATGTGTTTGTGGGTGCAGAAGTGTGTTTCTCACTCTGTTATTTGTGCATACTTAAGTATCATTAATCTATGTCTTTATTTCACTAAATAATTTAATTAGCACCAATTGTGAATGACACTGCTGCTAATTTTATTGTGTTATCCAGCTCATTATGTTTTAATTGCTGTTAGGTAAGGTTTGCTTTGGCTAATATTACCGGCTTACTAGAAAGATAAGGTGTAATATTTCATCACGCATCAGATATCTCTGCTGTTTTTATATGTTACTATATTTGCTGAGCATATGTTAAGTCCTGTACTAAAGTCAAATTCTTATCCACTGTACCTGTTCTTTTTCTTCCACATTTTCTATCAAGTGCCCAGCTCACTGAGCTCCATATTCTGTCCTTGGGAATCTGACTCCTCTGACCTGAAGGCTAAGGACCCACTCCAATCTGGTGTTTCAGCATAGCATCTACCATCCTGCTCCCCAAAGTATTAAAAAGGAAGCAAAAGTATGTTTGTATCCTAAACCTGCCAGTACATTCTAGAATTGTTACAACTAATTTATGGTGACTAATAGGTCGCTTTAAGCCAGGATATCCAGCAGCCATTCCCGTATAGACTGTGTACCTTTCCTCCGTACTAGCTTTGTACCTTACTTCTAGCCTCTTAGTTTTTATCTCTGGCCTGTCCTCTCAGAATCTCCACTGTACTTTAGAGTTCTTCCACTAGGTGGCGTCCTCTCCCAGCTCTTCTCCCCTCTCAGTTTGCCTGCTACCTCTGCATCTAATCTTTTTCCTATCCCTGGCCCAAGTTTCATGGTTAAATATTCTCCATTTCATCTCTGTGACTACTCTATTGCACTCCACTTCATCCTTTTATATATTGTATTTTACCTACTAAACCCCTGCCTTTACTCCTCCCACTTCTACCCTATCTCTTTACGCACCTCTTATATTACTCTGCCTTACATCATATGCATTTCACCGATTGTTCTTTTCAACATTCCTCCCTCTCGTCTCTACCCGTTCCGTTCACCCTGTGGGCTCACTCCGCTACCCTACCCACAAATCCCGCCCACCCCCAGAGGCCCTGGACGTATACTTCCTTACCACACCCTCTTCCCCATCCCACCAATTAGACATCCCCTCTACTCTAATTGTTTAGAACCACACCCCCACCTGACATCTAACCACTAATAATTTCCCTCCACTTAAACTAATTGACCTCATCCTATTTCCTCTCTAATTGTCTTACTTTAATCCTAACATCTACAAATCACTCTTATCTAAACATAGTAACATGCCTACAACAAACATGCGAACTCACTCGACCCTTACCAAGCTACTACTCATTACAACACTCATACCTATTCTAACCTCAGCCTATCTCCTTACCTCCTATGAAAACCTGACACACCTTCAGTTTTACTACCCCTCCAAACAAACAGCTACACAGACTCTTACTCTCTCCCATAGTCATATAAACATTACAGCCATACCTAACTACCTGCTAGCCAAATACCACAGACTTACACACATCAAATATTATAGTCTCATAGTAAAAAAAGATAAATATCCAAATATTAATATACATAATCCCAGACTAAGACTAAAAAACCTCTCCTTAAAAGATAGTGACATTCATCCTAAACCTGGCCTGACAAATATCTTAACAATTGAAACTCATAACCACAATCCTTCTATCCCACTAATTCCCTCTCGACTTCCCAACTCACTCCTACTAGCACAACTCAATATTCAGAGTTTAAACAATAAAGTAGCCTATCTCCATGCTCTCCTAGAAGTTCACTCCTTTGATATCCTATGTCTGACTGAGACATGGTTAAAACCTGGAACTAAAGATATTGAAATTATCCCTCCAGGATATAATATATTGAGACAAGACCGCATAAAGCGTAAAGGAGGGGGAGTAGCACTTCTATTTAAAGATGGCCTGCAAATCACCTCTTCACCATATAACCAACCCTTGGACAATAATGCAGAAGTCCTTATTTCCAGACTACAACTCAACCCAAATAAGTCCTTGTATATTATCTGTATCTACCTACCACCTGGCAATAACATCAATACAATAGAGGTTATCCTAGACTGGGTGTCAACAACTTACCCACAAGAAACAATACTACTAGGGGACTTTAGTATGGATTGGAAATGTGTTAACACTGAAAATCCTACCTCCCACATCAACCTTCATGGTTTCTCTCAAACCATCAACTCCACAACCAGAATAAACAAATCAAGCAAAAAAAGAGAGCACCTTAGATTGGATTCTTATCAATAAACTTCACCAAACCTATAAGGTAGGAACCTTACCTGATGATATAAGTGATCACTCATTGACCTATATGATCAGGCAAAAGAATGACATTTTAAACCCTCCCCCCCACATATAAAAACTCACGGAATACCAAACACTTTATAGGCTCATAGGTAGGTACTAGGCTATCTGCCCGAGGGCATTTATAAGCCTAGCCAGAGTGTGTCGGCTTTCGCCGCCCCATTGATTAATTAATTGAGCCTTTGTCATGCAAGAGCCAATGAAGTGATCCCAGGGGTGTACTTTCTGTTACCCATCCACTCATCAAGGCTTCTCCTGAAGAGTGTTAGACAGGGGCTCTGCCTAATGTAGTTAGAAATTTTGTTCCAAAGCATGGGGAGTCTCTGCGACAGGAATCTATCCCTCCAGCATGTTCTATTTATTGTTGTGGTGAGGTTTAGCTCACTAGAGCGCGTGGCTCTCAGTGACTTGGATTTCTTTAGGTGGAGCATGTCCATCAATTCTGAGTTGGACATGGATTTGTAAGTCAGGCAGAGATCACCTCTGAGTAAGCGATATGCCACTGAGTACAGACGGAGTTTTTTCAGTCAGGCTGCATAGGACATATGTTTGAGGCCAGTAATCCTCTTGGTGAGGTGCTTTTGTGGTCTTTCAAGCTGTTGGAAGTGTCTTGTGAGGTACATCCCAAATGGGGCATTGTACTCTATGATGGGTCTGATGAGTGATGAGTAGAGGGGCACTATAACCTCTTTACTTCTAGATGCGAACCCCTTAGTAATTAGATGGGCCACATAGAAGGATTTCCTAACTACTTTGGCAATATGATTGCAAAAGGAGAGATTACTATCTACTTGGGTCCCCAGATCTCTTATTACCTCTTCTGTATTAAGGGGGCTGCCGCCTATGTGGTAATTTGTGGGTGTTTTGTTTTTCCAAATGAGATGACTATGCATTTTATGGCATTTAGCTTGAGGCCATGACTTTGATAAGGCCTTTTTGGATGCTGTCCGTGTCAGCCGGAGAGTCAATTATGGCTCCCAGTTTGCAGTCATCGGCGAACTTGGTTAGCCATAGTCCACCTGTGTTTGCCTGTACTTCTGAGAAATATATGCCAAACAGTAGGGGTCCCAGAACTGAGCCTTGCGGGACACCACTTGTGACTGGTTTAGAGTCAGACCTGGAGCCTGCTATTCTTACCGTGTGAGTTCTGTCTGTAAGCCAGTTGGTGACCCATCTTGTGACGTAGGGGTTTATGTTCAGGCTAGTGAGTTTTTCTATAATACCCGAGTGAG
Organism: Protopterus annectens; assembly: GCF_019279795.1. Classification (NCBI taxonomy): domain Eukaryota; kingdom Metazoa; phylum Chordata; order Ceratodontiformes; family Protopteridae; genus Protopterus; species Protopterus annectens. The sequence continues at coordinate 1,878,310,908 of NC_056732.1, forward strand.
GAATGGTGTTGAATGCCTTAGCGAGATCAAGGTAGGCTGTGTGAATCACCTTTCCCTCATCTATGGCCTTGGTAACTGTCTCGAAGTCAACCAGGTTTAGTAGGCATGATCTGCCCTTAACAAAGCCGAACTGGGTCGGGTCAAGTGTTTGGAGGTTCCCAATGTCTTTGTTAATCAGTTCCATGATGATGCGCTCCATAGCCTTCTAGACCAGGCTAGTCAGGCTTATGGGGTGATAGTTACCAGGGTCAGTTGTGGCTCCTCCTTTGTGGACCGGAATAACCATTGCTGTGCGCCATTCTATGGGCATGTAGCCTGTGGAGAGGCTGAGGTTGAACAGTGTGTTTAGGTGGGGGGTTAGTTTGTTCTGTAGTTCGTGCAAGACACAGCCTGGGACACCATCTGGCCCCATTGATACTGTGTTTTTGGCTTTTGAAAGGGCTGTTTTCACCTGTGCTTCTGTGATTTCCAGGACACTACACTTCTCCGGTATTGTTATGGGCCCTTTTGAAGGTGAGTGGGAGGTGAAGTTTGCACTGAATCTATTTGCCAATATGTTGGCAATATCAGTAGGTTCAGTATATTTTGTGCTATTTTGCACTATCTCAGAGCATATCTGTGAGTTGCCACTTAGATTTTTGACATAGCTAAAGAAGGCTTTGTGGTTATTTTTCAAGTCCTTGGCTTTTTTTCTTTCGAAGTTAGCCTTGGATGACTTTATGAGGGACCTTAGTTTCTTACTGATACTGATCAGGGATGTCTTTCCTTCTTGGGATTTGCTTTTTTTCTGAACTAGTTTCCTCCTTTTGTTGTATAACCTGTTTAAGGCAGGGGTCCACCAGACTGCTTTCCTTCTCTTAAGGGAGTGAGTCTTGGTTTTGCTAGGGATGGCACGATCCATGAATCCTTGTAGGTGCTCAGAGAGTGCAACTGTAAAGGATTCTGCATCTTGGGCAGTGTTATCCTTTAGCATGGGGGCTGTGAAACTTACCACCTCTGACTTAAGTAAGGTGAAGTTTGCTTTAGAAAAGTTTTTCACTGTGGTTTCCTTGGTTGGGGGTGGTGGCGGGGTGTGGACATCCAGGGTGATTAGTTTATGGTCTGATCTAACCAGTGATGGGTTTCCTTATGCAATTCCAAAGTGAGCTGAGTGCATGTGAATGGAACCCTCTAAAAAGACTTCCACTTGAAGAGGCTGTTAGATACTTTAGCTCTAAATTCTTAACTATCCTAGACCAACATGCACCTAAGCGTTCCATTAGAATTGAGTCAAAACCAGCCCCCTGGCTCTCAAAAGAAACCAGACAAAACATCCTAATCAGGAACAAATCTTGGGCTAAGTGGCATGCCACCAAAAATATCTCAGACCAGCAAACTTTTAGGCAACTGAGAAATATAACAAAAAAGCTGTACTCACAGACAAAAATAACTTTTATTGCAAACTGCAACAAACCCACCAAAATACTCCACAAAAGTTCTGGACAAGTATCAATAGACTTCTTCAACCAGGGCACTCCAGTACTCCAGCACCACTAGAGTCTAGTCTTAACACTCCCCAGCAACCTGCCAATGCCTTCAATACCTTCTTCACAGAAGCTATACAATCTCTATCCAGTCAACTATCCCCAGATAGCTCAAGCCTCTCTACCCCCAATTCTAGCGCTCTCCCTTCTTTCCGACTACAACTCATCTCTACTACCTGCATCTTTAAACTTCTTCTAAAACTTAAGCCATGTACTCCTTCTGCTGACCAGATACCATCTGAATATTTACAAAAAGCTGCAAAAGTCGTAGCCTATCCTATATCTATCCTTATTAACAGAACCATTAATGAGGGAACTATCCCAGCCATCTGGAAAATCTCTCACATTATACCCCTATACAAAGGTGGTAACTCATATGAATATTCTAACTATAGACCGATAGCACTTCTATCACCCTTAGCTAAAATCATGGAAAAATGCATTAGTTGTCAGCTACTAGAACATTTAATTCAATACAATATACTAGCTAATAGCCAGCATGGTTTTAGACCATTTCACAGTACCACCACTGCCCTCTTATCCTTCACTGATTCCATTAACAGAAACCGTAATAATAAAATCCTCTCTTCAGCACTCTTCATTGATCTTTCTAAAGCTTTTGATATGGTAAACCACCCTCTGCTTATAAATATTCTCAAATCCCTTTCTCTTGACACTCAGGCTGTACAATGGTTCAATTCCTACCTTGGTAATAGGCAGCAGGCAGTGCTTTGGGAGAACAACATATCATCACACCTTCCAGTCATCCTTGGAGTCCCTCAGGGCTCCATTCTAGGTCCTCTCTTGTTCTCACTATTTATCAATGATCTATACTTAGCAATTCCCCAAGCTACCTGTATTCAATATGCTGACAATTCAACAATCATATGCTCAGCCAATTCCTCTTCTGAACTGCAATCCCTGACTCAGATGGTATTCAATACTTTGGAGACATGGTTCTTAAAACGTCTCCTCTTGAATCCCAAAAAAAAAAAAAAAACAAGCTCCTACTCTTTACTCCTGCTAGCAAGTCCTCCACTGTAGATTTCTCAGTAATATCTAACAATGGTACCCTCATATCCCCAGACTCCACCACCAAACTCTTAGAAATTACAATAGATAATAACCTTACCTTTGATAGCCATATTAACAACACTATAAAAACAGTAAATAGAAAAATGGGCTCCCTATACAGGATTAAATACTTCTTGACTCCTACAGCTAGGACCACAATTGCCCATTCCCATCTAATATCAACTCTTCTTTATGCCTCACCCATATACACTAATTTGAAAAAAAAAAAAAAATCTTCTCAAGTTAGCCAACTCCTACAATAACACTGCCAGATTTGCCTCTGGGAATCCCTTTAGAACTCACCATTGTCAGAATCTAAAACAGCTTGGTTGGCTAGAACTACAAAACCAACTCCATCTTACCTGGCTTACCATTGCCCATAAAATCCTAAATCAACCTAATAACACTCCTAGCCTCTCTAACTTCATCATCCCCTACAAAAATCTTAATACATTATACTCTTCAAGCAAACTCCTAGTTAGTATAATTAAGGCCAACAACTTGGCAGGGGATTCCCTGTTCTCAAACACTGCTGGAAAAGTTTGGAACCTACTACATAATGAACTCACTTCACTCACTTCCGTACCCCTCTTTAAACAAAATCTCAAAAGACACCTCAAATCTCATTGGCTATGCCCCAGCAGTAACCCTGACCAATTCTGTGCCCTCTTCACTAATATTTTACAAGATCCTACTTTGTTTAATTAAGTTATCTCTTCTCACTACTTCTGACTGTAGAAATCATAATCATAGAATCCTATAGGAACTACCTATGAACATTAAGTATTATCTACTGCAAATTATTTCTTGTATCATACTGTTAAAACAGTTGTTTTACCCTGTATGCCGTTTCTTGTAATATTTTTTTTCATTTTTCTGTTACTACTACATTTAGTGTTGTTTATAATCCTTATTATCTTGTTTATATTTAGAACTGCTTTCTTATTTTTAGTGTTTCTAGTGGAGCTTTTCTCCCCAGGCCTCTACTGTAAATGGACATATATCCAGCTAGACTAGCCCGGTTAACAAATGTAAAATGAATACATAAAAATAAAATTAAAAAAGTAGCTGCAGCTCTGGTGGAATGAGACCTAATGCCCTTGGGCACAGGTTTACCATGGTGTAAGTAGCAGAAACGAATGCAGTGGCTTATCCACTTTGAAAAAGTCTGCTTTGAAATAGCCATTCCTTCTGATCCTGCAGCATATATCACCAGTAATTTCTCAGTTTTTCTTAGAGCTTTAGTCCTGCTCAAGTACAATCTTAGCTGTCTGTGCACGTCCAAGGAATGCAGAATTCTCTCCCCCTTGTTCTGCGGATTTGGATAAAAGGTTGGCAGGTGAATAGTTTGGTTAAGAGCCACACTGGAAACCACCTTCGGCATAAATGCTGGATTTGTCCTCAGAGACACCCTGTCTGGGTAAAATATGATAAAAGGTTCCACAGCCATGAGGTCCTGTAGCTCTAAGACTCTTCTTGCTGAAGTAATTGCTAGTAGCAGGGCTGTTTTCCATGATAAAAACTTTATATCAGCAGTAGCAGCTGGTTCAAATGGAGGCAGGGTGAGCTTTTCCAACACATAATTGAGGTCCCATGCAGGTAATAGTGATCTTCTAGGAGGCCTTACATTTTTGTCTCCTCTAAGATACTGCTTTAGTAAAGGATGAGAAAAGATTGGTGGCTCTGTATTGTAATGAGCCGAAATGGCAGAGGCATGGATTTTAATTGATGAGAAAGACAGGCCTTTGTCAAGCATCTCAGTCAAGTATTGTAATATCTGAGGAATATTTGGTTATGCTGTATCAGTTCCTTGTGCTCGATTCCAAGCACAGAATCTCTTCCATTTGTCAGCATAAGATTTTCTAGTACTAGGTCTTCTGGCTTCCAAAATGACATCCATCACAGCTTTACTGAGAGGTGTTGTTTGTATAACTACATGATCAGCCATGCTGCCAGGTTCAGTGTCTGTAGTTGATTGTGCAGGATCTGATTGTTTTGCTGGGGCAGTTGTTGAGGTCTTTGAGGTAAGGTCCAAGCTGGGTATTGAGAAAAGTTCCTTAGGATTGAGTACCAGTATTGGCGGGGCCAGTCTGGGGCAATTAGTACCATCTTTGGTTTCTCTTGTCTGACTTTTAGGAGGACCTTGGGAAGAAGAGGCAGTGGAGGAAAGGCTAAAAGTGATACGTTTTTCCAGCTGAAAGATAGGGCGTCCATTTTCCATGCTTGTCTGTGATAAGTCCTTGTGCAGATTCTTTTTAGTTGGTAGTTGTGAGGAGAGGAAAATAGATCTATGTCCGGGCTCCCCCATTTCTTTGTTATCATGCTGAAGACTTGTGGATGTAGCTTCCACTCATGAGGATCCATAAGGTTTCTGCTTAAATCGTCTGCCAGAGTATTTTGCTTTCCTGGCAGGAATTGAGCTTGAAGATGTATTTGGTAAGTCAAAGCTGTGTCCCACAGTGCCATGGCTAATCTGCAAAGGGGGTATGAGTGCGTGCCCCCCTGCTTATTTATATACCACATGACCGTGTTGTCCATCTTTATCAGTAGTTGTCCTGGATGAAGTAAGTCCTTGAAGGCTGTCAGGGCATTTTGCACAGCTAGCATCTCTTTATGGCTGACATGTAGATGCATTTGTTTTGGGGGTCACATGTCCTGAATGCATCTTCCCGCCATGTGAGGCCCCCAGGCATAATCTGATGCATCTGTTGTCAAGGTTTGGCTGGCAGGGGGTAGAGTGAAGGCCCGTCCCATGTTTTGGTGCCATGCCTTTGCCCACCATAGAAACTCCTGTTGTAGGCAGGGAATGAGAGGAATCATTGTTTCCAGACTGTGACAATGATGACTCCATAAACTTTTTAGGTACCATTGAAGTTTCCTCATATGCAGTCTTACATATGGAATCAGTAGGATGCAGGATGCCATGAAGCCCAAAGCCTGCAGAATTTTTCTTGCAGATAACTGGGTTTTTGTTGCCATCAGTTTGAAGTAAGTAGTCAGTTGCCTTTGCGTGTCTGGCATGAGGTAAACCATCCGGGCAGTTGTATTCAAGCTTGCACCCAGGCATGTTACCTTTTGAGAGGGTACCAGTTGTGATTTATTTTCATTTATTGTGTACCCTAGGCATGTTAGAAGCCTTTTCACAAATGCCAGGTGTTGAAGAAGAATATCCTTGTTCTCTGCTTGAATGAGACAGTCGTCCAAGTAAGGGCATATTTGAATACTTCTTTGTCTGCAAAATGCAATTACTGGTACCAGGCACCTTGTAAAGACCCTGGGCACAGTAGATAAGCCAAAGGGCAATGCAGAGAATTGGTAATGCATTAAGCCAGTCTTGAATCTGAGGTATCTTCAGCACGATTGCCTTATTGGGACATGCAGGTATGCTTCTTTTAGGTCTGATGTCACCAGCCAAGCATTCTTTTACCCAGCATGGGCAGAAGCTGCTACAAAGTCAGCATTTTGAATTTTGGAATGTCCAGGTATGTGTTCAAAATCGATAAATCCAGTACTGGCTGCCAAGCCTTGTCCTTTCTGGGTACCAAAAACAGTCAAGTAAAAACCTTGTCCTTTTTCCTGTTCTGGTACTGGCTGAATGGCCCCCATATCCATGAGGGACGTAACCTGTTTCTGTGCCTCTGCCCACTGATTTTTTGGCAGATATGGTTAACCGTTTGCCATTGGCAGAGTATAGAAATGGAATCTGTATCCCTGTGATACTATGTTTAGCACCCACTTGTCCTGGGTTATTAACTGCCAATTTTGGGCAAAAAGTGCTAAATTTCCTCCTAAGTGTGTTGCCAAAAGATAAATACTTGGTGAAGGCAGAGGGAAGTCATTGGGACTGTTTTCTCTAGGTTTGTGCCTTATCTCCTCCAGATTTGGAGGTAGAAGCGCCCCATTGCTTTGACATGTATGAATCTTGTGCCTGGTATCTGGAACTCTTAGGGCATCTGGATTTGCCCCTTTGAGCTCTGTCTGACACAGGAAAGGACCAATTTTTTGTAGGCAAGTGTCTACTGAAACTTGGTGGCTGCACTTGTAAGAAGTCTTTTACAGTTTGCATAGACTTAGCTTTGTCTTCCATTTTCTTTAAAACCTCTTCTGCCTTAATACCAGAGTATCATGCTGTAAAGGTGCATCTAGCAATTTAGCTTTAACATGATCAGGCAAATTTTGTTCCTTTAGCCAGGCATGCCTCCTAATCACAGATCCAGTAACTGCGGCCCTGCAGGAGGCCTCTAAAGAATCAAAACCACATTGCAAAGTATACTTTCCAACTTGTTCAGCTGCATGCAATAATTCCTGCAATTCTTTATTTTCTGCACATTCAGAAATCAACATCATTTTCTGTTTCAGCAATCCCATAACATGTTGTTGATACTTGAGCATAAGAAATGTACAGCTGTGTACACTTACCATAAATGCAGATGTTTGAGTGTATTCACTGTTGCAGTCCAGGTTACCCTCCTGCCATCCCCCAGTCATTACACTTGGGTTATCCTGCTGACAGGCTACCCACAGTCGGCCTGAATTCCAAAGTCTAGGTCCGGAGTCAGTTGCTGTCGCCTCTTCCCTGACGTCAGTGCGCCAGGGGTATAAAATATGCAGCCAATGCCATTTTCTTCAGTTTTTCTTGCCCCAGATGTCAGGTGCCCCCAAAAGGGTAGGCTAAAATTATGCCAATAAAACATGCATGCACCAAAATATATTATACCTTCATCTACAAGCAAATACACCACATAGGTTGTATAGATTAGAAAAGTGCAGATAAGTTGCAGCAAAGATATGGGGGATGGTGGGTGGGTAACCTGGACTGCAACAGTGAATACACTCGAATATCTACATTTATGGTAAGTGTACACAACTGTACTATGTTCTTCGTGTTTCACTGTTGCAGTCATTACACTTGGGTTGAATCCCAAAGCTATGGTTGGGAGGCTGGAGCTAAATAGCATTAGGAGCAACTATGAGGCCCTGCAGAACTGCAGTGGCAAAGCCTGCCCTGGCTTTACAGTAGAGTGGTAAATAATAGTGCTTTGTAAAGGTGTGCACTGAACTCCAGGTACCAGCCTCTAAAATGTCTTTGGTTGGTACTCCCCTGAAGAAGGCTGCTGCTCTGGTTGAATGTGGCCTAATGCCCTTAGGCACTGGCTTGCCATGTTGAGAATAGCAGAAACGAATGCAGTGGCCTATCCACTTTGAAACAGTCTGCTTTGAGATAGCCTTTCCTTGTGATCCTGCAGCATATGCCACTAGTAGTTGCTCTGTCTTTCTGAAAGCTTTGGTTCTGTTCAAGTAGAAGCGTAGCTGTCTGTGTATGTCCAAAGAATGCAGAATTCTCTCCCCCTTATTCTGTGGGTTTGAATAAAAAGTAGGCAGATGAATAGTTTGGTTAAGGGCCACACTGGACACTACCTTAGGCATAAATGTCGGGTTTGTCCCCAGAGAAACCCTGTCTGGATAAAAAATGATAAAAGGTTCCACAGCCATGAGTGCCTGTAGCTATGAGACTCGTCTTGCAGAGGTTATTGCTAGGAGCAGAGCTGTTTTCCCCAAGATAAAAACTTTATATCAGCTGTAGCGGCTGGCTCAAAAGGAGGCAGGGTGAGTTTTTCCAAGACATAATTGAGGTCCCATGCAGGTATTGGTGATCTTCTTGGAGGCCTTAAGTTTTTGGCTCCTCTGAGGTACTGCCTTAACAAGGGATGAGAAAAGATTGGTGGCTCTGTATTGTAATGAGCCGAAATGGCAGAGGCATGAATTTTAATTGATGAAAAGGATAGGCCTTTGTCCAGCATCTCAGTTAAGTATTGCAAAATCTGAGAAATATTTGGTACAGCTGTGTCAATTCCTTGTGCCTGGTTCCAAGCACAGAATCTCTTCCATTTTCCAGCGTAAGATTTTCTGGTACTAGGCCTTCTGGCCTCCGAAATGACATCCATCGCAGCTTTAGTGAGAGGCGCATTTTGTATGACTACATTATCCGCCATGCTGCCAGATTTAAGGTCTTTAGTTGGCTGTGCAGGATCTGATTGTTTTGTTGGGATAGTAGATGAGGTAATTGAGGCAAGGTCCAAACCGGGCATTGAGACAAGTTCCTTAGGGTTGGATACCAGTACTGGCGGGGCCAGTCTGGGGCAATCAGTATCATCTTTGGCTTCTCTTGTCTGACCTTTAGGAGTACCTTGGGGAGGAGAGGCAGTGGAGGAAAGGCATATACTGCTAAGCTTTTCCAGCTGAAAGATAGGGTGTCCACTTTCCATGCTTGTCTGTGATAAGTCCTTGTGCAGAATCTTTTTAGTTGGTAGTTGTGAGGAGAGGCAAATAGATCTATAGCCGGGCGTCCCCATTTCCTTGTTATCATGCTGAAGACTTGTGGATCCAATTTCCACTCATGGGGATCCATGAGGTTTCTGCTTAGTTCGTCTGCCAGAGTATTTATCTTTCCTGGCAGGAATTGTGCCTGCAGATGTACTTGGTAAGTCAATGCTGTGTCCCACAAAGTCATGGCTAGTCTGCAAAGGGGGTAAGAATGAGTGCCTCCCTGCTTGTTTATATACCACATGACCGTGGTGTTGTCTGTCTTTATCAGTAGTTGTCCCAGATGAAGTAGGTCCTTGAAGGCTATCAGGGCATTCTGAACAGCTAGCATCTCTTTTTATTGATATGTAGATGCATTTAGTTTGCGGACCATGTGCCTTGAATACATCTTCCTGCATGTGGGCCCCCCAGGCATAATCTGATGCATCCGTTGTTAATGTCTGCCTGGCTGCGGGTAAAGTGAATGGCTGTCCCTTGTTCTGGTGACAAGCCTTTGCCCACCATCGAAACTCCTGTTGCAGGCAGGGAATGAGGGTAATTATTGTTTCCAGGCTGTGGCAATGTTGAGTCCAAACACTTTTTAGGTACCATTGAAGTTTCCTCATATGCAGTCTTGCATATAGAATTAGTAGAATGCAGGATGCCATGAAGCCCAAAGCCTGCAGAATTGTTCTTGCAGATAACTGGGCCTTTGTTGCCAACAGGTTGAAATAGGTAATCAGTTGCCTTTATTTGTCTGGTGTGAGATAAGCCATCTGGGCAGTTGTATTTAAGCTTGCACCCAGGAATATTATCTCTTGAGAGGGTACTAGTTTTGATTTCTTTACGTTGACTGTGTACCCTAGGCCTGTTAGAAATCTCTTTACAAATGCCAGATGCTGTAGTAGAATGTCTTTGTTCTCTGCTTGAATGAGGCAGTCATCCAAGTAAGGATATATTTGTATTCCTCTTTGTCTGCAGAATGCAATTACTGGTGCCAGGCACTTTGTGAAGACCCTGGGCACAGTAGATAAGCCAAAGGGCAGTGCAGAGAATTGGTAGTGCATTGAGCCAGCTTTGAATCTGAGGCATCTTCTGCATGTTTGTCTGACTGGGACATGCAGGTATGCCTCTTTTAGGTCTAAAGTCACAAGCCAAGCCTTCTTGCCCAGCATGGGCAGAAGTTGCTGTAGAGTCAACATTTTGAATTTTGGAATATCCAGAAATGTGTTTAGAATAGATAGGGCCAGTATTGGTCTCCAGGTCTTGCCCTTTCTTGGTACCAAGAACAGTCTTGAAAAAAATCCTTGTCCTTGCTCTGGTACTTGTTGAATGGCCCTCATGTCTATGAGGGATGAGACTTGCTTTTGTGCCTCTGCCCATTGATGTTTTGGCAGGGTATGGACGTGAAACTTGTAGCCTTGTGAAACTATGTCTAGGACCCATTTGTCCTGGGTTATTATGTGCCAATTTTGAGAAAAAAGTGCTAGTTTTCCCCCTAAAGGTGCTGCCAGAAGATAAGTGCTTGGTGCAGGGAGGGGGAAGTCATTGGGACTGTTTCCTGTATGGCTGTGATTTGTCTTCTCCACTTTTGGAGGTAGAAGCACCCCATTGTTTAGACCTGTACGAACCTTGGGGCTGGGATCTGCCTCTTGGGAGTCTGTATCTGCCCCATCTGTGGTCTGTCTGACACTGGAAAGGACCAGTTCTTTGTAGGCCAGTGTCTGCTAAATCTTGGAGGCTGTACCTGTAAGAAATCCTTAACCATTTGCATAGATTTAGCTTTCTCCTCCATTTTCTTTAATACCAAACAAGGTATCATGCTGTAATGGGGCATCTAATAATTTTGCTTTGACATGATCAGGCAGATTTTGTTCCTTTAACCAAGCATGCCTCCTGATGACAGAACCCGTAACAGCGGCTCTGCAGGAGGCCTCCAAAGAATCAAAACCACATTGCAAAGTATGCTTTCCAACTTGTTCAGCTGCATGCAATAAATCCTGCATTTCTTTGTTTTCTGAACATTCAGAATTTATCAACATTTTCTGTTTAAGCAGTGACATAATATATTGCTGATATTTGAGCATATGAAACTGACAATTTAAAGCCAAGGTAGCAGAAGTATAAATCTATTTTCTCCATTTGTCCAATGCCCTAGAATCCCTGTCAGAGGGGGTAGGGTTTTTTGCAGCAGAAGCCTTGACCCCTTTGGGACCCTGAGAGATAGTTTCTGGGTCAGCAGTAGGGTTTTTGAAAAGGAATTTATGAGAGTCAGGAACCCTGTAGTACCTGTCCGGTTTAACAGGAGCTGGAGGTAAGGAGTCAGGGGTCAGACTGGACTCTGAAAATACATCATCAACAATGTCTAACACAGGTGGAATAGCTAGGGGCCTGTGTTGTGGTAGTAAAAGGAAGTCTCTGAGCCTTTTCTTAGATTCTGAAAAATCTTGGCTCTCCCAGTGGGAAATGCTCCCTCATGGTATGCAAGGTTTCCCCAAAAGAGTAATCCTCAGGAGGAGAGGCTGAAGGGATAGATTCTTCAGCATCAGAATCCTCATAGGGAGGAAGAGAGTATTCCTGATCAGAAGAGGAATCAGATGAAATGGAAACCTGATCGGAAGATTCATATTCTGTCTCTTGCCTAGGCCTTTTATCAGGTGGGGAATGGGAACTCCTGATCAAAGTAATTAAGTCTTCGGCCATTTTGAGCATCAGTTTTTTAGGCATGAAGGCCTATCCATGAGGCTGTTGTACTTGTTTCTTTGTCTTTAAAGGTGCTTTAGTCTTTGCCTTTGAAGCTGAAGTCGTTTTAATGTATAATTTAAATGTATAAATAGGTCTGAAAACACCCTCAGAAGCCGATGCCTGCTCAGCGGCTCCAGACCCATCTGAGGGAATAGTCTCCGAAGGTCCAATACCTTGAGCTTCCAGTGGCCTAGTCGACTCCACGTGGGAGTCGGTAGCGGCCTGCGGCTCTAAAGTAGCGGGCGTCAGGGGCCGCAAAGGCGCCTCACTGAGAACCAGCGACTGGCTTAGAAGAAGCCTCTTCGTCGGTTTTGGACCTCGGATGCCTGTCCTTTTCTTTTTCTTTACGTTTCTTGTGAATTCCCGTAGTCGGATGGCTATCCGACGACATCGTATAATTAAATCTTCTGCCAAAATAGTGTAATGCAAAATCGTACCGACGCTTAATAGTGTGTTGGTTAAATCTAGCACAAAACCGACAACTAGCAACGTCGTGGTCAGGGCCTAGGCAAGGAAAACAGTAAGAATGAAAGTCCTTATGAGGTATTTGCTTCCCACAAGAAATACAATTATTAACTTTTTCTGACATTGGTCTGGATCAAGAAAAAGTTTCCCTAACAGGGTACTTAGCTTTTAATGAAGACTTCAGATCTGAAATTCGAACACGAAAATCTCAGGAGTCGGCCGACCGGCACTTGCGAACTGCTTATGCTTCGGGCACTGCGTGGCAAGAAAGACTGAGGAAAATGGCATCGGCTGCATCTTTTATACCCCTTGCGCACTGACGTCAGGGAAGAGGCGACAGCAACCGACACCGGACCTAGACTTTGGAATTCAGGCCGACTGAGGGTAGCCTGCCAGCAGGATAACCCAAGTGTAATGACTGCAACAGTGAAACACGAAGAACATCTGGCAGTTTAAGGCCCTAATTGCCAAGGTTGTAGATGTATAAACCTTTTTTCCCCATCTATCCAGTGCCCTTGAATCTCTGTCAGAGGGGGTAGGATTTTTTGCTGTTGAGGCCTTAACTCCCTTTGGACCCTGTGAAATAGTTTCAGGATCAGCAGCAGGGTTTCTAAATAAAAATTCGTGCGAGTCAGGGACCCTGTAATATCTGTCAGGCTTGCTGGGTGCCAGAGGTAAGGAGTCAGGGATCAAGCTTGACTCCAAAAACACATCCACAATGTCTAAAACAGGAGGTATGGCTAAAGGCCTGTGCTGAGGGAGAAGAAGGAAATCCCTGAGCCTCTTTTTCGATTCTAAGAAATCTTGACTCTCCCAGTGAAAATGCTCCCTCACAGTATGCAAGGTTTCTTCAAATGAAAAATCCTCAGGAGACGATGCAGATGGTATAGACTCCTCTGCATCAGAATCCTCATAGGGAGGTATAGATAATTCCTGATCAGAAGAGGAATCAGAAGAAATAGAAACTTGATCTGAAGATTCATAATCAGTGTCTTGCCTAGGCCTTTTATCTGGAGGGGGATGAGAACCCCTGATTAAGGTAATAAGGTCTTCAGCCATTTTGATCATCTGTTTTTTAGGCATAGAGGCCAGTGCATGTGGCTCATGCATCAGTTTTTTAGTTTTAGAACTTGCTTTTGTCTTTGGTTTTGCAGCTGTCGTCGGTTTGATATAAAAATGTTGAAGCCTGAATACCCCCTCAGAAGCCGGTGCCTGATCAGTGGCTCCGGACCCATCCAAGGGAGATACATCTGTGGGTCCAATACTTTGAGTATCTCGCGGCATGCCGGACTCCACATGGGTTTCGGTAGAGGCCTGCGGCTCGAAAGTAGCAGGTATCAGGGGCTGCGAAAGCGCCTCACTGAGTACCAGCGAACCGGCGACTGGCTTAGGAGAAGCCTCGTCGGTTTTGGACCTCGACTGTCTCTCTCTGTCCTTTTCTTTGTGTTTTTTATGTACTCCGGTAATCGGATTGCTATCCGACGACATTTCTGGGTAGTTAAATCTGTTTCCAAAATACTTTGAGTCAAAACTATACCAACGCTTAATAGTGCATTGGTTAAATATAGCACAAAACCGACAGCCAGGCATGTTGTGATCAGGGCCTAGGCAAGGAATACAGTATAAATGGAAATCCTTATGAGGTATTTTGCTTCCCACAAGTAATACAATTATTAACTTTTTCTGACATCGGTATGGAGCAATAAAAAAGTTTCCCCAACGGGCTACTTAGCTTTAGTGAAGACTTCGGTTCTGAATCTCAAACTCAAATATTTCAGGAGTCGGTCGACCGGCACTTGCGAAATGCTTCTGCTTCAGGCACCGTGCGGCAAGAAAGACTGAAGAAAATGGCATCGGCTGCTTGTTTTATACCCCTGACGACCTGATGTCATGGAAGAGGAGACAGCAACCAACGCAGGACCCAAGACTTTGGAATTCAGGCCGACTGAGGGCAACCTGCCAGCAGATTACCCAAATGTAACGACTGCAACAGTGAAACACGAAGAACATCTGGTCATGAGACCCCTGTCAATGAGTTTTCTCTTCCTTTCATTCAAAACTCTTGTGCTAAAAGCGTGACAGAAGGTGCAGGGTACCTGTAAATGGGCTTCACCAAGAAAATATACACAACTGGTGCGGCTGTCTGTAAGAGACATTTTCTGCGCACACCTATCACATTTTTTGAACTCCGAAGGGCAATGATCCTTGTGATCCTTATCTTTATCTTTAGACATTCTTAGACAGTAAGACAAAAAGATAATAACAGTAAAACTATTAACAACAATAAAGGTGAGAATAGAAGATTTTTTTTTTTTTAACAGTCACGCACAGGGAGGAAAGGCCCTCTAACGTAAACGGGCCATACAGTCCTAAGGGGGGAATAGGGGTTGAAAAACTTTTAAAAACAGTCGTATAAGAGATAAAAAAACTATCTATATATATGTATCATAGAAAAAGGGCAAAAAAGGACTAAATATAGTAAAAAATTATTTTACTTAGCCAACGAGCCAGTAAGACACAACCTTGAAGCTTTCGCGGCAAACGAGATCTGGGGAATTACCGTGAGGCACCATGGGATAGGGGCTAGCCCCGAGTCAGTAAAAGCTCTTGAGCTTAGTATCGGCTGAGTTGGAACCGAATATCGACTCCAAACCCATCCAGCAAGAATTATGGCGAGATAGGACTACATAACATGATATATTTCTTTTCTCTGTGTACTGGAGTTTTTCTCCCTGGGCATCCTCTGAAAATGGTTTTCTTACCCAGTCAGACTTTCCCGGTAACCAAATGTCAAATAAATAAATAAATTACCTTTCTTATTGGAACAACGGTCCCAAATCAACAGCTGTACCCACAGGCATTACCTAAGCTAAAATTAAGGTTATCCACACTAAAACAGATTTTATAGCTTGTGTTCATACTCGCAACTAATTGCTGTCTGTTCTTATCTAATCTTTAGTACTCTCCCAGATGTGAAAACAGCTTGTATACTTTCAGAAATATTAACTTTTAGCCTTAAGAAAAAGTGCACTTGCGGCTACCTTTAAATAAAACTAAATTATACACTGTTCTAGTAAACGCACAGAGGTATTTAGGTGCCAGGAAAACTGCTATCTCTTATTGACTTACAATAATTTCAAACTTTATTTTTTACTAAGCTGCTTGCCCTTGCAACTTTTAATTTTGCATTTCTCTCAGCAATGTCCAGAGTTCTCAAGATTTATTCCCTTGCCCTGTAGTCATTTTTCTCCATGGAAACATAAAAGCTGAATATACTACTGCCCCAAGCTGCAGACTTCGCAACTCACACTGAACATTTATTTGCTAAAGGAAAATGTTTCATTACATTCACATTGTTCTCTTATTTTTTATAATACACAGGCTTAAACAAGAAACTTATCAGATTATGCCATGGGGGTATTAATTCATTCACTTATGCAAAAGTAAGAGAAAACATGTCAACTCTATACATACTGTAATCACCCCATCCCCATACAAGCAGCCCAAGAGTACAGCATATTAACTTGAACATGCTTTTGTCCAGCCTTTTTTGTCTTTTTACATTGTAAAGCCTACATTTCTAAAAACTCAAAATGAAAAAAAGTGCTTGCTTACTTTAGTAACTTTATCACATATAACAATCGCTGAAAATGCTTTACAATATAACATAAAATTTATATAAAAATGTTTTATATAACTACTGTTAAGAACAAAAATTGTTTTACGTACATTTACTCTATTTTCTCCTTTTTATTTTAGTGTCCTTCCAAACATTAATGACATGAAGTTGGTATACGTCTTTCACTCCCTACAAAAGTCCAATCTTTCTTATCCACTTTTTCCCTGTAAAGCAGTACTTCGCAGATGTAACTGATGTTTTATGCTCATACATCTATTCACTAATTTCAGTGTTGCTGGTCTTCTTCCTGTTCATCTCCATCTCCGAATCCTAGACTCCAGTACAAATCCAATGTACTCTAATTCTTCTAGTAAACTGCTGCACTTTTTTCTCTCTCTCAAGCACTTTCCTTTGGAGCACTGGAAAAGGTTTCTCTGGCAAAGTGTCTATGGGCTTTATTATTAGAATAAGAAGCAGAGTTCCCTTCTGTTTACTGGCTCACATTTTGTTGGATAAACTTTTATATTTCCTCAGTTTGTTCTGCATCAAAAATTACTTTGAGCTTTCAGGAAAAAATATTCTGAAGACAGGTGTTTCAGCAGCTTGAATTGTACACCTGTCTCTCAGCATTCCCTGATTGCAAGGACCGTCTCTACTGCCTGGTGTTCAATGAATAATCACTTTCCACAAACACTCTACTGTCGCCAATTTTTTAATACTTTGCCTTTATGCTAGTTTTATCTGAATCAACTCTGTCTGCTTCTTTACTAATATAGGTCTTGGCTGCTTTCTCATAGCCAGGTTTTGAGCATACACACATTCTGCACTTTGTTAAATTCTGCTGTGGAATACCAGCCCAGTTGCTTTTGTGCTTTCTTTCTAAAATTAATAGTCTGTTGCTTCCACTTTATTTGGTACAGCAGAAAATCTCCGTGTGCTCTGCCCTTTAAGTCTACCATTATTTGAAACAGCTCTTCTTGAGCAGTTTCATACTCAGCCAGCCTTTTCTTCATTTCAACCTGTGATTTTTGCAGTTTTATCAGTTCATCTGAATATGTTTAAACCTTCTGCCATTTTTCCAGTCTTTTGTCATCTGAGCTGCTATACTCCTTCAATGCTTCTTTTAATCACCTCTGAGTATATCTGATTTATTTTTTCCCTCTAAATTACTAGAAGCATCTCTAGTACCAAAGCTGGAGCTTCAACTGCTTTTTGCTTAACAGCTGCAAGGTTCTTCCTTTTCTAGTTGGTGTTCTTTCAGGCTCTCTAAGTTTCTTCTTTGCTAGCATTCAGGCAGTGTACTTACTAGCCAGTAACTGAATTTTACTAAAACTGTCAGAATTATTAGCCCTTGCTTCTCAGTTTCTCTTTCACACTGGGAAAACCAAAGTTAAGGTGTTAATCAGTGTGTAGCCATCTTGGAAATCCATTTACAGTTAACTGTTGAACAAAATGCATTCCTAGATCTCTAATCTGTTTTATAATGTTCAGCTGTTTGTCACCTAGTTTTATATCAAACTAAGTGGCAGATTTAGAACCTTAAACTATCACCTATTAGGTAGCATTGAATCTTAACCTCAAACTATTGGCCCAACTCTGCAAAATAATTAAGTACTGATTTAACTCTTCAATCTTCTTTAAGTTTTTCATCTCTACCCCTATCTTGCAGTCATCAGCATATTTAGATAGCCATAAGGCTGGAGCTGAATTTTTCAGTCAGTAGATTCACTAAGTCACTCTTTTCAGTGAAGATGGCACCAGTGACCACCAGTTTGGCATACTGCTGTGCCCTGCATTTGAGGTTACAGACATAGCTGTAGAAGGCCTTGTGGTTGCTTTTAGCCTGTAAGACTATGTTGACCTCATAATTGGCCTTGTTGTGCTTAATTATTCCTCTTAATTTAGTTTATTTGGAGAGCTCTTAAAATTATGGGAGTTGCCCTTCCTGATTTTAGCCATGACTTTTTTCCACTTGTTATACACACTATTAAGGTTAGGATTCCACTAGTATTATTTGTTTTTAGAGTTTGCTTTGAGCTTACTTCTAACAGGCAAAGCAGTCTCTATTCAGCCATTCACACGTCTGCACAGGGTGTCTGAACAATTCTGCATAGGTTGCTTTGAACCTGTGGTTAGGAGAGCCACTGAATTTTGACAAATTATTTAATAGGATATAGCCTGCTTTGGAATAGTTCCTGTTATAGGGTTTGCTGGGGTTACAGAACTGATTTTTATTTGAAGAAGTCAGTTTTGTGGTACAACCTCACCAGTGAGGACATGACACTAGGAGGTGTGCAGCACTCTCCCACATTGGCAAGTACCAGGTCCAGTATGTTTGAACCACTGGTGGGTGTGTACACTATTTGGCCAGGGGAAATTTGTGTTAAAGTCCATAAATTATTGTATCTGCGAGTATGTGGAAGTGTACGTTTCCCAGTCTATAGAGGGGTAATTAAAGTGTCCCATTAATATGGTATTTGGTTTAATGGTGAGTGTTCAAAGTGGGTCTAGACACGAGTTATGGGATCCTTAAAAGACAAAGAAGGTGAGATGCAACTTACTAAGATGCAGTATGGGACTTTGTCTATGGTGATTTGCACGTGGATAAATTCCACTGCATTTTCCTTATTTAACCAACCTACAGTTATATTTGTTGCTAATGTTGACTGAGAATCCTCCACCTTTTGACTCTGTCTGCGGAGCTGATGATCCAAATGTGTGGAAGGCTCTGAAGCCTTGCACTGCTGGGTACTTTACATGGATTTAAACAATGTCTTGGCAACGGCTCAGATATCTATATTTTACAGAGTAAGAACTGATATAGTCTGAAGTTTCTTGTTTAGGCTCCAAGCACTGAGCAGCAACATATTTAAATGTATTTTTATTTCGATTTCATTTACTATGTTGGTACGTTTGCCAATTTAGCATTGCCTAAAAAGGTTCTAAAGGGGTTGAAAAAGTTTTAGCCAATATTCGGAAGCTTAGTGGGAACAGCTGCAGACAATCCTTTCTAAGGCAAAGTAGTTTGTTAACCATGTCCTCCCCCACTGTATGTACAGTATACAATATGGTTTGAACTTTACAGTGGTGCATATAGACTACAGTTTCATCTGAAACACATGAACAAATCAGGCCCGCAACCCACGGAGGCAGACCTCTCACAGAGTAGGATTTCATGACCACGAGAGGAGATTCTTGGGGGAACCAATCAACAGCAACTTTGGAATACCAGAAACTTAGCTGTGGATTTACCCAAGGAAGTACCCAAAACCAAGCTGTGGATTTACTCAAGGAAGTACCGGGAATCAAACTGTGGATTTACTCAAGGAAGTACCAGGAACCAAACTGTGGATTTACCCAAGGAAGTACCGGGAACCTTCACTGAGCAGTGCAACTTAGTGAATCTGTTGGCTGACAAATTCAGGCAGCTGGATCAGGGTGGCTATACCATGTAGTAAACTATATAGAATCCTTTACTTCATAAATGGACTTTAAATTGGCTTGGACCAGTAACAGAGTGAAGCAAAAGTGTGACTGCATTTCATTTCAAGATAAAAACAAACTTTGTATTGGATTCTTCACTTAAACTGTTTCATTTTTTTATTTTCCACTATATACATATATACATACAAGTACAAGTCTGCACATTCACACGACCATATTTCTCATTGTCAAGTCACATATTGTTGGGTCACAAGCTCCCTTTCAAGTGATACCATGGGTTAAGTAGGTGCAAGTACTACCACCCTCATTCTAGAACTTGATGAACCAGAATTGCTGAATCAGGTCTCGATAAGTCATCTGCAATAAATCGACCCGATCAAACATGGCTCTTTGAACAGCTCTTGATTTAGTAAAATATATTCATGCAGGCTTATTCTCTTCTTGCATTGTACTTCTAAATTTATGCAGTACGGTACGATGAAACGAGCATTTTTTTTCTACACTTTTCATCTAGCTTCCGTCCCTGACACAGTCTCATGTAGTCCTTTAATGTTACTGGCTTCCATGTATAAATGTAACACTTTCAGTTTCTCAGTAGTAATTATGTTCAGGACAACAGCATGCGTAGCGAAGCTGGCTAGCTATCTTTTCTTGAGTGGCTTTGTTTTGTATCACAGTCAGTATAAACACTGGCAGTCCTGACATTTCATTTCCGTGTGTTTTTCATCTCACCATCATGCTCTGCCCCCCCCCAAGTCTCTGCTCTCGACAATGCAACACCAATCCTTTTTCTTATAATCTTCTTAAAATTATCGCAAACGTTATTTACTTTTCTTTGTTGTAGCTCAACTCTCTTCTGTTTCTAGCAAACATCTCTTTCAACTTTTAAAGTAATAAACCTAGCTTTTTTAATTTAATTGCATTACTCACTATACAAATAAACCACTTTTGCTCACTGAAAGAGTCAATGACCTCATGCTTGGGGACCCTTTATACATTTAATCTCACTATGTGGGTCATTCAACAGCTCCATAGAGCGAGAGAGCCACATTAGTAAAAATGGTCACTGTACACAAAGTACAGTTGTGTACACTTACCATAAATGTAGATGTTCTGAGTGTATGCACTGTTGCAGTCATTACATTTGGGTAATCTGCTGGTAGATTGCCCTCAGTCGGCCTGAATAACAAAGTCTTGGGTCCTGCATCGGTCTCGGTCTCCTCTTCCATGACTTCAGGTTGTCAGGGGTATAAAACATGCAGCCAATGCCATTTTATTCAGTTTTTCTTGCCCCAGATGTCAGGTGGCCCCCAAATGGGGAGCTAAAATATATATAAAAATATATAAACAACAATATATATAAATGCACTTTTAGCAACATAAACTTTACCTTCATCTAAAAGCAAATACACCACAAAGGCTTTAGAATATAGTGAAGGAAAGATAAGCTGTAGAATAAAGGGGGATGGCGGAGTGGGTAACCTGGACTGCAACAGTGAATACACTCGAACATCTACATTTATGGTAAGTATACACAACTGTACTATAGAAACAGTCCACGGCACACAGGATCCGAAGCAAAGTAATCCAAAAGCAGGCAGAATAAAATTATTTTATTTCCAAACAGCACACGTAAACAGTTCTCAATAGAACAGCAACACAGATAAGCCAAGCGCTTTCACCCAGTGTATTACCAGGCTTTCTCAAGGCAAAAAACAAAGCTGCCCTTTACACAAAAGTTTTAAATAGCTAAATCAATTAGATTAAAACTCCACCCATCAATTAATTGATAAAATTAAGAATTAATACTTTTGAAAAGGTTGTGCTAAAAAAACATAATACAAGTAGAAAATACTTTCTCAGATTGGATCATGTGTGTTTGTATAAAGAATACTTATTACTGTAATCAATAATAATAGCATAAAAAGTGCCTTGTGTAGTGCAAAATTTCATTAAATAAGTCATAAGTTAAAAATAGTATCTAAAATTTAAAATAGTTGACCGTAATATGACAAATTAAAATTAAATCACATTTCCATCCCAAACAACTGAAATAAATAAATAAATAAACAATTACAATAAAATTGTAGTAAATGCAGAACTTTCTGGCTGATGTCACAACACTGCCTAGTAACAACAAAGAGGTAAGAAAAGAAAAAGGTAACCTATACAGGAATAAGCTAGATAATCAAATTTTATAACCGTGCTCTTCTCATTTTTAGAATACTATTAATATTTAGGCCCTCATTCATCCCGGGGGGGGGGGGTACAGGCATCCAACTTCAACTGCCAGAACAGCTCTCGAGTCTCCAACTTAGCCTCCCAGTTACCCCCTCGTGGGTCTGGCACCACCTGTACCAACACCAGAAATCTGAGGTTCATGCCGCGACATACCTGGGAATGTTTAAAAAAGGCATTGGTATCCTTACATTTAGTGATATCATATTGGTGCTCGTACACCCTTCTCCTAAGCTGCCTCTCAGTTTTTCCAACATAAAAACTAGAACAGAAAATACAAATACCCAGGTACACCACCCCTTTAGTAGCACAGTTAAAATGCTGATGAAATTTATACTTGAACCTTCTTGAGGGAATTGTAATGGTGTCTTGATCAAACATGTATTGACATTGTTTACATTGACCACATTTTAAAGTGCCAGGTCTTTGATTATTTGTGTCATAACCCATGTTCTTTCTCCCCTCAAAAAGGTCCTTCAGATTTCTACCTCTTTTCCTGATAAAGCTGGGTACCAGGGGGAAAAATTGTTTAAGATCAACATTGGTGGATATTATGGGCCAGTATTTTGCAATAATATTTTCTAAATCATGTGAATTGGAAGAAAAGGTGTGTGAGAAACTATCCTTAAACTTGTCAGTCTTCTTTTTTATGGGTTCTTCCACAAAAGGTATACCAGTACCTAATAAGGGCTGAAAAACCGATTCCCTTTTGCCAGAAACCTCCAGAATCAGTTGATCTATCATGCCTACCGGGTAAGCCTTTTCCAAAAAAAGTTCATGTAAAACTTTAGTTTCTTATTTGTAATGTTCCGGTGTACTACACATTCTGGAGGCCCTAATCAACTGTCCCTTGACAATCCCCCTTTTTTGGTAATAGGGATGCCCACTGTTAAAGTGGAGATAGGCGTTGGAGAACGTAGGCTTCCTGTACACCCTAGACTGAAAACAATGGTTAGTGTAGTCCTTCATTAAAGTTACATCCAAATAGTGTAAGGTATCCCTATCAATGTTATGAGTAAATTTCAGAAAGCTAGTGGTGCCATTGATATAATCCAAGAACCTCTCCAACTCCTGTGGGGACCCATTCCACAAGATACAAATGTCATCCAAGTATCTGGAATAGTGCCTAATCATACGTGCCCAGTCTGTGTTGAAAACACACCTTTGTTCCCAATAGTAAAGCACACAGTTTGCATAAATAGTTGCACAACTGGCCCCCATTGCCACACCTTTTCTTTGCCTGTAGAACTCCCCATTAAAAAATATGTAGTTGTTCTCCAGAACCATCTCCATTAATTCCTTGACCAGGTTGATGGTTCTACCACTTAATACACCACTTGAAATTAGCACCTGCCCAAACCATTCCAAGCCCTCAGTGTGCGGAATGCTGGGAAAAAGGTCCTTTATATCAATGGTAACCATCAACAAATTGGCGGAAAACAATCTACGATGAACGGTCCTTAGAAAATGCCAGGAGTCCTTACAGATGTGGTCAATGGGGATTAGCAACTGTACTATGTTCTTCATGTTTCACTCTTGCAATCATTACATTTGGGTAGAATCCCAAAGCTATGGATAGGAGGATGGAACTAAATAGCATTAGGAGCGGCTATAAGGCCCTGCAGAACTGCAGTGGCAAAGCCTGCCCTGGATTTAGAGAAGAAAGGCAGATGATAATGCTTTGTGAAGGTATGAAGAGAGCTCCAAGTAGCAGTTTCTAGAATGTCTTTGGTTGGAACTCCTCTGAGAAAGGCTGCTGAGGTAGATGCAGCCCTGGTGGAATGTGACCTGATTCCCTTGGGCACAGGTTTACCATGATGTAAGTAGCAGAAATGAATGCAGTGGCTTATCCACTTAGAAATAGTCTGCTTTGATATAGCCTTCCCCTCTGATCCTGAAGCAAATGCCACCAGTAGTTGCTCAGATTTTCTTAGAGATTTGGTCCTGTTTAAGTAGAATCTTAGTTGTCTGTGTACATCGAATGAATGCAGAATCCGCTCCCCCTTGTTCTGCGGATTTGGGTAAAATGTTGGCAGGTGAACAGTTTGGTTAAGAGCCACAATGGATGCCACCTTAGGCATAAAGGAAGGATTGGTTCTGAGGGACACCCTGTCCGAGTGAAATGTAATAAAAGGCTCCACAGCCATGACAGCCTGTAGTTCTGAAACGCTTCTTGCTGAAGTAATTGCCAAAAGAAAAGCTGTTTTCCAAGATAAAAACTTTATATCTACAGTAGCTGCTGGTTCAAAAGGAGGCAGGGTGAGTTTTACAGCAAAAAAATGAGGTCCCATGCAGGAGTTGGTGATCTTCTGGGAGGCCTTAAATATTTGGCCCTTCTAAGATACTGTTTTAGCAGAGGATGAGAAAAGATGGGAGGGCTCCATGTTGTAATGAGCCGGGATAGCAGAGGCATGGATTTTTATTCAAGAAAAAGATAGGCCCTTGTGAAGCATCTCAGTCAAGTATTGTAAAATCTGAGGGATATTTGGTTTTGCTGTGTCTGTTCCTTGTGCTTGGTTCCAAGCACAGAATCTCTTCCATTTATCAGCATAAGATTTTCTAGTACTAGGCCTTCTGGCTTCCAAAATGACATCCATCACAGATTTACTGAGAGGTGTTGTTTGAATAGTTACATGATCAGCCGTGCTGCAAGGTTCAGAGTTTAGAGCTGAGTGTGCAGAATCTGACTGTTCTGCTGAGACAGTAGATGAGGTATTTGAGGCAAGTACCAAGGAGGGAGTTGAGACATATTCCTTAGGATTGGGTACCAGTGTTGGCGAGGCCAGTCCGGAGCAATCAGGATTATTTTTGCTTTTTCCTGTCTGACCTTTAGTAAGACCTTGGAGAGAAGAGGCAGAGGGGGAAAGGCATAGACTGATAGGTTTTCCAACTGAAGGATAGGGCATCCACTTTCCATGCCTGTCTGTGATGATAAGTCCTTGTGCAAAATTTGTCCAGTTGATAGTTTTGGAGAGAGGCAAATAGATCTATGTCTGGGGTCCCCCATTTCTGTGTTACCATGCTGAAGATTTGTGGATCCAGTTTCCACTCGTGCGGGTCCATAAGATTTCTGCTAAGGTCGCCTGCCAGAGTATTTTGTTTTCCTGGCAGGAATTGAGCTTGAAGATGCACTTGGTAAGTCAAGGCTGTGTTCCACAATGACATGGCTAGTCTGCAAAGGGGGTAGGAATGTGTACCCCCGCTTGTTTATGTACCACATAACCGTGGTGTTGTCTGTCTTTATCAGTAGTTGTCCTGGATGAAGTAAGTCCTTGAAGGCTGTCAGGGCATTCTGAACAGCTAGCATCACTTTCTGATTGATATGTAGATGCATTTGTTTTGGGCTCCATATGCCCTGAATGCATCTCCCCGCCAGGTGGGCCCCACAAGCATAGTCTGATACGTCTGTAGTTAGGGTTTGGGTGGCAGGGGGTAGAGTGAATGACAGTCCCTTGTTTTGGTGACATGTCTGTGCCCACCAAAGAAACTCCTGTTGTAGGCAGGGAATGAGAGGAATCATTGTTTCCAGACTGTGACAATGTTGACTCCATAAACTTTTTAGGTACCACTGAAGTTTCCTCATATGCAGTCTTGCATATGGAATTAGTAGAATGCAGGATGCAATGAACCCCAAAGCCTGCAGAAATTGTCTTGCAGATAACTGGGTTTTTGTTGCAATTTGTTTGAAGTATGTTGTTGGTTGCCTTTGTCTGGCGTAAGGTAAGCCATCTGGGCAGTTGTATTCAAGTTTGCACCCAGGAATGTTATCTTTTGAGAGGGTACCAGTTGTGATTTCTTTTTGTTTATTGTGTACCCTAGGCATGTTAGAAGCCTTTTTACAAACGCCAGATGTTGGAGAAGAATGTCCTTGTCCTCTGCTTGAATGAGACAATCGTCCAAGTAAGGACACATTTGTATGCTTCTTTGTCTGCAGAATGCAATTATTGGTGCCAGGCACTTTGCAAAGACCCTGAGCGCAGTAGATAAGTCAAAGGGCAGTGCAGAGAATTGATAATGCATAAAACCTGCCTTGAAGCGGAGGTATCTTCTGCATGATTCCCTTATTGGGATATGCAGGTATGCCTCTTTTAAGTCTAGTGTCACTAACCAGGCGTTCCTGCCCAGCATAGGCAGTAGCTGTTGTAAAGTCAGCATTTTGAATTTTGGAATGTCCAAGAATGTGTTTAAATTCGATAAGTCCAGTACTGGATGCCAGGCATTGTCTTTTCTGGGTACTAGGAACAGTCTTGAATAAAAACCGTGTCCTTTTTCCTATTCTGGTACTGGTTGAATAGCCCCCATATCCATGAGGGACATAACTTGTTTCTGAGCCTCTGCCCATTGATTTTGAGGCAGATCTGGCCATCCGTTTGGAATTGGCAAAGTATGGAAATGAAATCTGTACTCCTAGGATACTATGTTTAATACCCACTTGTCCTGGGTAACTAACTGCCAATTTTAAGCATGAAGTGCTAATTTTAACCCCAAATGGGCTGCCAAAAGATAAGTGCTTGGTGAAGGTAGAGGGAAGTCATTGAGACTGCTTACTGTAGGGTTGTGCTTTGTTACCTCCAGATTTGGAGGTGGATGCACCCCATTGCTTTGACCTGTAAGAACCCTGTGATTGGTATCTAGAGCCTTTTGAGCACCTGGATTTGCCATGAGTGGCTCTGTTGGACACAGGAAAGGACCATTTTTTAGTAGGCCAGTGCCTACTTAACCTCGGTGGCTGCACTTGTAAGTAATCTTTTACAGTTTGCATAGATTTAGCTTTGTCTTCCATTTTTCTTTAAAACCTCTTCTGCCTTATTACCAAACAGAATATCATGCTGTAAAGGGGCATCCAACAATTTAGCTTTAACACGATCAGGCAGAATTTGCTCCTTGAGCCAGGCATGCCTTCTAATCACAGATCCAGTAACTGTGGCCCTGCAAGAGGCCTCCAAGGAATCAATGCCACATTGCAAAGTATGTTTTCCAGCCTGTCCTGCTGCATGCAATAATTCCTGTAATTCTTTATTTTCCACACAATCAGAAATCAACATAATTTTCTGTTTCAGTAAGCCCATAGCATGCTGTTGATATTAAGCATATGAAACTGGCAGTTTAAAGCCCTAATTGCCAAGGTTGCAAATGTATAAACCCTCTTTCCCCATCTATCCAGCACCCTGGAATCTCCATCAGAGGGGGTAGGATTTTTGGCTGTAGAGGCCTTTACACCTTTGGGACCCTGTGAGATAGTTTCAGGGTCAGCAGCAGGATTTTTGAATAGAAATTTGTGGGAGTCAGGAATCCTGTAATATCTGTCTGACTTACTAGGAGCCGGCGGTAGGGAATCAGGAGCCATGCTTGATTCCGAAAACACATCATCAACAATGTCCAACACAGGGGGGTATAGCCAAAGGCCTATGCTGAAGAAGAAGAAGGAAATCCCTAAGCCTCTTTTTGATTCAGGGAAATCCTGACTCTCCCAATGAAAATGGTCCTTTAAAGTATGCAAGGTTTCTCCAAAAGAATAATCCTCAGGAGGAGATGCAGATGGGATGAATTCCTCTGCATCTGAATCCTCATAGGGTGGTATAGAAAATTCCTGGTTAGAAGAGGAATCAGAAGAAATGGAAACGTGATCTGAAGAGTCATAATCAGTGTCTTGCCTAGGCCTCTTAGAAGGGGGGGGGGTTGGGAACCCCTGATCAAGGTAATCAAGTCCTCAGCCATTTTGATCATCTGTTTTTTAGGCATAGGGGCCTGAGCTTGTGGCTCATGCGTCGGTTTTTAGACTTAGAAGATGTTTTTGATCTTGTTTTTGAAGCTGGCGTCGGTTTTATATAAAAATGTTGAGGCCTGAAAACACCCTCAGAAGCTGGTGCCTGCTCAGCGGCACTGGACCCATCCAAGGGAGAGACATCCGTGGGTTCAATACTCTGAGAATCTTGTGGCACACCGGACTCCGCATGGGTCTCGGTAGAGGCCTGCGACTCAAAATTAGCGGGTATCAGAGGCTGTGAAAGTGCCTCACTGAGTACTGGCGAACCGGCGAATCGGCGACTGGCTTAGGAGAAGCTTCGTCATCGGTTTTGGACCTCGATGGTCTGTCTCTGTCTTTTTCTTTGCATTTTTTGTGAACTCCGGTGGTCGGATTGCTAACCGATGACATTTCAGGGAAAATAAATCTGGATCCAAAATATTTTGAAGCAAAAATATTCTGACGCTTAATAGTGCATTTGTTAAATCTAGCACAAAACCGACAGCAAGGCACGTTATGATCTGGGCCTAGGCAAGGAATACAGTACAAATGAAAATCCTTATGAGGTATTTGCTTCCCACAAGTAATGCAATTATTAACTTTTACTGACATCGGTACGGAGCAAGAAAAATTTTCCCCAACGGGGTACTTAGCTTTAGTTGAAGACTTTGGTTCTGAAACACGAATGCGAAAATTTCAGGAGTCGGCCGACCGGCACTTGCGAACTGCTTCTGTTTCGGACACCGCGGCAAGAAAGACTGAATAAAATGGCGTTGGCTGCATATTTTATACCCCTGACGTCATGGAAGAGGAGACAGCGACCGACGCAGGACCCAAGACTTTGTTATTCAGGCCGACTGAGGGCAAACTGCCAGCAGATTACCCAAATGTAATGACTGCAACAGTGAAACACGAAGAAAATCAGGGATGCCACTTTAGTTACATTTTTAAGATATGCTTTAGACACAAACCCAAAAAGCAGAGTCCAATCAGGATTTAAAAAGCAAACTCCAATTTATTTACAGAGAGACACAGCTGTGTAAAAGGTCATAGTATAACAAAATTGAAGGTGTCAAAAATAGAATAATTTATTTCAAACTAAGTTCTCAACTTTTTTTGCACAACAGGAGGAACACATTTCATTCAAGAACTGTGGACTATATTAGTAGGTTCACACATTTATTCATTAACACTTCTTAGTCTCAGATGATGTCGACAAATCAGAGTTCTGATGAATACTATGTGGGAAAAGACACTCCACAGCAGCAGCAAGTATTCCTTCACATATCATCCACTTCAGGATATGTGGTCATCACGATCAGTGGCAGAGCAACCTTGTCATGCCTCACAATTGCTGGATGGCTGAATTTGGCTTCAGTGAGTAAATCCACACTTATTATCACAATCTTTCAAGAGCTCTTGTGCCATTCAGCTAGTATAACACCAATGTGCCCTACACAGACTAAGTTTAATTAACAGCTTAGTTCACCAATATGTGCTGAAATTATTTTGCCCTTAAGTTTTGTAGCTTGCTCTGTGTTATGTACTCATCAGAATGATTATCTAAGCTTATGTTGACATTCACGTTCATTGGCATCTAAAATAGAATCCACAATATGAAAATGTGAATGTCAATGGACTATTATATGTGCGCCAAGAAAGAACCTTGGGGCATGCAAAACCCAAACTAAAAACAAACATAAAACATCACCCGCTGGTATTACAGCAACTCCAAAATTGCACAAAATTGGAGAAAGATAATGTTCCTAAGTCCCAGGAATTGTGCGCTCTTGCACACCTGTCAAACTTCTCTTTAGTCAACCAAAAGTGCATGACTAATCAGATGCTGACTGAATCACCTGCATCTGTCAGAATGTACTGTTGTTGGCTAGGGTCACACTTGAAAGGGTTGTCTACTTCAGTCCATCTATCAAGCAATATATACTAAGTGGGCATTAGTGTGTGCCTTCTGGGGAAGTCTGGGCTGGCAACTTGATACCATAAAACTCTACTGCCACTCCTTCTGCGGACCAATAATCCACTGTGGCGAAATCTAATGGGAGCAGCCGAAAAGAGAAGAAGATATACTAAAAGTACTGTCCATAATCAGTGTTTAATTCTTCTTCCCTAACACAGTTTAGGGCCAGCTGTTTGAATCGCAGTGAGAATGACCTATTACAATACGTAGGCGATACTGTCCTATAAATGTCATTCATATCGCTCTGTTACTCATAAAGTGCTTGTGGGAGAACAACTGTTCCCAATGCATGTAAAACTAACATCACATTGATCAAGATACACAAAGGGGCATGATAGGTTATTAGATGTAAGTGAAAGCCCAACCAAAATAGGATACAGCATGCTATACAACACCCCACTATTTGTCAAATTTAAAATGGGCATGAGTGAAACTCACTGATTTCAACTTCCTAAGTTCAAAGGTAGTTACTAGGCTAGTGACATGTGAAGACCTTAAGAAGCCCACCCTTACATTTCCACTGTAGTTTTAGCCCTTATATTTAGCATACAAAGAACTCACAGACAGTCAGAACAAGGGTATGCTGGGACATTTACTTGTTCCCCTAGCCAAGAGGGACATGTGCTGTATCGGGAAGGAATTTCTGGTATCCCATCCATTCATCCAAATAACGTCTGAATGCAGCAATACAAGTAGTGATGTTGAACTCTCCAGTCACCGATTTGGTGTCGTTTCTACTTACTTCAAAGCCCCTGCACTACTGCAGCTCTCCAGCAAGCCTCTGAGAACCACATGCAATTACAGCAGTTTCCTAGCCAAGTATTATGATCGACCTGCAGCTGCCTTACCTATAATGTGGCTCAGGTAACTTCTGTACTACTTGTAGTTTAATTACAACTCATTCACAAGGAAGCAGTTAGAAAAAAACTTACTCAGACATGGATCACAATATTTAGAAACATAAAAAAGAAAGATTGTACTCCTATGTGACTACTGATGTCGTTGGAGTGGGACTGGAGACAGGATAGAAAGTTGAACTGAAAACAGCTTTGTAGGTACTTACAATAAGAGCATTCGCCTAAGGTCGGACGGGCCTACTGACAATTGCCTTGATTAACTTTGTTTTTCTCTGCTGTGTGTAACTGTGTGACCATGCAGTACTACTTACAAGTATGGAGGTGGGGTACAAAGGGATGCCCTGCCCCCTGTAAGAACCACTGAGTAGTACTTATAAGTATGGAGGTAGGGTACAAATGGATGACTGGTTCCCTGTAAGAATGCTTTTTTACTAAGTTTCATCAGGTGGAAGTTTCAGTTGTACTGTTTCATTCAGATACAGTTTTAAGAAGTGCAAACATCAGGAAACACAGCAGAATCCATGCTATAAATCCCCAGAAATACAGCAGTGCCAATGTTTATGCTGATACAACAAGACAACGAGACAACCAACTAGTAAAACAAAGAGCCGGCCAGTTATGTGAAAGGTCCTGTTTATTGAACAAAATAAAAACAATAAAATGATTTGTACTAAGCGTTTTCACCCACTCTCCATACTGGGCATCATCAGAGTACATTTTAATTAAGAAAAAGCTTTCTTAAATAGTAAAAAACACACACACACAACGCCCTTTCATTAAAAGCAATGAGAAGTACAAGTCAACTGTGTATGTAAATGCCTAATTAAAAAGAAAGTAGATTAAATAACCTGTAGTAATATTAAATGTATAAATATTGAACACTAATAAATAACCATTTTACATAGTATGTAATAATGTAAAACATGTAATAAATAATACATTTCTATAAAAATGTATAAAATAATGGCCCATTATGAAACTCATTAAATACACTGTGATTTGTACTTTAGTATACTAAAAATAGAAATATGCTCATTTATTCCTGGTGAATTGGAAGCATCCAGTCTTAATTGCCACACGCATTCTTTTGCTTCCAATAAGGTCTTTTCATCACGTTCTTTGTATTGTTAGGAACTCTGTCAATCACAAAAAATATAATTTTTTTAAAGATTAATACACTTCTGACTATGAAGGTATAATAAACTCACTGATTTCTCGTTTTTAATATCCCTTACATGTTCCACTATCCGTAGTCTAAGTTTTCTGATAGTCTTCCCAACGTAGTAAGTTGGACAACTTATACATGTAGCAATGTACACAACCATCTTAGTGTTGCAATTACAATATCCAGGGCATCTAATAGTTCTTCTGTAATTTTGGACTGCAACATAAGGCCCATCATTTATAAAGGTACATGTGCTACATGTTCCACATTTACTCATTTTAGACAAGTTCCTTCAGATTCATGCCTCTACTATAAGTTATCTCAGGGATACAGCCAATAATATCAGTGAGTTCACTCTTACCCTTAAAAACACTAAGCCATGTTTCCTGTACAATAGTAATAATCTTCGCTGTTATTTCGTTAAAAGGGAGTACTAAGGCATCCTTTTTCTTTTCCTTTTCAATATTTGGCGTTTCAACACTCAATCCACTTTTAAGTATATGTTTATAAACAATTTTCCTTTTTTCCGACGCCTCATTTCTTAATTTAATCAATATATCCAAGGGATATCCCCTGTCACTAAACATATTTATTAATTTCCCGATTTCATCTTGGAATACTTTTTCATCACTAACAAGTCTAGATAATCTCACTATCTGTCCCTTTACTATGTTCTTCTTTTGGAAATAAGGGTGGCAACTATCATAATGTAAGAACGAGTTTAAATATGTCTTCTTACGGAAAATACTAGACTGAAGACTATCATGGTCCTCATATAGTAATATGTCATGGTAATCACACCTTTTGTCATGAATCTTACTTGTAAATTTAAGAAATGTGGTCGTTGTACCCATACATTCAACAAACACCTGTATTTCTTCTCTAGTTCCCTTCCAAAAAATTAATATATCATCCAAAAAGCGTAAGTAAACTGCTATTTTGGACATATAATCAGAGGAAAAAATGGATTGTGTTTCCCATTGTGCTAAAACCAAATTAGCATATATGGGTGCACATCTGGCACCCATAGCTACACCTGTAATTTGTTTGTAGTACTCACCTTCAAATATAATATAATTGTTTAATAATGCCATTTCCATAAGTTCTACAATCAATCTACGCTTCACTGTGTGCATATTTCCATATCTATATAAACAAGCTTCAAACATTTCCAATCCTATACTGTGTGTCCAACATGGATTATTCGAGTAAAATGACACAAATATCAAACAACTGTACATATGAGAAGGTTCCTAGATTGGAGGTATATAGAGCATATACTAAGTTAGACTGGCAGTTGCATGAACTATTAATGGATGGTTTGCTGGATAAAGATGAGTATGACTATTTAATGGTAGAGTTACCAATCATACCAACCATTTTTGGCATCCCGAAAATCCATAAGGATGTAAACAATCCACCTTTTAGACCGATAGTTTCTGCTAGAGGATCTAAAACAGAGGCTATGGCTTCATTTGTGGATTTCAACTGTAAAATTGTTTTGAATCAGTTACCTCATATTTTAAAAGACTCTTGGCATTGTCTTGATGTTATCACGGAATTGAAGACAGATGGCAATGTGATTATGATCACAATAGATGTTGTAAATTTGTTTTCAGTCATACCACACAGTATAGGATTGGAAATGTTTGAAGCTTCTTTATATAGATATGGAAATATGCACACAGTGAAGCGTAGATTGACTGTAGAACTTATGGAAATGGTATTATTAAACAATTATATTATATTTGAAGGTGAGTACTACAGACACATTAGAGGTGTAGCTATGGGTGCCAGATGCGCACCCATATATGCTAATTTGGTTGAAGCACAATGCAAAACACAGTCCATTTTTTCCCTCTGATTATATGTCCAAAATAGCATTTTAATTATGCTTTTTGGATGATATATTAATCTTTTGGAAGGGAACTAGAGAAGAAATACAGGAGTTTGTTGAATTTATGGGTACAACGACCACATTTCTTAAATTTACAAGTAAGATTCATGACAAAAGGTGTGATTACCTTGACATATTACAATATGAGAACCATGATAGTCTTCAGTCTAGTATTTTCTGTAAGAAGACGTATTCCAACTCGTTCCTACATTATGATAGTTGCCACCCTTATTTCCAAAAGAAGAACATAAAGGGACAGATGGTGAGATTATCTAGACTTGTTAGTGATGACAAAGTATTCCAGGATATAATCGGGAAATGAATAAATATGTTTAGTGATAGGGATATCCCTTGGATATATTGATTAAATTAAGAAATGAGGTGACGGAAAAAAGGAAAATTGTTTATAAACCTATAATCAAAAGTGGATTGAGTGTTGAAACACAAAATATTGAAAAGAAAAAGGATGTCTTAGTACTCTCTTTTAACGAAATAGCAGCGAAGATTATTACTACTGTACAGGAAACATGGCTTAGTGTTTTTAAGGGTAAGAGTGAACTCACTGATATTAATGGCTGTATCCCTGAGATAACTTATAGTAGAGGCATGAATCTGAAGGAACTTGTCTAAAATGAGTAAATGTGGAACATGTAGCACATGTACATTTATAAATGATGGGCCTTATGTTGCAGTCCAAAATTACAGAAGAACTATTAGATGCCCTGGATATTGTAATTGCAACACTAAGATGGTTGTGTACATTGCTATATGTACAAGTTGTCCAAGTTACTACGTTGGGAAGACTATCAGAAAACTTAGACTAAGGATAGTGGAACATGTGAGGGATTTTAAAAACGACAAATCAGTGAGTTCATTATACCTTCATAGCCACAGAGTTCCTAACAATACAAAAGGAGGTGATGAAAAGACCTTATTGGAAGCAAAAGAATGCCTGTGGCAATTAAGACTGGATGCTTCCAAATCAGCAGGAATAAATGAGCATATTTCTATTTCTAGTATACTAAAGTACAAATCACAATGTATTTAGTGAATTTCATAATGGGCCATTATTTTATACATTTTTATAGAAATTTATTAATTATTTATTACAGGTTTTACATTATTACATACTATGTAAAATGGTTAATTATTAGTGTTTAAATTTATACAGTTAATATTACTACAGGTTATTTAATCTTTCTTTTTAATTAGGCATTCACATACACAGTTGACTCGTAATTCTCATTGGTTTTAATGAAAGGGTGCTGTGTGTGTTTTTTACTATTTAAGAAAGCTTTTTCTTAATTAAAATGTACTCTGATGATGCCTAGTATGGAGAGTGGGTGAAAGCGCTTAGTACAAATCATTTTACTGTTTTTATTTTGTTCAATAAACAGGACCTTTCACGTAACTGGCCGGCCCAATGTTTATGCTCACTGCTGAG
This sequence comes from Protopterus annectens, assembly GCF_019279795.1. Taxonomy (NCBI): domain Eukaryota; kingdom Metazoa; phylum Chordata; order Ceratodontiformes; family Protopteridae; genus Protopterus; species Protopterus annectens. The sequence continues at coordinate 1,878,345,406 of NC_056732.1, forward strand.
CATCATCAGTCATGTAATATCAAAAATAAATAGGAAATAATGCACTATATAAAATTAGGGATTCTCTCTCTCTCTGTATAATAAGAAAAAATGACAACAGACTTCCAAGATGGTTGCACACTGGTCAAGGGCTGAATTTCAGCTCTTCCAGAGTGAAAAAGAAACTTGGAAATAAGAGCTAGCAATTCTGCCAGTCTGAGTAAAACTCACTTACTGGCTACTAAGTACACTGCCTGGATATCAGCAAAGAAGAACCTGTGAAAGAAAATCAAACAGAAAAGGTGAAGAGAAAACACTGACTAGAAAGAATCCAGAATCCTGCAGCAGTTCAGCAAAAAGCAGTTCAAGCTTCAGCCTTTGTGCAAGAGATGGCTTCTAGTAATTCAGAGGAAAAAATAAACAATATGTACTCGGGGCTGATTAAAATAACTGAAACACTGAAGGAGTATACCAGAAGCTTTAAGCATCTTTTCAGATGAACTGATAAAACTGCAAAAAATCTGAGGCTGAAACGAAGAAAAGGCTGTCTCAGGCTGAGATGTTTCAAAAAAATTATAGAATACCAGGACAGAGCATGTAGGGAAAAAGTACAGTTTTGTACCTACCATAAATGTAGATGTTCGAAGATCCACATTGCTGCAGTCCTAACACTTGGGTAGTCCGCTGTCCCAGTCGGCCCGAATACCAAAGTATATGGCTGACGTCGGTCAAGGCGCATTAGTCTGACGTCAGGACGTCAGGGTACAAATGCGCATGACCGACGTCATATCCTCAGTCTTTTCTTGCCCCAGATGTCAGAAGACCCTAAAAAGATAAGGCTAAAACCAAAAAACACCACACACTCCTGCACCAAATATATATACAATATATACAAATTGACAAGAGTATAACCTCACCCACACAACCACCCCTAAACACAGAGGGAAGGAGGGAGGAATTGGACTGCAGCAATGTGGATCTTGAACATCTACATTTATGGTAGGTACAAAACTGTACTATGTTCTTCATACCACATTGCTGCAGTCCTAACACTTGGGTAGAATCCCAAAGCAGAGGTAAGGGAGGCTGGCAAATCATAAGGAAGCAGGAGCTGACAACATGCCCTGCAAAATAGCCGTGGCAAAACCAGCCCTAGATTTAGAGTAGAGAGGAAGGTGGTAATGCTTAGAGAAAGTATGCACTGAACTCCAAGTAGCTGCCTCCAAAATATCCTTAGTTGCCACCCCTTAGAAATGCTGTTGAAGTGGCAGTAGCCCTAGTGGAATGAGGCCTAATCCCAGCTGGAATCTCCTTGCCATGATGGGAATAACAAAATGCAATGCAAAACCCAATCCACTTAGAAATAGTTTGTTTTGACACAGGCTTGCCCTGAGAACTCAAAGCAAAAGAAACAAACAACTGCTGAGACTGCCTAAAATCCTTAGTCCTGCTTAAATAATAACGCAACTGCCTGTGTACATCTAAAGTGTGCAAAATCTTTTCCCCCTTATTTTGGGGATCTGCATAAAAGGTAGGCAAATGAATAGTTTGGTTTAAAGCCACACTAGAAACCACTTTAGGCATAAAGGAAGGATTAGTGCGTAAAGATACCCTATCCTTATGAAAAATCAGGAAAGGCTCAACCGCCATAAGGGCCTGCAATTCAGACACCCTTCTTGCAGATGTAATGGCTAACAAAAAGCAGTCTTCCATGACAAATATTTCAATTCAGCAGTAGCTGCAGGCTCAAAAGGTTGTAGAGTGAGTTTCTCCAACACAAAATTGAGGTCCCAAGCAGGAGTAGGAGCTCTACGTGGGGGTCTTATATTCTTTGCCCTCTAAGAAATTGCTTGAACAAAGGATGAGAAAACAATGGTGGGTCACAATCATAGTGAGCTGAAATTGCTGCAGCATGAATCTTAATGGAAGAGAAAGACAAACCTTTGTCCAATAACTCAGTAAGATATTGAAGAGCCACACTCAAATTTGGCTCAGAAACATCCAAATCCTTTGCTGCACACCAAAATAAAAATCTCTTCCATTTTCCTCGTACACTTTCCTTGTACTAGGTCTTCTGGCTTCCATAATCACATTCAAAACTTGTTGAGGAAGCTGAGACCTGCTATGGTTCAAAACAGAATATGCCAAGCTGTTAGATGAAGAGAGTGAAGCTTGACATTGAGCAGATGCCCGTCCTTCTGAGACAATAGGTGTGGAATCAAAGGTAAGGGCCATGGAGGCTTCCTTACCAGACTCCTCAGCAATGGGTACCAGTGCCTTCGAGGCCAATCTGGAGCTATTAAAATCATCCTTGGCTTGTCTTGTCTGACCTTTAGAAGTACCTTTGGGAGGAGAGGCAGAGGTGGAAAGGCATACACATGAAGATTTTTCCAACTGAAAGAAAGAGCATCCACTTTCCAGGCTGTGTGATGAAACCTTTTCGTGCAAAACTTTGGCAGCTGGTGGTTTAGTGGAGAAGTGAACAGATCTATGTCTGGAGTTCCCCATGACACTGTCAATGTCTGAAATACATGAAGATCCAGTTTCCACTCGTGGGGATCCATGATTTGCCTGCTTAACACATCTGCTAAGGAGTTCTGTGCTCCTGGCAGAAACCTTGCTTGAAGATTCAGCTGCAAGCTTAACGCAGTCTCCCACAAAATCATTGCTTGCCTGCATAGAGGATAAGAATGTGTTCCCCTTGTTTGTTGATGTACCACATGACAGTTGTGTTGTCTGTTAGAATCAACACCTGCCCTGGAAGAAGTAAATCCTTGAAAGCCAGTAATGCAAACTGGACTGCTAACATCTCCTTCATGTTGATATGTAGATGCTGCAGTCTGGCAGGCCACTTGTCTTGTATCCACTTTCCATTCAGATGAGCTCCCCAAGCTGTGTCTGAGGCATCTGTCGTTAGAATCTGACTCGCCTCTGGCGGGTCACAGAGAGTCCCTTGTTTAGGTGACATTCCTGAGCCCACCACAAAAATTCCTTTTGAATGCAAGGTATTATTTGAATGACAGTGTCCAAATCCTGGCAGTGCTGTGTCCATACATTTTGAGATACCATTGTAGCTTCCTCATATGCAGTTTGGCATTGGGAAGTACCAGAATACAAGATGCCATGAACCCTAAGGCTTGAAGGACTGTCCTTGCAGTCAGCCCGGACTGATGAGATAGTTGATGGAAGTAAAGAAAGATTCTTTTGTTTGTCCGGGGTTAAAAGGCCATCTGGGTTGCTGTATTCAGTCTCACACCCAGAAAGCACATGTCTTGAGAGGGTACTAGACTGGACTTTATTTCGTTCACAGAATACCCTAGGCATCTTAGCACTGCTATCACATATTCCAAATGCTGAAGAAGCACGTCCGTTCCTTGAGCCAGAATCAGGCAATCGTCCAAATAAGGATAGATTTGTATTCCTTTTAGCCTGAAGAAAGCTATCACTGGAGCCAGAACCTTTGTGAATACTCTGGGCGCAGTAGATAAGCCAAAGGGCAATGCAGAGAACTGATAATGAGAATTCCCAGCTCGAAAACGCAGATACTTCCTGCAAATTAGTCTGATAGGAACATGAAGGTAAGCTTCCTTGAGATCCAAAGTTACCATCCAGTGATCTTTGCCCAGCAGAGGTAAAAGCTGTTGTAACGTCAACATTTTGAACTTGGGAATGTCCAGATAAGTGTTGAGGATAGACAGATCCAAAATTGGTCTCCACGTGTACCCCTTTTTTGGTACTAGGAACAGGTGAGAATAAAATCCTAGGCCCCTTTCTGGCACAGGAACCGGCTGAATGGCCCCTATTTGGAGCAACAGAGAAATTTGCTTGTGAGCCTCTTTCCTTTGTTGAGGAGGAATGTCTGGCATGCCTTTGAAAGGAGGCAAGGTATGGAAATAAAACCTGTAACCGTGGTGAATGATATCCAATACCCATCTGTCTTGGGTAATTAAACTCCAGTTTTCTTTGAAAAGTGCCAACCTTCCTCCCAAAGGTGCTGCCAGACGAGAAGATTCTGGCAGCTGAAAAGGCAGGTCATTGTGTCTGTTTATGAAAGGACTGACCCCTGCCCTCACCAGAAGACTGAGCAGGTGAACTACCTGTTCTAGGCCTAAAAGAACCTTGAGCTCTGCCTCTACCACGTCTAGACCTACCCCTAGACTGGGAATCATAAGCAGGATATGTCCACCCCTTGGTAGGCCAATTTCTACTAAACTTGGAGGCTGAACCTGCAAAAATCTTTAACAGTCTGCATAGACTTAGCCTTGTCTTCCATTTTCTTTAGAACTGCTTCCACAGGCGAACCAAACAACACATCAGATTGTAAAGGAGCATCTAAAATCCTTGTTTTCACATGCTCAGCTAAATTCTGATCCCTCAACCAGGCGTGCCTGCGAAGAACCGAACCAGTGGCAGCCACCCTCGAAGAGGCCTGCACAGCATCAAAACCACATTGCAAAGAATGCTTACCCACCTGTTCAGAAACATGAACGAAATCCTGCAACTCTTTACACTCAATACCTTCCGCCAAAGCATCTACCTTAGACTTTAATTGTGAAAGGAGATAATTTTGGTATTTCAACATGTGAAACTGGCAATTCAAAGCTCTCATGGCCAAAGTGGAAGAAGTATACACTTTCTTTCCCCATCTATCCAAAGCCCTAGCCTCTTTATCTGGAGGAACAGGATTTTTAACAACAGAAGCCTTAACACCTTTAGGCCCCTGTGAAACAGTTTCTGGGTCTGCCCTAGGACTCTTAAAAGATACTTATGAGCTTCAGGCACCCTATAATATCTATCCGGTTTAACTGGAGCAGGAGGCAAAGAGTCAGGGTTCAGAGAAGCCTCTGCAAAAACATCCTCTACCACATCTAGAACAGGAGGTATAGCTAAAGGCCTATGCTGGGGTAGAAACAAAATTCCCTAAGCCTTTTCCTGGAATCAGAGAAATCCTGACCTTCCCATTTAAAATGCTCCCTCATGGAATGAAGAGTCTCTGAAAATGAAAAATCCTCAGGAGGAGAAGCAGAAGGAGTAGAATCATCTACATCAGAATCAGAGTAAGGAAATACTCCTGCAAGTCTTCAGCCAAGACTCAGAAGCATCCGAACACTGCTCAAAACTCCCAAGCTCAGGTTCCACCCTAGGCCTCTTATCAGGAGGGGGCATAGAACCTCTAATCATTGTAATCAAATCTTCTGCCATCTTAAGCATATGCTTCTTAGGTACAGACCCTGAAGAACTAGGGGTAACTCCTGAAACAAAACCCGGCCTGCCCCTGGGAGAAGCCTTGGAAACAGCAGGGGAGGGCCTAACCACCTTAGGAAGGGAGGGAAGAACAGCTACCTGAGAAGCCCCTTCCGCCTGGCCTACCTCCTGAGAGGTCACATCTTGCAGTAATAAAGTCTCTCCCTGGGATTCCAAAGAAATTTCTGGCTGAACCCCTGGCTCCACCGAGCCCTCTAAAGAACCGACGGTTCTTCCAGCCTAGGCTTTGCTGTTTTGTCCTTGCGCTTTTTGATGAAGCGGGCGCCGGAGCATCCGACGGCATTTTATAATTACACCGCTTCCCAGAGACTAACCTGGCACAATCTAATCTTCTCTTTATAGTGCGTTTGTTAAATCTAGCACAAGAGCGACAGCCAACAACGTCGTGCTCAGGCCCTAAGCAAGGTATACACAAGGTATGGTAATCCCTATGAGGTATCTGTTTCCCACAAGAAATACAGTTATTCACTTTTTCTGACATCCGGTAAAATACTGAGGCAAGAAAAAACCAAAATAATCCCCAACGGGGTACTTAGCCAACTTGGATTCGGTCTGAAACTCCGACTTCGGAAAATCTCAGAACGCCAACCTGCACTCGCAAAACTGCTTCTGCATCGGACCATGCGGCAAAAAAGACTGAGGATATGACGTCGGTCATGCGCATTTGTACCCTGACGTCCTGACGTCAGACTAATGCGCCTTGACCGACGTCAGCCATATACTTTGGTATTCGGGCCGACTGGGACAGCGGACTACCCAAGTGTTAGGACTGCAGCAATGTGGTATGAAGAACATCTGAGATTTTCTGCTGTACCAGAGAAACTAGAAGGAACAGACTGCATTAATTTTATGAAAGCACAAATAAGCAACTGGACTGGTATTCCACAGCAGGAGTTGTTAATTGAAAAAGCACTTCATGTGTATGCTCCTAACTTGGCTATGAGAAAGCAACCTAGTCCTTTAATAGTAAAGATGCAATCCTACCAGCAGAAAGATTTGATCCTGACAAAACTGTGGCAATAGGGGAAAATATTAGTAGAGCAGATAAAACTCCCCATGCACTACAAAGAATTATGACTGGGTCACCGATCATAACCCTTTACTATGTGTTCTCGACATGCATGCCATGATTCACTTTAATTTACTTTGGCTTCCATGCCTCGAACACATAAGCAGCCAGTTATGATCTTTAACCCACTCATAATCCTCTAGAACATAAGCTGATAATGAAACATGGTGTTATATAAACTTCTAGAATATAAGCCGGTAATGAAACAAGGTGCTAACCATGTCTGGAAACATAACTAATAACTTTGATAATGCTTGTGTACTTTACATATGTATTAGTGGTGGTGCTGCGGTAGCGTTGTCGCCTCACAGTTAGACGTTGCCCGTTCGATTCTCAGTTAGAGCGTCTACTGTGTGACAACATGCGTGAATGAGCATTCCTTCGTTGAAGGTTGTGCGTTAGGAACGGCAAGCCAGCACGTAAAACTCTACTGCCAATCATTAGCGGACCAGAGTTCCACTGTGGCGACCCCTAACCGGAAAAAGCCGAAAGACACACACACACTTTACATATGTATTAGCGAGTATACCAAAGATTTACTTGAACTAAGTGTATTAGTTCTTACCTGTTTGGAAATATACCCTGCATCAATTTTCTGTAAAAGAAAGTACAGTTTTGTACCTACCATAAATGTAGATGTCCGAGAGGTATGCATCTGCAGTCCTAACATATGGGTTGTCCTGCCTCAGGCAGCCCTTCGGTCGGCCGGATTCCAAAGTCTGGGTCTGGCCTCGGCTGATGTCGCACTTCACCCGACGTCATAGCTGCTGTGAATTGGGTATAAAGGCATCAGCCGACACCATATTCCTCAGTGTTTCTTGCCCCAGATGCCAGGTGCCCTCTAGGAAGGCTAAATTTGGATAAATGCAAATGATTCCAAACAGCAGAGAGCAAACAAAAATAAACATGTATATACATATATACAAACAAATACACCATAATAGATTCCCCCAGCTAGCTACAAGATGGGCAAATACCCTAGGAGTACCACAGAGGGGAAGGAGGGTGGGTAATCCTGACTGCAGATGCATACCTCTCGGACATCTACATTTATGGTAGGTACAAAACTGTACTATGTCCTTCAAGGATGCATCTGCAGTCCTAACATATGGGTAGAATACCATAGCCAAACTGGGGGAGGAGGCACTATGATGATTATGGTATAGTTAAGATCCCTTGCAAAACAGCAGTTGCAAAACCTGCTCGGGATCTGGAGTATAAAGGTAGATTATAATGCTTGGCAAATGTATGCATGGAGCTCCAAGTAGCAGCTTCTAAAATGTCTTTGGTAGCCACTCCTCGTAAGAAAGCTGTAGTAGTGGCTGTAGCCCTTGTGGAGTGAGGTCTGATGTTTCTTGGAGCTGTCTTTCCATGAAAAGAGTAACAAAATCTAATGCAATTTCCTATCCATTTTGAGATTGTCTGTTTTGAAATTGCTTTTCCTTCCATTCCTGTTGCATATGCTACCAGAAGCTGGTCAGTTTTTCTATTGTTCTTGGTTCTGTCCAGATAGTAGCGCAATTGCCTGTGCACATCCAAGGTATGTAGTAGTCTTTCCCCCCTGTTCTGTGGGTTGGGGAAGAATGTTGGTAGGTGGATTGCTTGGTTCAATGATACCCTGGAGACCACCTTTGGCATAAAAGTAGGGTTAGTTCTCAAGGACACTCTATCCTGATGGAAGATAAGGAAGGGCTGCACTGCCATTAATGCCTGTAATTCAGAAACCCTTCTTGCTGAAGTGATTGCAAGCAGGAAAGCAGTTTTCCAAGATAAGAACTGTAATTCTGCTGTTGCTGCTGGTTCGAAGGGGGGAAGTGTTAACCTTTCCAGCACAAAGTTAAGGTCCCATGTAGGCAAAGGTGGCTTCCTTGGAGGCTTTACATTTTTAATTCCTCTCAGAAACTGCCTGAGTAGAGGATGAGAGAAGACTGGAGGATCCGTGTTGTATTCTGCTGAGATTGCTGATGCATGAATCTTAATGGACGAGTAAGACAGGCCATTGTGGAGAAGTTCTGCTAAATAATCCAGGATGTTAGCTATGTTTGTTAATGATACGTTTTCCCCTTTTGCTGCACTCCAAATGAGGTATCTTTTCCATTTGGCTGAATAAGTCTTCCTTGTGGAGGGTCTGCGAGCCTCCAGGATAATGTCTTTAACCCTCTGAGATAAAACTGGGTTATTTTGTTTTATGTAATATTCCAAGCAGCTAGCTGCAGTGTTTTCAAGTTTGGATCTAGGATCTTGAAGTTGTTCTGTGTTAGCAGTAAAGGAAGTAGAGGTAGAGGCCATGCGTGCGTCCGAGACATACTCCTCAGTAGCGGGTACCAATGCTGCCTCGGCCAGCCTGGAGCTATCAGGATGATCTTTGGTTGATCTTCTTTGATCTTCAGTAGCACTTTGTGCATCAGAGGAAGAGGTGGGAATGCATATGCTGTCAGATTTTCCCAACTGAAGGAGAGGGAGTCCACCTTCCAAGCAAGTGGGTGGTATGTCCTTGTGCAGAATTTCCTCAATTGGTGGTTGTGTGGGGATGCGAACAGGTCTATTTCTGGTAGTCCCCATTTCTTTGTAATGGATCTGAAGATGTCTGGATGCATCATCCATTCGTGGGCATCCGTGGTAGTTCTGCTTAAGGTATCTGCTAGTATATTTTCTTTTCCTGGCACAAATATGGCCTGGAGCTGAATGTTGAGTTTCAGGGCCACATCCCACAGGTCCATTGCCATCCGGCATAGAAGATATGAGTGTGTGCCCCCTTGTTTGTTGATATACCACATGACTGTGGTGTTGTCCGTCCTTATCAGCAAATGACCCTGTTGAAGAAACGGTCTGAATGTCTGAATTGCCTGTTTCACTGCCAGCATCTCTTTTTGATTTATGTGTAGGTTCAGCTGGTCTTGTGTCCATAGGCCTTGTATACACTTGTCCACCATGTGTGCCCCCCAACGGAGGTCTGAGGCGTCCGTGGTGATAGTCTGGCTTGGGTGAGGCTTGTGGAAAGGCAGTCCTCTGTTCAACTGACAGGCCTGAGCCCACCACAGGAATTCTTGCTTCAGGCATGGAATTATTGGAATTTGGGTTTCTAGACTGTGCTTGTGTTGAGACCATAAATTCCTTAGGTACCATTGCAACTTCCTCATATGTAGTCTGGCATGTGGAATCAATATTATGCAGGATGCCATGTAACCCAGGGCTTGCAAGATTTTCCTTGCTGTAAGCTGGTTCTGTGTTGTTAATGCCGTGAAATAGAGTGGTAGATGCTTTTGCTTTTCTGCTGTGAGAAATGCCATTTGATTTGAAGTGTCCAGTTCTGCACCCAAGAATGTTATCCTTTGGGATGGTACCAGCCTTGATTTTTTCATGTTGACTGTGTATCCCAGGGCTTGTAGTAGTTGTATAACTTTTTCCAAATCTTTTGTTAATTTGGTCTTGCTGTCCGCTTGTATTAGGCAGTCGTCCAGGTATGGATAAATCTGAATTCCCTGAAGCCTGCAATGAGCAATTACTGATGCCAGGCATTTCGTGAATACTCTGGGCGCAGTAGATAAGCCAAAGGGCAATGCTGAGAATTGATAATGCTCTGATCCTGCAAGAAATCTGAGGTATCTTCTGCAATCTGGTCGTATAGGGACGTGCAGGTATGCCTCCTTGAGATCTAGAGTCACCAGCCAAGACTCCTTGCCCAGCATGGGAAGAAGTTGCTGTAGGGTCAGCATTTTGAATTTTGGAACAATGAGATATGTGTTCAGAGCGGACAGGTCGAGAATAGGTCTCCATTGCTTTTCTTTCCTTGGTACCAGGAAAAGTCTGGAGTAAAATCCTTGTCCTTGTTCCATAAACGGTACCTTTTCTATAGCTCTCATCCTTAGTAAGTGGTTGATTTGTCCTAGAGCGTTTGTTTTTTGGTTTGGTGGTAGGTTTGGCATTCCTCTCTTTTTTGGTAGAGTATGGAAGTGAAACCTGTAGCCTTTGTCTATTGTCTATAAAATCCATTTGTCTCCTGTAATGTAATGCCAGTTTACTGAAAATAAGGCTAGCTTTCCGCCTAAGGGTGCTTCCAGTTGTTCCCTGGTAGGCGGTATCAGAGCCAAGTCATTGTGACTGTCCTGTGGAAGTGGTAGCAGCTGGATCTGTGGCAGTACTTCTCTGGTTGTTAGGCTGCCACTGACGTCCCCTGTAGGCACCTCTGGATTGACCTCTGCCTCTTGGGCGTCTATTTCTGCCCCTCTGTGCTCTGGAGGTGTCTGGAAAGGACCAATTCTTCGAAGGCCAATTTCTACTAAACCTCGGAGGCTGGACCTGTAAGAAATCCTTGACTGTTTGGACAGATTTTGCTTTTTCTTCCACCTTCTTTAGCACTTGCTGTGCAGGGGAGCCAAACAAACTTTGTTTCTCCATGGGAGCATCTAGGAGCTTTGACTTTACATGGTCTGGTAAGGATTGCTCTTTTAACCATGCATGCCTTCTGATCACTGTACCAGTCATAGCTGATCTAAAGGAAGCCTCCAGTGCATCATAGCCGCATTTTAGGGAATGATTACTGACCTGCTGAGTGTTATGTACCAAATCCTGAAGGGACTTACGGTCTATAGGTTCAGGAGAGGACAGTTTTTTATTTAGCTGATCTAACAAAAATTCCTGATACTGAATCATGTGGAATTGACAGTTTAAGGCCCTAGCTGAAAGAGTAGCAGAAGTATAAACTTTTTTACCCCATCTCTCTAAAGCTCTAGATTCTCTTTCAGAGGGGAAGGGGTTTTTGGCAGAGGCAGCTACTACAGCTTTGGGGCCCTGTGAAATAGTTTCAGGATCTGCAATAGGAGCCTTATACAAGTGAAAGTGTGTGTCCGGGACCCTGTAATATCTGTCGGGCTTAGCAGGGGCCGGGGGAAGAGAGTCAGGGGCAGTACAAGCATCATTAAATGCATCATCCACAACTGTTAATACTGGAGGAATGGCTAAAGGCCTATGCTGTGGTAAAAGTAAAAAGGTCCTTAGCCTTTTCCTTGAATCTGAAAAATCCTGGCCCTGCCATTGAAATTGCTCTCTCATAGCATGCAAGGTTTCCCCAAAAGAAAATTCCTCAGGAGGAGAGGCAGAAGGAATGGAGTCTTCTGCATCAGAGTCCTCATATGGAGAATAAGGGCCTTCTGGAGGATTTGAGTTTTCTGAATCATCCGAGGAATAATCTGTTGAAACTGGCTCAGGGGGCTCTGCTCTAGGCCTCTTCTCTGGAGGGGGATGAGAGGCCCTGTCAGGGTGAGGTTGGGATCCCCTGATCAAAGAAATGAGATCCTCTGCCAGGCTGAGCATTTGGGAACTAGAGGTAGGCCTGTGTGAGGGGTTTTAGCAGGCAAGGCCTTAGAAGATTTAGCTGCTTTAGCCCTGGAAAAAGCCTTGATAGACATAGATGCAGGGGGCCTAGCAGCTCCACGTGCAGGAGTAGATATGTCTAAAGGAATAGTATCTGATAAATCCTGGGAACCTGCAACAGCAGGTGGAATTTCAGTAGCAGATTCAGCCATGCTGTGTGAGGCCTCGGCTATAGGAGGCATGCTTTTGGCCGAAGGAAGAACCGTGGACTCTGTTTCAGCCGAAACCGAGACACTCGCGGTTGGCTTAACCGTGGTTTCGGCCGAAACCGCGGACCGCGAGTGTCGGTCCTTTTCCTTACGCTTTTTAGCTAATTTTGTAGTCGGAGTTTCCGACGGCATTTTATAAGCAAAAGCGGGACCGAAAAACTCCTCTGCAAACTCCGACCGACGTCTAAGTGTCCGTCGGTTGAAGGAAGCACAGGCTAGGCAAGCTGCTACGTCGTGGCCTGGGCCTAAGCAAGGAAGGCAGTAAGAGTGGAAATCCTTATGAGGTATTTGTTTCCCACAAGTTAAACAGTTATTTACTTTTTCTGACATCGGCTGAGGCAAGAAAGAGTCCCCAACGGGGTACTTAGCTTTTTAGAAGTCTTCGGTAGTAGTAATCTCTGGATCTGACCGACCGGCACTTGCGAACAGCTTCTGCTTCGGGCACCGCGCGGCAAGAAAGACTGAGGAATATGGCGTTGGCTGATGCCTTTATACCCAATTCACAGCAGCTATGATGTCGGGTGAAGTGCGACATCAGCCGAGGCCAGACCCAGACTTTGGAATCCGGCCGACCGAAGGGCTGCCTGAGGCAGGACAACCCATATGTTAGGACTGCAGATGCATCCTTGAAGGACATCTATTTATTCAGTGTAATCTACCTGTTAAACAAGTAAACAAATGACCCAGCCTTAAGTCCACTGAGAGATACATTTCATGATGTATCTTCCTCCAACAGTACACGACAAAAGCATATCTGCAAATAAAGCAATGAAACCATATCTTATGGATTAACTGTACTTGTACTCTTGAATCATTCTGACACTAGGCAGTCTGTGAGGGAAAAAAATGTCTCTCAATTAAATCATCTCTCGCTCACCCCCAGTAAACTTTCTAGAAGTATTACTGAAATACAAATTCTGCAAACACAGCATGTGGCCTTATAAAGAAAACAGACCAAAGTTATCTGCTGAGAATTAATTATACAAAATGGTGCCCACTTCAAACTATGAACTAGAATGAAGGGAGTTTGTACACTGTAATATGCTTACTGTTTAATTCTTAACTAATTACAAAAATATATGCCTGAGGATAGAGGGCCAAATTCCAAAAGAGTTGCTCTCAGTGTAAGTTTGCCCTGATTCTGAAAGACTTGCTCTCTGTGTAAGTGACTCACTTCAGTGTAAGGCCTATTTATAAGCAGGCTTACACCAGGGAATCAGATTCCAAAAGACCTGCTCTCAGGGTAAGTGGTCACGTACACTGAGATCAAGTCTTTTAGAATAAGACCCATAATGTAACTATGAAAACCTTTTGAAATCCTACAGATACACCTTTCTTGTGATCTTACTAAGTCACACAGTGTCCTTACCTGCTTTGCACTGACAACCTAACAAACCGTGCTTTTCTTAGCATGATAAGCCTTAGCACAAACACTGTGAATGAATTTTATATGCCTGGTCTCTCTTACTTAAAACACATAAAGAAAGTACAGTTGTGTACCTACCATAAATGTAGATGTTCGAGTGTATTCACTGTTGCAGTCATTACACTTGGGTTATCCTGCTGGGAGGCTACCCACAGTCGGCCTGAATTCCAAAGTCTTGGTCCGGCATCAGTTGCTGTCACCTCTTCCCTGACGTCAGTGTGCCAGGGGTATAAAAGATGCAGCCGACACCATTTTCTTCAGTTTTTCTTGCCGCAGATGTCAGGTGCCCCCAAAAGGGTAGGCTAAAAAAAAAACATTGCTTATAAAAGCATGCACTAAAATAAACAACACCTTCATCTACAAACAAATACGCCACATAGGTTGTATAGGATAGAGAAGTACAGATAAGTCCCAGCAAAGAAAAGTACAGTTTTGTACCTACCATAAATGTAGATGTTGGTGTGTAAACACTGCTGCAGTCATCACACTTGGGTTATCCTACCGTCAGGCAGGCCTGCAGTCGGCCAGAGTTTCCAAAGTCTTGGTCCGGTGTCGGTTGCTGTCGCCTCCTCCCTGACGTCAGTGCGACAGGGGTATAAAAGATGCAGCCGACGCCATTTTCTTCAGTTTTTCTTGCCCCAGATGTCAGGTGCCCCCAAATAGGTAGGCAATTCAAATTGCTAGTAAAAAATACTAAAGCAAACAACATTTTTAGTTATCAGCAAATACTCCCCATAGGTAATAAAGGGTAGATGCCCTAGGTAAGTACCAGAAAGTAAGAGGGGAAGGAGGGAGGGTAACCTGGACTGCAGCAGTGTTTACACTCGAACATCTACATTTATGGTAGGTACAAACCTGTACTATGCTCATCGTGTTACACTGCTGCAGTCATCACACTTGGGTGGAGTCCCAAAGCTGAGGTAGGGAGGCTGGATCTATAAGGCATTAGGGGTGGCTATAAGGCCCTGCAGCACAGCAGTGGCGAAGCCAGCTCTGGATTTGGAGTATAAAGGCAAATGGTAATGTTTGGTGAAGGTATGCACAGAACTCCATGTTGCTGCTTCCAAAATATCCTTGGTAGGTACTCCTCTGAGGTAGGCAGTTGAAGTGGCTGTTGCCCTGGTGGAGTGAGATCTAATGCTGCTAGGTACAGGTTTCCCATGGTGGGTATAGCAGAAACGTATACAGTGTCCTATCCATTTTGAAATGGTCTGCTTTGAAATGGCTTTTCCCTGTGCTCCTGCAGCATATGCTACCAATAATTGCTCAGTTTTTCTGAAAGCTTTGGTTTTGTCCAAGTAGAAGCGTAACTGTCTGTGAATGTCCAAAGAATGTAGTAGTCTCTCCCCTTTGTTCTGTGGTTTTGGATAAAAAGTTGGCAAGTGAATAGTTTGGTTTAGAGCCACACTTGATACCACCTTTGGCATAAATGCAGGGTTAGTTCGTAAAGACACCCTGTCCTGGTGGAAGATGAGGAAAGGTTCCACTGCCATTAGTGCCTGTAATTCTGAAACTCTTCATACTGATGTTATTGCCAGTAGCAGAGCAGTTTTCCAAGAGATGTATTTTAATTCTGCTGTGTTAGCTGGCTCAAAAGGAGGTAAAGTTAATTTTTCCAAAACAAAGTTGAGGTCTCAAGTTGGTGTGGGTGCTCTACACGGCGGTCTTATGTTTTTAGCCCTTCTGAGGTATTGTTTGAGCAAAGGATTAGAAAAAATTGGTGGATCCGTGTTGTAACGAGCAGAGATAGCTGAGGCGTGGATCTTGATGGATGAAAAAGAGAGGCCCTTGTCCAGCATCTCAGTTAAGTATTGCAGTATCTGAGGAATGTTTGGGACAAGAGGGTCAAGGCTGTGCGCTTGGTTCAAGGCACAGAATCTCTTCCATTTGTCCGAGTATGCTTTCCTGGAGCTAGGCCTTCTGGCCTCCAGAATGACATCCATAACAGCTTTGGAGAGAAGCATTGCTTGCTTGGCTAAGGAATTTTCCATGCAGCTAGATTTAAGGTCTTTAGCTGGCTGTGAAGTATCTGATTGTTGTGCTGAGTCAGCAGCTGTGGGATTTGAGGAAAAATCCAGGGTGGTTCTTATGCTAAGTTCTTTAAGACTGGGTACCAGTGCTGTCGTGGCCAGTCTGGTGCAATCAGGATCATTTTTGGCTCTTTCTGCCTGGCTTTTATGAGTAACTTTGGAAGGAGAGGTAAAGGAGGGAAAGCATATACTTGTAGTTTATTCCAGCTGAATGAGAGGGCATCCACTTTCCATGCTTGTGGATGGTAGCTCCTTGTGCAGAATTTCTGTAACTGGCAGTTCTTTGGGGAAGCAAACAGATCTATGTCCGGGCTCCACCATTTTTGTGTTATCATTCTGAATATTTGTGGGTTCAGTTCCCATTCGTGTGGGTCCATAATGTTTCTGCTTAGGTCGTCTGCCAGTGTGTTTTTCTCTCCTGGCAGGAATTGTGCTTGCAGATGAATTTGGTAGTTTAGAGTTGTGTTCCACAAGGTCATGGCTTGTCTGCAGAGGGGGTAGGAGTGTGTGCCTCCTTGCTTGTTTATGTACCACATAACTGTGGTGTTGTCTGTCTTTAGTAGTAATTGTCCTGGATGCAGTAGGTCCTTGAAAGCTATAATAGCATTATGTACAGCTAGCATCTCTTTTTGATTGATGTGGAGATGTCTTTGCTCTGTGGGCCACTCGCCCTGGATACATTTTCCTGCCATGTGTGCTCCCCAGGCATAATCCGATGCATCTGTTGTCAGTGTCTGCCTGGCTGTGGGTTGAGTGAAAGGCTATCCCTTGTTGAGGTGACAAGCTTACGCCCACCATCAAAACTCCTGTTGTAGGCAAGGAATTAGTGGTATAACTGTTTCCAAACTTTGACAGTGTTGAGACCATATGCTCTTTAGGTACCATTGTAGCTTCCTCATATGCAGTCTGGCATATGGAATTAGTAGTATGCAAGATGCCATGTAGCCCAAGGCCTGCAGAATTTTTCTTGCAGGGAGTTGGGTCTTTGTTGCCATTAATTGAAAATATTGAGTCAGTTGTCCTTGCTTGTCTGGTGTGAGATAAGCCATCTGGGCCGTTGTGTTCAAGCTGGCACCCAGGAATATTATCTGTTGTTATGGCACTAGTTTTGATTTATTTTCGTTTACTGTGTACCCCAGGCAACTTAATAACTTTTTTTACGTACGCCAGATGCTTTAGTAGAATGTCCTTGCTCTCTGCTTGAATCAGGCAGTCGTCCAGGTAATTACTGGTGCCAGGCACTTTGTGAAGACCCTGGGCGCAGTAGATAAGCCAAAGGGCAGTGCAGAGAATTGATAGTGCATTGAACCAGCTAGAAATCTGAGGTATCTTCTGTGGTTTTGTCTGATAGGGACATGCAGGTATGCCTCTTTGAGGTCCAAAGTCACGAGCCAAGCTTTCTTGTCCAGCATGGGAAGAAGCTGCTGTAATGTCAACATCTTGAATTTCGGAACATCCAGGTAAGTGTTTAGTGAAGAAAGGTCCAGAATGGCTCTTCAGGTTTTGTCCTTTCTGGTTACCAGAAAGAGTCTTGAGTAAAATCTTTGTCCTTGTTCCTGTGGTGGTACCTGTTGAATAGCTATCATGTCCATGAGTGCTGTAATTTGTTTTTGAGCCTCTGCCCACTGATTTGGTGGCAGGTTTGGTATTCCTTTTAGCCTTGGCAGGGTGTGAAAATGGAACCTGTAACCTTGAGATACAATGTTGAGAACCCATTTGTCTTTGGTGATGCAATGCCAGTTGTGATAGAAAAGTGCCAGTTTTCCTCCTAAGGGGGGCTGCCAAGAGAGAGATGTTTGGCAGCTGCAGTGGAAATTCATTGAGGCTGTTTTTTATAAGGTTGAGGCCTGTCATCCCCTTCTTTCTGGCCTGATGTACCCCATTGTCGAGGCCTGTAAGGGCCTTGTGTCTGACCTCTACCTCTTGGACGTCTGTATCTGCCCCTTTGAGGTCTATCTGTGACTGGAAAGGACCAATTCTTTGTTGGCCAATTTCTGCTAAAACGAGGAGGCTGAACCTGTAAGAAACCTTTCACTGTTTGCATAGATTTTGCCTTATCCTCCATCTTCTTTAATACCTCTTCTGCCTTAACTCCAAACAGCACATCCCGCTGCAAAGGTGCATCCAATAATTTGACCTTAACATGATCTGGTAACGTATGTTCTTTTAACCAAGCATGCCTTCTAATGACAGAGCCTGTAACTGCTGCTCTACAGGAGGCCTCTAAGGAATCAAAACCACATTGCAAGGTATGTTTACCCACTTGTTCAGCTGCATGCAATAAACCTGCATTTCTTTTAGGTTTGGAGGATCTGCATCTGGAAGCATTTTTTGTTTCAACTGAGACATCAAAAATTGCTGATATTTTAGCATGTGAAACTGGCAATTCAAGGCTCTCATTGCTAAAGTAGCAGATGTATATACCTTCTTTCCCCATCTGTCTAATGCTCTGGAATCTCTGTCAGAGGGAACTGGGTTTTTTGCTGATGAGGCCTTAATCGCTTTGGGTCCCTGAGAAATAGTTTCAAATCAGCAACAGGGCTTTTGTACAGAAATTTGTGAGAGTCAGGGACTCTGTAATATCTATCAGGTTTAACTGGGGCTGGGGGTAAGGAGTCAGGGTTTAAACTGGATTCAGTGTACACATCATCCACAATATCTAAAACTGGCGGGGTAGCAAGGGGTCTGTGTTGAGGCAATAAAAGGAAGTCTCTGAGCCTTTTCGTAGATTCTGAGTAATCCTGGCCTTCCCAATGGAAATGTTCCCTCATGGTATGTAAGGTCTCCCCAAAGGAGTAATCCTCAGGCAGAGAGGATGATGGAATTGATTCCTCAGCATCAGAATCCTCATAAGGGGGTAAAGAATATCCTAGGTCCGAGGAAGAGTCTGAGGAAATGGACACCTGGTCAGAAGATTCATAGTCTGCATCCTGTCTGGGCCTTTTATCAAGAGGGGGATTGGACCCCCTGATCAGGGTGATTAGATCTTCAGCCAGTTTTAGCATTTGTTTCTTAGGCATGGAAGCCTGTCCTGGAGAGAGTTGTGTCTGTTTCTTTGCTTAGACTTAGCAGAGGGTTTAATGGTTAACTGGGTAGGTCTGAAAACACCCTCTGTAGCTGTGGACTGTTCAGCTACTTCGGTTCCCCCTGTAGGGTTAGGATCGGTAAGCTGAAGCCCTAGTGCATCCGAAGGCCCAGCCAGCTCCACGTGGGAGTCAGAGGCAGTCTGTGGTTCTGTGGAAGCGGTCGTCAGGGGGTGCGTAGGCACCTCGCTGAAAACCGGAGAACCTGCGTCCGGGCCTAGTAGAGGCCTTGTCGTCAGTTTTGGGCCTCCGATGCCTGTCCTTGCATTTTTTATGCATTGCGGTCGTCGGAATTTCCGACGGCTTGGTGTAATTGAATTTTCTGCCAAAATAATGTCAGGCAAAATCAAACCGACATTTAATAGTGCGCTTGTTAAACCTAGCACAAAACCGACAACCAGTGACGAGGTGGTCAGGGCCTAGGCATGGAATACAATAGGAGTGGAAATCCTTATGAGGTATTTGCTTCCCACAAGAAATACAGTTATTAACTTTTACTGACATCGGTCTGAGGCAAGAAAAGTTTCCCCAACGGGGTACTTAGCTTTTTAGAAGACTTCGGTTCTGGATTCGGAATGAAAATCTCAGGAGTCGGCCGACCGGCACTTGCGAACTGCTTCGGCTTCGGGCACCACGCGGCAAGAAAGACTGAAGAAAATGGCTTTGGCTGCATCTTATATACCCCTGTCGCACTGACGTCAGGGAGGAGGCGACAGCAACCGACGCTGGACCAAGACTTTGGAACTCTGGTCGACTGCGGGACCGCCTGACGGCAGGATAACCCAAGTGTAATGACTGCAGCAGTGTAACACGATGAACATCCTGGACTGCAACAGTGAATACACTCGAACATCTACATTTATGGTAGGTACACAACTGTACTATGTTCATCGTGTTTCACTGTTGCAGTCATTAGACTTGGGTCGAATCCCAAGCTGAGGTTGGGCGGCTGGGTCTAAATAGAATCAGGAGTGGCTAATAAGGCCCTCAAAACTGCAGTGGCAAAGCCTGCTCTGGATTTAGAGTAAAGAGGCAAGTGGTAGTGCTTAGTAAAAGTGTGCACTGAAGTCCAAGTTGCAGCCTCCAAAATATCCTTGGTTGGTACTCCTCTGAGGAAGGCTGCTAAGGTGGCTGCTGCCCTGGTAGAATGTGGTCTAATGCCCTTAGGCACTGATTTGCCATGTTGTGAATAGCAGAAATGAATGCAGTGTCCTATCCATTTTGAAATAGTCTGCTTTGAGATCGCCTTTCCTTGTGATCCGGCAGCATATGCCACTAAAAGTTGCTCAGTCTTTCTGAAAGCTTTAGTTTTGTCCAAGTAGAAGCGTAGCTGTCTGTGTATGTCCAAAGAATGCAGAAGTGTCTCCCCTTTATTCTGCGGGTTTGGGTAAAAAGTAGGCAAATGAACGGTTTGGTTAAGAGCCACACTGGACACTACCTTAGGCATAAATGTTGGGTTTGGATGGAAGATAATAAAAGGTTCTGAGTTGACTGTGCAGGATCTGATTGTTTTGTTGGGTCAGTAAATGAGGAATTTGAGGCAATGTCCAGGCTGGGCCTTGGGAAAAGCTCCTTAGGATTAGGTACCAGTGTTGGCGTGGCCAATCCGGGACAATCAGAATAATTTGTGGCTTCTCTTGTCTGACCTTTAGCAGTACCTTGGGGAGTAGAGGCAGTGGAGGAAAGGCATATACTGTAAGGTTGTTCCAGCTGAATGACAAAGCATCCACTTTCCATGCTTGTTTGTGATAAGTCCTTGTGCAGAATCTCTGAAGTTGGTAGTTGTGAGGGGAGGCAAAAAGATCTATGTCTGGGAATCCCCATTTCTTTGTTATCATGCTAAAGATTTGTGGATCTAGTTTCCACTCGTGAGGATCCATGAGGTTTCTGCTTAGTTCGTCTGCCAGAGCATTTGTTTTTCCTGGCAGGAATTGTGCTTGCAGATGTACTTGGTAGGTCAATGCTGTGTTCCACAAAATCATGGCTGTCTGCAGAGGGGGTAGGAATGTGTGCCCCCCCCCCTGCTTGTTTATGTACCACATGACTGTGGTGTTGTCCGTCTTTATCAGCAGCTGTCCTGGATGAAGTAGGTCCTTGAAGGCTGTCAGGGCATTTTGTACAGCTAGCATCTCTTTTTAATTGATGTGTAGATGCCTTTGGCTTGGGGGCCATGTGTCCTGAATACATTTTCCTGCCATGTGGGCCCCCCAGGCATAATCTGATGCATCCGTTGTTATTGCTTGCCTGGCTGTGGGTAAAGTGAATGGCTGTCCCTTGTTGTGGTGACAGGCCTGTGCCCACCATCGGAACTCCTGTTGCAGGCATGGAATGAGTGAAATTAATGATTCCAGGCTGTGGCAATGTTGAGTCCAAACACTTTTTAGATACCATTGTAGTTTCCTCACATGCAGTCTTGCATATGGAATTAGCAGAATGCAGGATGCCATGTAGCCCAGAGCCTGCAGAATTTTTCTTGCAGATAACTGGGTCTTTGTTGCCATGCTTTCGAAGTAAGAAGTCAGTTGCCTTTGTTTGTCTGGCGTGAGATAAGCCATCTGGGCAGTTGTATTTACGCTTGCACCCAGGAATATTATCTCTTGAGAGGGTACTAGTTTTGATTTTGTTTTGTTTACTGTGTACCCTAGGCAAATTAGTAATCTTTTTACAAACGCCAGATGCTTTAGTAGAATGTCTTTGGTCTCTGCTTGAATAAGGCGGTCATCCAAGTAGGGATATATTTGAATTCCTCTTTGTCTGCAAAATGCAATTACTGGTGCCAGGCATTTTGTGAAGACCCTGGGCACAGTAGATAAGCCAAAGGGCAGTGCAGAGAATTGGTAGTGCATTGAGCCAGCTATGAATCTGAGGTATCTTCTGCAGGATTGTCTGATTGGGACATGCAGGTACGCCTCTTTGAGGTCCAAAGTTACAAGCCAAGCCTTCTTGCTCAGCATGGGCAGAAGCTGCTGTAGAATCAACATTTAGAATTTCGGAATGTCCAGAAAAGTATGTAGGATAGACAGGTCCAGAATTGGTCTCCATGCTTTGCCCTTTCTTGGTACTAAGAAAAGCCTTGAGTAAAATCCTTGTCCCTGCTCTTGTTGTGGCACTGGCTGAATAGCCCTCATGTCCATGAGAGATGAAACTTGGTTTTGTGCCTCTGCCTATTGATTGTGTGGCAGGTCTGGCATACCTTTAGCCTTTGGAAGGGTGTGAAAGTGGAACCTGTAGCTCTGAGAGACTTTATTTGTCCTGGGTGATCATGTGCCAATTTTGTGTAAAAAGTGCTAGCTTTCCCCCTAAGGGTGCTGCCAAAAGATAAATGCTTGGCACTGGCAGAGAGAAGTCATTGGGACTGTTTCCTGTATGGCTGTGATTTTGTCTTCTCCGCTTTTGGAGGTAGCAGCACCCCATTGTTTGGGCCTGTATGAGCCCTGGGGCTGTTGTCTGCCTCAAGGGCATCTGTATCTGCCTCTTTGTGGCCTGTGTGACACGGGAAAGGACCAATTCTTAGAAGGCCAGTTCCTGCTAAATCTGGGTGGCTGTACCTGTAAGAAATCCTTCACTGTCTGCATAGATTTAGCTTTATCCTCCATTTTCTTCAACACCTCTTCTGCCTTAACACCAAACAAAGTATCATGCTGTAATGGAGCATTCAATAATTTTGCTTTAAAATGATCAGGCAGAGTCTGTTCCTTTAACCAAGCATGCCTTCTAATGACAGAACCTGTTACAGCGGCCCTGCAAGAGGCCTCCAGTGAATCATAACCACATTGCAAAGTATGTTTTCCTACTTATTCAGTTGCATGCAATAAATACTGCAATTCCTTGTTTTCAGAACATTCAGAATTTAACATTTTCTGTTTTAACAGAGACATTAAGAATTGCTGATATTTAAGCATATGAAACTGACAATTTAAAGCCCTTACAGCCAAGGTAGCAGAAGTGTAAACTTTTCCCCCCCATCTGTCCAGTGCCCTAGAATCTCTGAGGGGACAGAGTTTTTTTTGCAGTAGCAGCCTTGACCCCTTTGGGACCCTGAGAAATAGTTTCTGGGTCAGCAGCAGGGTTTTTATATAGACATTTATGAAAATCTGGAACCCTGTAGTATCTGTCAGGCTTAACAGGTGCAGGAGGTAAAGAGTCGGGAGACAGGCCGGACTCTGAGAATACATCATCTACAATGTCTAGAACAGGAGGAATAACAAGAGGTCTGCGCTGAGCAGGGCCGGCCTTAGCCCAAATGGCCTCCTAGGCAAAGTAGTGCTCAGGTGTCCCCTTAAGCTCCACCCATACCACACTCATGAAACACCCCTATTTGAGCCACGCCCACCGGGTCATTCCCCAATAAAGCCACTCCAGTCATTTCCTTAAATTATTTAAATGCATAGGAAGAAAAAGATACCTTGTAATGTAGTTATACTGCAGCTACCTTTGCATATGTATTTTCTACTTTAAATACAAGAGCGAGATCATGGTCAAATAGGGTTCTAGGAAGGGTACTAGACCACCACCCCATAGCAGCCCCTCCTGCAGCAACCCCCAGCAGCAGCCCCCTCCTCAGCCATTCCAGTGTTCCATTATTTGGTTATCTCACCAGTTACCATGCATATGTTCTATTTGCTTCTACAGTGATTACAGATATTGAAACAAAATAGCACAAACACAGATAGCCAGTTGCTAAACAATACAGTTTGACAATAAAAACAGACTTAGCATGAGCAGTAAACTTGTCTGCCCTTGAAACTCTCATTCATTGAAATGGCAAAACTCACATTCATTGAAACAGCATGAAAACCCACATTCATAGAAATTGAAAACCCACATTCATAGAAATGCATCTGGTTGACGGAGAATTAAGTATACCTTTGGGCTGTTTTCAAAACAGACTCCTTGCACACATTTTTTTAGGGACATTCATACATGTATTTATTCTTTAATTCACTTTCCTGATTGTATTGAATTATATTCCTTGTATAATACAGTACCACTTGTTAGAATATGTTTTAAATTTGTAGTTTTAAACATTCTTTTAATAAGCAATGAGACAAAATTTATGAACCAAACACTACCCATTTCAAAAAATTTCAACAATAAAAGGCCACTCAAGACTTCTGTCATTACAGTCCACCAATATTACTGCACACGCACAATCTCTGCAGAAGTTTAGAATGTAATTCTTATCTTCAGTTTTGAAACAGCTGGTACCAGAAATGCTACGGATGTTTGGTGGGAGCCTATTCCAAGCTAGGGACACTGAGTGTTTGTAGAGGAGTTTGCCAATTATTTTGTTTGGTTTAGAGATGTCAAGAAGGTACTGGTCAGAGCTACAAATTGAATGAACAGGATATAAGGAGATACTATGGCAGAATGAGAGAGACAGGCAATGGAGTTGTTTAGCAGGGAGTGTGTCAGCTGCAGCTGGGAGAATAGTTAAAGCTGGGGGAATTCGAGCCATTGAAGTTGTTTCAGGGCAGGGCAATGATGTGGTTTATATATGGTTAGTTACAGTTGAATCTGGCAATATTGTTGTATGTGTGTTCGAGTTTGGTGAGTAGGGATGACTGGAGATGGGCAAGGATAGAGGAGGCATAGAGTAGACATGGAAGGGGGAAGGCTTGGGCTAGCATGGGTTTGAAGTTGGGAGCAAGGATTTTTTTATTTCTGTAGAGAAGACCCAGTTTCTGATTATTTTTTTTTTTTTTGATACAGTGTTGTATATAGATGTTGAATTTAAGATGGTCATCAATTATCATACCAAGTAAATTAGTGTGAGGTTCTATTTTGGTAACAGTGCTATCAAGAGAAGAAATGGTAAAGGTGGATTTGTGGTGGGAGAGAGATTTGGGAAGGAATAATAGGAGCGTAGCCTTTTAGGGTTAAGTGTAAGTTGGTGGTCTGTGAGACATTTTTCCACAAATGAGGAACAGTTTTGAGTGATGGAAAGAAGGTTAGTGATGTTGTCCATGCAAGAGATAAGAGTAGAGTCATCAGTGCATTGTACAAGGGAGGAGGTGGTGTAGGAGGAGTAAAGATGATTAGTGAAGATGTTAAATAGGAGAGGGCCGAGGACTGAGCCTTGAGGGATGCCAGTTTGGGTAGGTGAGAAAGGGGAGCAGGTAGATTGCCATCTGACAGACCGTAACCTGTTTGAAAGATAGCTCGAGAACCAGTGAATATTAGAGAGGGAGAGGTTTAGATCAGTTAGTTTAGCAACAAACTTGGAATGGAAGACAGTATCAAAACAGAGAGTTTGAGGAAGAGGCAGGATACAAGTATATTTTTGTCTCTGGCTTCAGCCACAGTGTGAATGAAGGATAGGGGGACTTTTGTCTACTAGGGGGACTAGGTGGAAGTGCTATAGTTTGGCCTGAAGGCATGTTGAGCAGGGGTCAGAAGTTTTTCATTGATTAGGTATGTAAGAAGCGCTCAGTCTGTGTGTCTATCATTGGAATAAAAGAATTTAAATCTTCGTGTTTTGGTGTTCCTGCATCCTTGAATTTGCTGTGGTGGATTACTGTTACGTTTTATGGTTGTGGATCCTGGTTTTGGCTTCCTTTTTTTGGTTTTTGTGAGCACATTCTATCCAGCATTTTTCTTGGAGGTTCGTTACATTGGGGCATGGAGGAAATTCTCAGAGAACTGACCAACGTGATTGGTAAACTTATGAAGGTATATGGGGAAGTACAGACCCAGAGGGATGCTGTTGAAGTTAGTCCAACAGATTCGGAGGTACGTTTATTTACCTTGCATTCAAATGACGGTGTTACACCAGGACAAAGGGTAACTCATTCCAGCAACCCTAATACTTATAGTGGTGCATTAACTAACAGCAATGAGGTTGACACAAGGCGTGGAAACCCGGCTGGACCTGAGCGATCAACATCATCGACGGGTGCAATCCGCACCTATGAGTTGAACTCCTGGTTTGAGGCGCCGAGCTTCGACAGCAACCAGGAAGCACCGGAAGCCGTTAGCAATAACGGTAGTGGAAAGGAGCAGTACCCGCTTACCTTGCGAGAACAGATATACAAATATGAAAAGCTCTGTAGGAAATACAGGGCTATGCAGCTAGATAACTCTTTTCTCACTAAATCCAAGGAAATGAAACAGGTCCCTAGAGGGCTACGAGTCTGGAAGCTACCTATGGGAGTGGACATTGATTCAGACAGCTTCAATGAATTGGTCGCCCTATTTGACCAAACAGGTATGCAATTGCTTGATATCATAATACGTAACAATAATACCAAACTGTTTAAACTTCGGGAAGAAATTAACATGCTGCGCACAAGTATAACAACGGATTTACTGTTCTTTGACTATAAGAGCAACTTTGAAAAAGTAATTAGGAATGTTGAAATGTTTGTGACAAAAAGTAGGGCCACCAAACAAAAGAAACTAATTAGAGACACCAATGAATACAAAAAGAGGCTAGCATATCCACCGGGTAGAAAAGACTCAAAAATGGGAACTGGTAGTTTATCTATGGTAACCTCGGAGGGCGCGCCAACTTTTATGGTAGCATCCATACCTGAGGAAGAGGATGCAGTTTTTTTAGAGGCCGAGAGTTACCCACGCAGGTCCAAGAGGCTTCCAGCAGGAGGCCTCAATTGAGGATTGCTCCGGACAATTATTCACCGAGGAGAGGGAACAGACGATATTAATGGACAAACTTTGTAAACATGAAGTGTATGCTGATTTTAAAGTTTGTTTTGATTTAGGTTTCATTTCATCTTATGTTTGTAATAAGAGTGTGGTTGAAAGTTGTGTGAATGAGGAATTTATGGTATGTGACCAACGTAGTGAAGGAAACTTCGGCTTCCTGGATAGGGACAGATACGAACAACGGTCTGAAGGTATTCGAAGCTCATTTGGGTCAAACAATGACGAGCATTATAGGTGTGACCTGGGTACTTTTCCTGAAGAGAATGTATTGTGTAACAACAATGAACTAGGAAATGTTACTGTAGTTAGTGAAGGGGAACGGTCCAACAAGTTATATTCCACTACAGAGGAAGAGGAGCCTGTAATGAAATATGAGGTGCTAAAGAGTGGGGGTTTTATGATATACAACTATACTGATATGGCCATCAGTGAAGCTCATTTTGAACTATTTAGTAAGGGCATTAGTTTTGTTCCGAGCCACAGATTGGATATAACACAGGTATTGGTGAATTTAAAGTTATATACGAGGAAGTTAAACCTCCACTTGTATTTTTCAAACCTAGGTGTGGGGACAGGAATTTTTGACTCCAAAACTGACACAACAGTTATGAAAAGGAAAAGTATCTTTATGCCTCCCGCAAATATTGATATTAATGTATTTGAACAAATGGTTGAACGTGACTTTAGGAGAATATGTGCACAACAAAAGCAGATACAGGACAATTTAACTGTTAACGAGAGAAAGGTCATTTATGAATTAACGGTGACCAATGACTATAGATGTATGCGCCCCGACAAAGGGGGTGGGATGGTCATCATGAGTAAAATGGACTACAATGGGATTACGATGAAGATGTTAGGCGATGAAGACACTTATAGTAGAGTGTCAAGACATGAAATAAATAGGGCATATAGTAAGATTGACCTATACCTTTTGGATGCAATCTATCAAGGGGCTATTAATGAGGAGGAGTTTGATTACCTTAGTGTTAAGTTTCCAAAACTATTTGGAATTCCTAAGGTCCACAAGGGCATTGACCATTTACTTTTTAGACCCATTGTTTCAGCAAGGGGGTCTAAGACAGAACCTATGGCAGCCTTTGTGGACCAATTTTGTAAGAAGGCACTTTTGGATACACCACACATCATAAAGGATTCCTGGCATTGCCTGGAGAGGCTTAGAGCAATAAGTGAAGTGGATGTTGAGTCCTATGGTTTTTTAACCATTGATGTGGTGAATCTTTTTTCAACCATTCCACATATTGAAGGGTTGGAATTATTCCACGACAGTTTATTGAGTAGTGCAAGTTTTGATTTGGAAAGACTTAACATATGTCTTGAGTTCATGAGATTTATTTTGACCAGTAACTACCTGACATTTGAAGGAGAAACTTACCAACAGATTAAAGGGGTGGCGATGGGGGCCCGTTGTGCCCCGGTCTATGCCAACCTTGTCCTATTGTCATGGGAAAAATGTCACATTCTATCTTCAGTTTTTAGGGAGCATATCTTGATGTATAACAGGTTCCTAGATGACATTTTAATCCTTTGGAGGGGGAGTGAAAGTGAAGTCATTGATTTCATGGCCTATATCAATCAAACTACGGAATTTTTTAGATTCACATACACGTGGAATAAGATGTCAACTAACTATTTGGATATTTCCATTTCTAAACAAGAAGGGAAGCTTGTGAGTAACATTTATAGGAAACCGAGTTTTTCCAACTCCATGTTACACTTCAAAAGTTGTCACCCCTTCCATCAGAGGAAAGGGGTGATTAAAGGACAAATGGTCCGACTATCAAGGTTGGTTAGTAATGACGAATTGTTTAAGAAAGAGATGTATACCTTGATAGGTTTATTTATGGAGAGAGGATATCCATTGAATTTACTATTGAAAACTAAAAAAGAGATATACAGGAAAAGAAAGACCTTGTATATTCCCATACTTAAGGGTACGGATAACACGACATTAGTACAAGGAAAAAACAAAGAAGGGACAGATTTAAAGAAAGATAGTCTTACCTTTGTTTTGAAGTTTAATGATATGGCCAACAAATTTTGCAACAGTATAAGGACTAATTGGGATTATTGTATCAATGAACAAACGAGAAAATTGTTGGGAGGAAGCCCAAAAATTGTTTTCAGTCGGGGAAACAATATTAAAAACATTTTGGAAAGGGAGAGCAAAAGGTATATTAGATCTCGGATGAGTAAATGTGGTAATTGTACTGGTTGTAGATTCATTGCTGAAGGGAGTTATATGTGCGTAGTGAGCTATGGACGTACATTGGCATGCCCTGGTCTATGCAACTGTAACACAAAAAACTGTGTCTATATAGCATCATGTGCCTCCTGTGATGCTTATTACATTGGCATGACTACTCGTAAGTTACGAGAAATAATTTGTGAGCACATCAGATGTATAAGAAATAGGGATGTGCACAATGCTTTGTATTTGCACAGTAGGATGTGTGGCAATTTTACTAAATTTTTGTTTTTTATTATAGATAGGGTGATGCCTTTTACTCCTGGTGATATTAACAACAGAGTGGCAGTTTTAGAATCTGAGTGGCAGATGAGATTGAACGCCACCAGATTTCCTGGTCTAAATGACCACATTTCCTTAAAACCACATTTAAAGTTAAGGGCTAGTGTAATATGAAGTGCTTAAAGTTTGCATTATGTATTAAATATTAAACCTTATTGATTATATATTATGCATATAGTTAATGCACTTCAACCATTTAATGAATTTAATTAATTTAATCAATTTATTTATTTATTTGTTTATACAGCTTAAATAAGTTAAGTAAGTTTTGATTTATAATTTTGTATTCTTAAACAATTTGTGGGTTGGCATTATGGACATGGGTTTACATATTTAGATAGATAAATATAAACAACAATATGTACCTTCAGACCGATAAATGAAGTTGAATATTTAATATTTAATATTTTGTATTTTACATTTTGTATTTCATATATATATTTTTTTCATTTATACATATTTTTTATTTTCTTCATTTATTTGTTGTTTTTTATCATTGTGCGGGATATTCCTTTAAGGAATTAATGGAACAGTTAATTAATTAATTGTGTGAGTCATGGTGTATGGTTCTGTATTTAAGTATGAATGAACTGGTGTTTAACAGACTCTGATGATACCAGTTTGACTGGTGAAAGCGCTCAGTCTGTGTGTCTATCGTTGGAATAAAAGAATTTAAATCTTCGTGTTTTGGTGTTCCTGCATCCTTGAATTTGCTGTGGTGGATTACTGTTACGTTTTATGTAAGAAGTTGGCTATGAATATAGAAGTTATGTCCTTACCATAACGTTCCATGTGGAGTGTTCATCTCGCCTTTGTTCTTACACATGGGTTCGGAGCCGATCCTCGGCTCCGTGCCGGCCTCTTGCAAGCTCTGCATCGAGAAGAAGCTCGAGACAATCTAATACCCACAATCCCCCTCTGCCTTTACCTCAGATCTAGTTTGCAAGCAAACCAATCTCCAGAGAGAGCACATTCATGCTTACATCACATAAGTCCAGAAATAAGAATTTATACATAACTATATATATATAGTAAGACAAATAGACATATATATATATATATATATATATATATATATGTCAACTATGTACACAATACTTGTAGAAGCAGCAGCAGGATGATCCTGGCCAGGCATCAAAGAACGTTCTTCTTAGGGCGGGAGGGTGGGAATGTAAGAACAAAGGCGAGATGAACACTCCACATGGAGCGTTATGGTAAGGACATAACTTCTATATGTGATAGTGTTCAATCTCGCTTGTTCTTACACATGGGTAGCGTCCCTAGCTCCTTGTTCCTGAGGAACTCACGGAAGGACGTTCTTGAGCACAGTGGAACCAAAGGTTGCCCTGTCCCTAGAAACCTTGTCTACCTTATAATGAGAAATGAATGTATGTGGCTTAGACCAAGTAGCAGCTGCACAAATAGCGTCCAGTGGTAGGCGGGCTGCATGAGCCAAAGATGTAGACACTGACCTTGTGGAATGTCCTTTGGGTTTGTGCAAAAGAGTTTGATTTGAAGAATCGTAGACATAGATTATACAATCCGTTAACCACTTAGAAAGAGTTCTTTTGGTAACTGCTAGTCCTTTCCTGCTATCAGCAAAAGCCACAAAGAGTTGATCAGTTTTTCTGTGATCTTTTGTTCTATCCAAGTAAAATCTTAGTTGTCTGTGAACATCTAATTTATGCAACATGTACTCCATTTTGTTGGAGTGATTTTTGAAGAAAGTGGGTAATTCAATGGACTGATTAATATTGTTAATAGAACACACTTTAGGGAGGAAAGATGAATTGGTTCGAAGAGAAACTCTGTCAGAGTGAAAGATCAAATAAGGGTGCTTGATGGAGAGAGCCTGAAGTTCAGACACTCGCCTAGCGGAAGTAATGGCTACCAAAAATAGAGTCTTCGGGGACAAAGATTTTAATGGGCAAGAAGAGGCAGGTTCAAAGGGGGGCAACATTAATTTAGATAACAACAAGTTTAGGCTCCAAGGTGACGTAGGAGATCTGACTGGTGGTCTAATATGGAAAACCCCTTTTAGAAAGGCTTTACAAAGTCTGTGAGCCATAACAGGAGCTCCACATTCTTCCACATGGAAATTTGAAACGGCTGCCAATTGAACTCTTAGTGTAGCAGGAGAAGCACCCTGATGGAATAATTCCGTTAAAAACTCTAATATTTTATTCAAGGGAGCTGTAAAAGGATCCACTTGGTGTGTATTTGCCCAGAATACAAATCGCTTCCATTTACTAGAATATGTTTTAGTAGTGGAAGCTTTATGAGAAGCCACCAATATATCCTGAACTGCTGGCGACAAAAGATCAGACCTGGCTAAGTTGGGAATTGGAGCAGCCAAGCTGCTAGATGGAGGGACAGGAGCTGGGATGGGGAGCCCCTGACGAGTGAGTCAATAGATCTGGCTCTGGGTCCAGAATCCAGGGTCCCCGAATGCAGTGAGTCTTCAGGAAGGGAAACCAAATTTGACGAGGCCAGAATGGGGCAATGAGGATTATTGTCCTGTGTAGGTTTCTGGCTTTCTGGAGAAACTTTGGTATCAGAGGAAATGGAAGAAATGCGACAGGAGTCCGGGGCCAATCGTGAACCAGTGCGTCCCTGGGGACTTCCCTGGAGGGGTAATAGGGCAAAGTAGCTCCTGCATTTGGCGTTCATTGGAGACGCAAACAGGTCGCAGGAAGGCTGGCCCCACGCTGAAAAATCCTTTTCGCTACTGACTGTTTTAGGGACCACTCGTGCGGTAACAGAATTGCTCTGCTCAGCCTGTCGGCTATGACGTTGGATGACCCGGGATGTGCGTTGCTATTAGAAAGCGACCCGTGGACTCCGCCCACTGCCAGATTCTCATGGCCTCTCTGCATAGCTGATAGGATTTGGTTCCCCCTTGCTTGTTTATGTACCAGACTACAGACATGTTGTCCGTCTGAACTGCAATAGTTCCCAGAGGAAGAAGAGGAGCAAAGTGTTGCAACGCTAGAAACACTGCCCTCAACTCTAGAACATTGATGTGCAGATTGTACTCCAAATTGGTCCATTCGCCTTGGACTGTCTGTCCCTGAAAGATGCCCCCCCACCCTATCAGGGAAGCGTCCGTGGTCACCGTAACTGTGGGCGTGGGTAGCACAAACGGTCTCCCCTTGGAAAGGTTGCACGTTTGAAGCCACCAGTTTAGATCTGTTTTGCATGTCTTCGTTATAAGAATCTCGTGTGTTAGAGGTAGTTGTTGAAACGACCATTGTGCAAACAGTAGCCATTGTAGGACTCTCATGTGCAGCCTTCCCAAGGGTATTGCAATAAGGGAGGCCGACATGAGTCCCAACACCTTCAGTACCAGTTTTGCAGGAGATTTCCTTGACAAGAGTAGAAGACGTATATGAGTTTGAAGTGATAGTATCCTTTCTGGGGGAAGTCTTAGAATTAACTGACGTGTGTTTAATTCTGCTCCTATGAACAAGATATTTTGTGATGGCTGAAGTAAGGATTTTCCGAAGTTTACGGAAATCCCTAGGTGAACACACAGTTGAAGAGTAAAGTCTCTGGCCTGTAATAGTTGGCTGGGTGGTGGCAGAAAGGAGCCAGTCGTCCAGATACGGAAACACCTGGAATCCTTGGCGTCTCAAGTGAGACGCTACCACTGCCATGCATTTGGTGAAGACCCTGGGGCTGAGGTCAGACCAAAGGGCAGGGCTCGAAATTGAAAGTGACTGGCCCCCAGCCGGAAGCGCAAATGATCTCTGGATGCCCTGGCCATTTTGATGTGGTAGTATGCATCTTCTAGATCTATCGAGCACATCCAGTCGTCCTTCTGTAAGAATGGAAGGATCGATTGAAGCGTGACCATTCGGAACTTTTCTTTCCTGACGAAGGTATTGAGGTAGCTTAGGTCCAGAATGGGCCTCCAGTCCCCTGTTTTCTTTGGAACTAAAAAGAACCTTGAGTAAGTCCCGAATCCTTGCTGGTCCGCTGGGACTGGTTGGATGACTCTTTTTTCTAGCAGCTTTGAAATTTCTGTAGCTGCTGGCTCTCGCAGATGGGGCGGTACATCTGGGAGTCTTTTCTTTGGGATGGGATGAGATAGAAAGGGTATGTTGTAACCTCTGGTAACCACGCTTTTTACCCACTTGTCTGTAGTTATATTTTGCCAGGCCTGAGGGTATAAAGCTAAGCGACCCCCGACTGCCTCCAGAGCAGGACAGTCGGGCCTCCTCTCAGGAGTGCTGGAAAGGCTTACCAGGGAGTGTCTCCCTGTCACCTTGATGTTGCGGACCCCCTCTGCCGCCAGGGCGGCGTCTTCCACCTCTACCCCCTCCTCTGCCTCTAGAGGGGGCATCTCCCTGTGTGCCTGGGAAAGATCCTTGGGGTTTTCAAAACCACATTTTTCCACCACATTGCCCTTTGGGGTACGGTCTGGTTGGGGTGGAAAAACGGACTCCGACAGCAGACAGAGTCTTTCCCTCCTGTTCACACCGGGTAAGGGTCTCCTTTACTTTGGGGCCAAAGAGAGTGGCACCGTCAAATGGGGCGTTAGTAAAGGAAGACTTGAAGGCTTCCAAAGGAACATAAGCGCATCCAGGATTGTCTGCGAAGAGCAATCGCTGAAGCTGCTGCCCTACTCGAACCTTCTGCGTGGGATATCAGCCTCATGGACGAGTTAACAATAGATGTAAGGGTATTAAGTTGCTGTCACTTTCTCTGAGACAGCTGCATCTGTAGTACCCTGGAGGGTATCTCCCAACTCTTTGACTAGATCCCTCTGTAGACGTGTAAAATGGGTCAAATAGTTCAGGGATCGCATGGAAAAAGCCGCTGAACTAAAAATGCGCTTCCGTATCTATCCATCGTCCTAGAATCTTTATTAGGAGGATGGACAGATGAAGACTCCGACATCTCCTTTTTCGTGGCTGCTGCCACCACCATAGCGTCCACTGGAACTCCTTTTGTTAAGTAGGACTTGTCCTGAGGTGCCGTGATGTATTTATTGGGTTTCCTTGGGACTGGTTCCACTGTGTCAGGAGCCTCCCGCCCTTCGAGCAATTAGTTCCATTAGTTCGTCGAAGGGCGGAGTGACCCAGGAGGAAGAAGGGCGAGCACCAAATGCCTTCAGCAAAACTGACTCATCCTCAGAAGGGGGAAGGGACTGCCAGTCACCTCTCTGTTTCAGGATCTCCAATATGTCCGAAAAAGAGACATCTTCTGAAGGTGACTTAGGGGACCCTTCTGACTCATCTAAGTCAGTATCAGATGTCAAGGATTCTTGTGGAGAATCCAAGTGTCTCCTCTTACACAATCTTTTCCTAGGGACTTCTTCGTGGGAGCATCCGAAGAAGCCTCGAGGAAGAGGGGCACCCTCCAGGGGTGGCTGAGACACTGGCGCCCGACGCTTGGATGTGGCCGTGGGTGCAGAGGAGGATAACGGCCCTTTATGGGGAGGAGAGGTTGCTTCCACTGATGTGGTTGTCTGGGTAGACAACACCTTCCTCATCAGGTCGAACGCCCGGGTACCGCATCGAAGAATCTCCAGGTCACGAGGAAATGGGAAGAATCCCAGACACAGGCCACGAAGGCATCGACCCCGAGGACGGAGCCGAATCGATCCGCCGAGGCCCGAGGGGAGAGTCGGAACCAAACGCCGGTTCGACTCGGCCCCGGAACCAAGGACAGACCGTCGGCTCCGAGACTCGTATCGGTCCGACGGAGTCGAGGTGAGAGGAACAGACCGTGAAAAGGACGGTTCTGGACCCGAGGGCTCCACAATCAGTAGATCAGCCTCTTCCGGCTCCAAAGACTGAACCGGTCTCGGAGGAGGAATGGATGGAGACACGGGAGGCCTTCAAGTTTCGACACCAACTGGGTGGAAACCGAAATAAGTTTGGACAGGGCCGAATGCTCCAATAACTTCTGCACCACGCGATCCACATCGATATCAGAGAGTTTGGAGGAAGAACGGGTCGAAGGAACCGAAGACGGAGCCGACCTCAATAAGGTCGAAGGAGGAGCTCCATCACCGGTTCCAAGACTCGAGGCTCAGGAACCGATACCAGTTGAACACTCGGCCCCGAAGTCTGTGGAACCGGTGATCTAACCTTTGCTGAAGAGCTCGGAGCCGATGACTTGGGCTCCGACGTCTTGATTCCTTAGAGGACTTTGATGCCTGGTCAGAAGCATCCAGAGCCTCCTGAAAAGAAGGTTTCAATAAACCTCTGTCCATTAGTTTCCTGCCTATCTGTCATGACCCTCCCACTAAAAGAGTGACAGATGGAACAGTCCTCTTGCAAGTGGAGAGGGCCAAGGCAGTAGACGCAGGAACTATGGTTGTCAGTCACTGACATTTTCTGGCCACACTGACAACGCTTAAAACCTGACTTTACCTTATCAGACATTATAGAAGTAAAAGACAAGTCCAGTAATGCAGTCAAATCCGAGAAAAATTTGTCAAATCCGAGAAAAAATTGTCAAATCCGGTACAAAAGTCAAATCCTATTAGGCCCCAAAAAATTCTAACCGATAAAACAGCTTAACGGTACCGAGAATTTATCCAGTCAACAACACAATCACACAGTATATCAGTGAAATATCAAATAGTAATAAGAAATCCAATAAAATATAACAAATAAAGTTATATCTTAGCTTTAGACGCTCGAGCTAGCTCCCAACGATGCGAACGCAGCAGCGGCAAACTAGATCTGAGGTAAAGGCAGAGGGGGATTGTGGGTATTAGATTGTTTCGAGCTTCTTCTCGATGCAGAGCTTGCAAGAGGCCGGCACGGAGCCGAGGATCGGCTCCGAACCCATGTGTAAGAACAAACGGCGAGATTGAACACTATCACATACATTTTTCAAGGATTTTGGATAGTGGAGATAGGATGGCATTGGGTCTGTAGTGGGATGGATCTGCAGAGTTACCTCCGTTGTGTAGTGGAATGGTGTAGAAAGATTTTCAGATATTGGGGACAGTGGATTCGTGGATAGATCTGTTTATTAAGATTGAGACAGGATAGGCTATAGATTGAGCTGCAAGTTTAAGTAAGAGAGAGAGGTTATCAGTAGAGAAAAAAGAGAAAGGCTTTAGTTTTAGTAGAAGGGACTTTATATAAGCAATGGAGACAGGGTTAAGATAGAAAAGGATGGTGTTTCTTGTATTGGTTTTCGTTTGAGAGAGGTTATTTACTTGGCAGGATTGGATTAGGTTTTGAATTGATTCAATGACGGGGGTATTAAGTAAGGTGGCAGTTTCTAGGGGAGAATTATTTGGATAGGGGTTAGGGGTGGTAGGTTCACCAGGATGCATAATTTATCAATGGTGGGCCAGAATTTTTTAGGGTTAGAATTTTGTGACAACTGGGGGTTATAATAGTAGTTTTTCTTGTCTTTGTTGATTTGTTTTATTTTTGAGAGATTTCTTTAGTTCTTTATATTTTTGGAAGAATGTTGCAGATTTAGTTTTTAGCCATGTTTTCCAGTACTTGTCCCTTTCTTTCATGAGAGTGAGGGTGTCTTTAGTGAGACAAGGTGAGTAATTTATTTTGTTTCTAACATTTCCTAAAGGAGCTAAAGAGTCATAAAGAGTCAGTTATATCAAGAAATGTGTGATTAAATTACAGAACTACATCATTGAGGGGGAGGTACTTCTGGTGGCACCAGTTAATAGAGGCGAGCTGATTATTAAAGGTTTCAAAGTTGATGGAAGAAAGGTTGCACCATTCTCTAAAATGGTGGGATTAGGGTATTTGAAGGGAGTATTCGTAGACTTGAATGAGGATGTTGGAGGACTGGTATATAACAAATACTGCAGATATGGATCGTACTCAAAAGTGCTAGTTCACTCTAAGGGGGTCTTCTCTAATGGATGACCTGCCAGATTATGCCAGACAGTAAAAAAACACAACAGTGAAGACTGAAAGTCAACAGGCCTGTCAAGCAAGATACCTGAAGGGCTACTGCTTCAAACAACACTCGGATCTTGATATGAAAGTTCAGACCACTAGATTTTGTGAAGGTACCCAGGATAATCTTTTTAGATGGTGACTGAATGTATAAAGATCTTGTAGTCAGTACCCTGAAGTGCAAGCCCAGTCCGAACTGTTGACGGACTGGCAAGGAGACCTGTGATGATCAGCCTTCATTTGTTTGTGCTGATGGTCAGAAAGACGGTGAGTGGAAGAATTTTGCTGGAACTGGTGATGACTTGCTATGATAATTATTTAAACAGGGTCATTAATAAGCAATGATACTGAAAATCCAATTCTTTTACTGTTGGAGTGATAAGCCTTACTGCGACTGGCCAAATACCTTCTCCACAGACAAAGCTTGAAAGAAAGAAAACAGCTGAGTTTTGAACTTTGAAGTATTTGGCTACAATTCTTTCAGCCATTTTGACCATGTTCTTTATTTTATGATAGCAAGTTCCAGAGTCTGAAAAGTATACAAAGTTCAAAGTATTTATCTTTCCTTTTTCTAGCGCATTACTGTCTATTTGTAGTTTATTGTAATTTCAGCACCATTCAAAGATGGAAGGCAGATGTAACAACACAGATGCCTGCTGTATATAGATTTATAAACTATATGATAGAAACAGCAATATCTGTAGAATAATGACTCTTGACGGCAATAAGATCCTTAACAATTATGAGGTAGCACTGTAATTGCTGTACACATTTAGGATATGGAAAAAGAAGCAATTCTTTACATTAAGACATACCAGGAAGTGCATTAGTGAGCACTATTCCCTTGGTGATGCCTATTGTGAAGCTGCTACAAGGACACCGAAAGGTTGACAACCATTTAAAGGGTGTTTTATGCAGTTATATTTTTTCTTTTTTAATGGGATGTCTATACCTCTCAACTGTCCTTGATATTAAAGCATAAACCTCTCCTTGGTTTTGCCTCAAGTATTCATCCTGTTCCTCAAGTTTCTGTTTCTTTGATTTCTTAGTAAATCACTGAGGACTGCAGTCAGTCAGTCAGTAATGTCTGTTCCTCATAAAATCTGCGGTATTCTGGAAAATCAAAATGATGGATATTTCAGTTTCAGCCTCCATATCCTTAAAAAAATGCATGCTAAAGCAAAAAAAAAAATGTTAATCTAGCAACTTTTTAAGTTTATAACAGTATTAATTAAAATACGTCTCTGATTTTTGGATCTGTATTATTCAAATAAATAAAAATAAAGGGGAATAAAGTTTTCTGGGCTTTGGCCAGATTTCTTGCACTAAGAGGCTGAAAGGTATGGTCGGAGATAAAGTGCATGCTAATGTAAAAAAAAAGAAATAAAAAACTGTTCTCTTAACTTCTTGAGTGAATTGGAGTGACATGAGCTGAACAGAAAAATAAACACATTAAAACTTGTCAAGCCATGAAGTTTTGGCATTCTGTGACCATCTAGAGGATAATCCCCAAGAGCAGCTCCAGGCCAGGGAGATAAGTAATTTGTTAAGGATATCCTAAAACTGAGACCTACATTTTAGGAACACAGACCTACTGTGAGATACAGAGGATTATTTGCCCTCTAATAGTTCAGCAGCTAAGACAAAAAGATGTATAAATTAAGCTAAACAGTCTTGTTAAAAATACCAGCAGGGTTAAAGGTGTAGTTGAGCAGTCCACAGACAGACCAATGTCCACTTAAAACTGCAGGTGGACTGGTAAGTAGGTTTGGAGTAGAGTCTGAATACTCAGAACCCTGCTGTAGAACAACATATAATAGAGCAAAACAACACTGATTTAAAGCTGGCCTTTGCTCTATGGAAATGTAACTCCATAGATGCAAATTATGATCAGAGTCTCAAGACCCTGGGGTCTGGAACCACACCCTCCTTTGCCATCATGAGGTATGTAAGGAATAGCCTGAATGAGCTGTGTTGGCACAGAGGGATAAAACTATGATTGCAATCCTGGTGACATGGGTTCGGTTAGCAAGGGTGCCAAATGGGGCTGGTATGGAAAAAAATAAAGGAATGATGACACATTGGGGTGGATCTAGAGAGAGTGTTCTGACCAAGGATCCTGAATGGTGATGCACCTGGTATCATGCCTAATGGCTTCCTTACCCAACAAAGGATGGTACATTCAGCAGAGGGGAAAAGGCCAACCACACAAGCCAATCTAACTCTGCAAACAGCAGTGGAAGCTCTTAGGTCTGCTTACCCCCAACACCCCATGGGCAACCAACATTCACCAATTAGTGAAGTAGGACAGCCTGGTAATCTGTCCAAGGCTACATGGAACAGATGGGCTTCTAGTGTGTCATGCTACCACAGAAGAACAACCCAACTTCCACAAAGTATGGCTTTGAAAAAAAAAATATTAGCGTTGACATCTCCATTTGAAAATTGTTATGTAGGAAAGGAATAAAAAATATCTATCTATATTTATATCTATACACATATATCTATACACACACACATATAAATAGAAAGGTGTCCCAAGAAGTCATAAGACAAAACACACTGAACAGCTGAATTTCTGAGTGCTTTTGTTCCTTTATTATTTAGAACTTCATCAGAAAATAACACTACATATATATATATATATATATATATATATATGGTTCTACCTCACTTAAACGACACGCCGGAACATCGACATGGAAATAGCGAGCCCCAGAAGATCGACAGCGCAGAAGACCGACGCGACGGGACCTAGAAGATCGACAGTGCAGAAGACCAACCCGACGGATGAAAGCACCGACGCCGAGGATGCCGACATGTGAAAAGGCTGTGTAAGTATGCGGTAGTGACGGACGTTAGGGAGCGAGTAAGGTAAGTGTGGATATTGACGGTCTGTGGGGATAGGGGTGGGTTAAGTGAGTTAGGGTTAGGGAGAGGGTCAGGTAAGTGTGCGGTAGTGATTGTGTTTGGGTTAGGGGCGGGATAAGTGAGTTAGGGTTAGGGAGCGGGCCAGGTAAGTGTGCGGTAGTGACGGACCTTAGGGTTAGGGTTTGGGTTAGGGTTGTAGGTAGTTGTGTATGTGAGGTTTAGTGTGGGTTTGTAGGGATTTTGGTGTGCTTGTGTTGTGTATGTGGTTTATGGACGGGGAATGTGTTTTGTTTGTTGATTGTGGTGTGTGAAGTGTATGAGGTTTCATGTTTGTGTACCGTCAGTTATTTCGTTGTCGGGCATGTGGGATTTCGTGTTTTTGTACTGTCGGTTATGTGGTTTCGGTGATTGCGTTGTCGGTGTTTCGGTGTTTCGTTTATGTGAGGTAGAACCATATATATATATATATATATATATATATATATATATATATATATATATGTTCAGTAACATCTCTTCCATCATTTCTGAGTTGAGATACACCCCTAAGTCAAGCAATGTGTGAATACCTTCTCTGAGCTTCACAAATGCTGATGTGACACTTCACGTGTAGATTGCTTCAATAACTATGACTTAGTTAGGTCTTCCAAGCAAACACTCCAACCTCACCATTCTACTGCAAAAGCATCTCAAGTCAGAGTCTGTTTCAGACTAGGAGAAGGAATAGATACCTGTGCAGAAGGACAGTCTATTTTCCCAACAAGGGTTTAAATCAGGTGATGTAATGTACAGCACTGGCTGTGCAGCCTTTGATAGTTAGCAGTGCACTACAGTAACCTCATTTGAAAAACCACCGACAGAAATGGAAAACATGTCCACCAGTGCCTACACATAAAAAAGCAAGCTAAATCAATTAATAACATCTGATTTGTGTTGTCTAAAACAAGAGGTTTCAGCGCTGCATATTCACAGAAGTTGGATTACTGGAGAAGAGAACTGATTACCTGAAATAATGACCCTAGGTGGTATACCTGAAGTAAAGGAAAACTTTTAGTTATGTACTCACCATAACTTCAGATGTTTGGGATCCATCTCGCCTACATTCTGAATCATGGGTTCGGAGCCGATCCCTCGGCTCCGACTCGGCACGCTTATGCCAAAGAGCGAAGTCTCTTACTGGCTGAGCTTACCATATCCCAGGATGCACCACTACCAGTCCCCCAGATCTAGTTTGTCCGCATACATGCACACATGCATACCCTGCTTATATAACATCGTCAGATGAAACAAGATAAAACAGTAGAACTCAAAACCGTTCAATCTCTTCTGATCTCCAAGGCAGGGGGAAGGAGGGTGGGTATTAGGAATGTAGGCGAGATGGATCCCAAACATCTGAAGTTATGGTGAGTACATAACTAAAAGATGTTATGTGATCCTATCTCGCCTACATTCTGAATCATGGGACAGCATCCCTAGCACCTGAATCCTGGGTGGCTCACTGGAAAACACTCCTGAGTACCGTGGAACCAAATGAAGCTCGTCCTTTAGATGCCACATCCAATTTGTAGTGGGAAATGAAAGTGTGCGGATTGGACCAAGTAGCCGCAGCACAGATTT
Source organism: Protopterus annectens (assembly GCF_019279795.1). Taxonomy (NCBI): domain Eukaryota; kingdom Metazoa; phylum Chordata; order Ceratodontiformes; family Protopteridae; genus Protopterus; species Protopterus annectens. The sequence continues at coordinate 1,878,386,442 of NC_056732.1, forward strand.
CCGATATAGCGAGCTTGGAATGAAAAGCTATAGAAGTAGCCATAGCTCTGGTAGAATGAGCCTTGATAGATGTTGTAAGTTGCTTATTCGAAGAAGAATAAGCCTGAGTTATGCAATCTCTGATCCATTTTGAGATAGTAGCTTTTGTGATGGTTTGGCCCAGTTTACTATCTGAGAAGGACACAAACAACTGGTCTGACTTACGGTTGCTGAGTCCTGTCTAAATAGAAGCGTAATTGCCTGTGAACATCCAATTTATGAAGAGTGTATTCTGCTTCATTGGAGAATTTTGGGAAGAAAACCGGTAGCTCTAGAGATTGTTGGAGGCAGAAACTAGAACAGACCTTAGGGACAAAGGATGGATTAGGCCTAAGTGATACTCTATCCTTGTGGAAAATCAAGTACGGTGGCTTAATAGACAGGGCTTGAAGCTCTGAAACTCTTCTTGCCGAAGTAATTGCAACTAAGAAGGCAGTTTTCCAAGACAGATATTTTAACTCGCATGTAGCAGCCGGTTCGAAAGGGGGAGATGTTAATGCCAAGCACCAAATCAAGATCCCACGGAGGTGCAGGATGAAAAATTGGTGGTCTTAATAGGCTCGCACCTTTAATGAAAGTTTTGCATAGTCTGCTGCTCATCAAAGGAGGATCCATGGATTCGTGGAATTTAGAGATAGCCGCTAGTTGGACTTTAATAGTTGAGACAGAAGATCCCTGATTAAACAGGGATGTTAAAAATTTCAAGACCTCTGGGACAGGAGCAGTGATAGGGTCTAAGCCCTTGAGTTGAGCCCAGATAGCAAACCTCTTCCACTTACTAAGGTACAATTTGTTAGTGGTGGGTTTGTGGGCAAGATAAAATGTGAACAACTTCCGGGTCTAGTGTGTGCCTTCTAACTAAAGTCGGAAGTGGAGGAGCCAAGCTGTCAATTTCAAAGATTGAAGGGACTGATGTCAAGTCCCGACTGATGGATTAGCAAGTCCGGAATCAGGTCTAAAGTCCACGGATCGTCCACTGCATGCTTCTTCAGGTAGGAAACCATACCTGACGAGGCCAGTACGGGCAATCAGTATCATTGAAGACCCCAGTTGAGAGGCTTTTGAATAACTCTGGGAAGAAGCGGAATTGGGGGAAAGGCATAAAGTAGCCCTGTTGGCCAAGGTTGTGCTAGAGCATCCATGGCTGGTACTCCCTGATGTGGGATCAAGGAGAAGAACCTTTGGCACTTGGTGTTTAATGGAGTTGCAAATAGGTCGCAGCACGGCGTCCCCCATCTCCTGAAAACCTGAGCTGCTACTGTGTGGTTTAGAGACCACTCGTGAGGAGAGAGAATTGTCCTGCTCAATTTGTCTGCCAATATATTTGACTTTCCCGGGATGTGGGTCGCTACCAAGAAGCGGTTGGTAGCTACAGCCCATTCCCACACTCTCATGGCCTCTCTGCAAAGGGGGTATGATCTGGTCCCTCCTTGTTGGTTCAGGTACCAGACCACCGACATGTTGTCTGTGTGGATGGCGATGATGCCCTGAGGAAGAAACTTGTGTAAGGCCTGTAGGGATAGAAGTACAGCCCTCATCTCCAACACGTTGATGTGGAGAAGAGCTTCGTCTGGAAGCCAGGAGCCCTGAACTAGCCTGCCCAGACAATGCCCCCCCCACCCTATCTGGGAGGCATCTGTCGTCAGGGTAACCACTGGAGAGGGAAGAACAAAGGGGTTTCCTTGATCCAAATTGGATGTCTGAAGCCACCAGCGAAGGTCCCTTTTGCATATATCCGTAATCATGATGTGATGATTGAGGGGAAGATCCTGAAAGGACCATTGCGTTGACAATAGCCACTGAAGAATCCTCATGTGCAATCTTGCCAGAGGGACTAAAAGAACCGTGGCAGACATTGAGCCTAGAACTTGTAGAACCATCCTGGCTGGGGCTTTGGATCTCGAGATCAGAGCTTGAACTTGGCCCTGTAAAGTTTGGATCCTTTCGGCAGGAAGAAAGACGCACATCAATCTTGAGTCTATCTCTGCTCCTATGAACTTTATGCGTTGAGAGGGCAGCAAGACAGACTTTGACCAATTGAATGTAATCCCCAGGGTAACACCCAGGAGATGGTGGCTTTGAGGTTGTCCATTAGTAGATGCCTGGTGGTGGCAGTCAGGAGCCAGTCGTCCAGATAGGGAAACACTTGGAATCCAAGACTTCTCAGGTGAGCCGTCACTACTGCCAAACACTTGGTGAACACCCTGGGGCTGTGCTGAGACCAAAGGGCAGAGCGCAAAATTGGTAATGACTGACTCCCAGGCTGAAGCGCAGATACCTTCTGGACGCCTGATGTATCGGTATGTGATAATAGGCGTCCTTGAGGTCTACGGAGCACATCCAAACATCCTTCTCCAACAATGGGAGAATGGATTGTAACGTGACCATTCGAATTTGGATTTCGTGGACGGATTGGTTCAGTCTGCTGAGATCCAATATTGGTCTCAGGTCCCCTGTCTTTTGGCACTAAAAGAACCTGGAGTAATTTCCTGATCCGATCTGGTCTGTGGGGACCGGTTGGATGACTCCTTTTCTAGCAGCTTTAAAGCTTCTGCGTCTGCCATTTCCCTTTGACTGGGTGGTGGTTCCGGCTTTCTTTTGTGCGTGGTGGCGAGAATGTGAATGGGATGGTGTAACCTCCGGCAATGATCCGAAGCACCCATCTGTCCTGAGTGATTGACTCCCAGGCTTTTAGGTGCTTGGCAAAGCGACACCCGACTGGCTCCGGAGCAGCACAGCCGGGCAATCCCTCATGACGTGTGGGAGGCTGAAGAGCCACGAAAGGACTCGCGGTCTCCAGAATTGCGGGGCCCTCTGCCGCCTCTGGGACGGCGTCTCCCTGAAAAATTTCCCCGTCCTCTGCCTCTGGAAGGGGATTCTTCCTGCTGTTGGGAGAAAAACTTACGGGATTTGCGGAACCACATTTTCCCCCCTCCTTTAGCCTTGGGGTAAGGCCGAAAGGGAGTGGAATAACGGGCACCTACGGCAGATAAAGTTTTTCCCTCTTGCTCACAGCGGGTAAGGGTGTCTTTAACCTTGGGTCCAAACAAGGAGGACCCATCAAAGGGAGCGGGCGAAGGAAGACTTGAAGGCCTCCGCGAACTGACACAACGGAGCCAGGCTTGTCTCCGTGAGCCACGCCTGTGCCTGCCGCTCTACCGCCCCTTGCCGCATAGGAAATGAGCCTCATGGACGAGTTAGAAATTGACGTAAGGATAGCCAACTGAGAGCTAAGCGACTGGGCTAGCTGCTCAGGTAGGTTACCGAGAGGGAATCTGACAACTCCTTGACCAGATCCCTGTGAAGCCTGGTAAAATGTGCCAAATAATTCAGAGACCTTAAAGTAAAGGCCGCTGAAGTCAGCGTGCGCTTCCGTACCTGTCCATACTCCTAGACTCCTTATTAGGAGGATGGATGGACGTTGAAGCCTCTGCCATGTCCTGTTGTGTAGCAGATGCCACCACCATGGCATCTACAGCCACGCCTTTAGTGAGGAACTCCTTCTCGGCGGGAGCAGATAAAAATTTATTTGGACGAGAAGGGACTGGTTCCACAGTATCTGGATGTTCCCACGCCTTGACAAACTAAATCCAGAAGCTCGTCAAGGCGGAGACACCCAGGAGGCGGAGGGCTGAGCCCCAAAGGCCTTGAGGAGCACTGACTCGTCAGTAGAGGGGGGTTTGGATATCCAGCCGCCTCGTTGTTTGAGGATCTCTAAGATGTCTGCAAAGGAGACATCATCCGAGGACGACTTCGGGGACCCCTCTGCATCATCCAGATCAGTGTCTGAAGTAATAGACTCGGGGAAGTCCACGTGCTTCCTCTTGCACGATCTCTTCCTTGGGGGTTCCTCCGAAGACAGCTCAGAAGAACCCTCAGGAGGAGGGGAACCCCACTGGGGGTAACCTCAGGCCCCGGGGCTCCGCTGACTACGGACAGGGGAACTGCCAAAGACCCAGTCTCCACGCCTAGGGAAGGTGCCAGTAAAGCCGGGGAGATGGCCAATGAGGACTTGGCCAAGGCACTCCTCATGGCTCTGAAAGCCGGACCCCGAGAATCCTGGGAGTGTCCGGTCGCCGGAGCCGTGATAGTCGACGGAAGACCCGCAGCCGAAGCACCGAGGGGGAGGCTCGGAACCGAAAGCATAGGTCCCGAAACATCACCCCCGGGTCCAGCCGAAGACGTCCGCGTACCAAACTCGGACCCGAGGCCGGGTTGGAGTAAGGGTCGGAGCCGACCCTGAGATCTCCATCGGCTCCAACAGCACCTGCTCTGAAGCAGTCGGAGGAGGAATGGCAATGGGGTGGGCCAAGGTCATCGGCTCCGAAGCCAACTGGGTCGGAACCGAAACAAATTTTTGGAAGACTGGGGACTGGAACAGTCTTTGGAGCACCCTGTCTATATCAGAATCTGACATCCTCGAAGACCGAGAGGAAACAGAACGGGTCGAGAAGGCCTCTCCAACGGCCCCAAGGGCTAGGGGACCGGCTCGAGGCGACTTCGATGAGTATCGGCGCCGAGGATACACACCAGTTTCCATCGGTGCCGAGGTGGACTTCGCGCCGAGGAGGAAGTGTCTGAGCGGGCAACCTTGTCGGCTCCGAGCAGTGGAGCCGGCGAAGATGACCCGCCTCGATGCCCCAGCTATCGGCTCCGAAGCCAGAGGAGTCGATACTGGTGGCATCGAGGCAGACCGTTCCGACCTCGGCTCCGAAGTCCTTGGAGCCGAAGGAGGCCTGCCTTTGTTTCTTAGCGATCGGATCCGACGGACTGGTCGGAGCCGCCTTCTTTGGCCGGAGAAGGAGAGGATGCCAAAGCTTCTTCGAAAGAAGGTTTAATTAATCCCTTAAGAATTAATTTATTTTTCCTCTCCTGGAGGACCCTTGAGGAAAAAGCGTGACATACACTACATGATTCCTGTAAATGCTTTGCCCCTAAGTAATACACACATAGCGAGTGATCGTCCGTGATGGACATTTTGAAGCTACATTTTACACATTTCTTGAAGCCCGAAGGCCTGGGATTCTGAGACATTATAGAAATTTTCAAAAGTAACTGAAAGAACACTGGTAATACACCTAGAGTAGGCTTACAGTTATCACTCGCAATACTCTGAGTTAGTCAAACACAGCACAAACTCTGTAATATAATAATTTCTCTCCGTTAGTTCTTATTTAAGAAGAGAAATGTAAAAGATTCAAAACAGAACCGAAGTCACCTACAAACAAAAAGACCGGGAAAGGCCTTTCCTGACAAGAGGTACTCCTAGTCACTCACAACACAAGAATTCACCAAGTGAATTTTGTCAAACACACTCAAAACACAAGAATAGCTGTTAAAACAACTTTTTGTAGAAAAAGAAGAAAAACCTGACAGAAAAACTAGTGAAATAATCACTACTTAACTCAGCCAGCTCGAGACCACGTCTTCACTTGTTAGCGGCAAACGAGATCTGGGGGACTGGTAGTGGTGCATCCTGGGATATGGTAAGCTCAGCCAGTAAGAGACTTCGCTCTTTGGCATAAGCGTGCCGAGTCGGAGCCGAGGGATCGGCTCCGAACCCATGATTCAGAATGTAGGCGAGATAGGATCACATAACATCATTTGTTGAATAACTGTAGAGAGATCAGGACATCTTCCTAAAAAGGGAATACAGCAGAGCCTCAGAAGAAGAGATACTGAGAGAGCACCTATATGCGGTAGGTATAATTCCTGACACTTAACCGAAGTAGAAGGAATTACTTGGCTTTTAACCTAGAGTGACAGCCCTAATTTTATGCGGAGTAATGAATGGTACTACAACTTGGTCATTTGGTGCCCTGTGCAGCTGCCTAGAATGGTGACCCCTCAACTCAAAGTGGTGGACCAACTGCACTCCTGTAATTGAAACAAACCATTTTCTACAAGTGTAGCAGGCTGATGCTGGGGAGGGTGCACTGTAGTCTTTAGGGCAGCGGTGGCGAAATAAAAAAAAAAAAAAAAAAAAAAAAACGTTGTCTGTTCGGCTTCCAGGTTAGGGGTCCTCACAACAGAACTCTGCTCTGTAAATTGCGCCCTTCTGATGCTGGGGAGGGCGCAATTATAGTCTTTAGGGCAGCGGCGGTGAGAAATTAAAAAAAAAAAAAAAAGAAACGTTGTTGTCTGTTTGGCTTTTCCAGGTAGGTGTTGCACTTGTCACAACACAGAACTCCGATCCGTGAATTGCGCCCTTTTGAGGCCAGCCTGCACGGCACCCTAGGCGGTCACCTAGTTCGCCTATGCCTAAGGCCGGCCATGCTGCTGAGGTAGTAAAAGAAAGTATCTGAGCCTTTTCTTAGACCCTAAGTGGTATACCTGAAGTAAAGTAAATTCAAATGCCATGGAAAGTACAGTTTTGTACCTACCATAAATGTAGATGTCCGAACTGGATAGCATCTGCAGTCATAACAAATGGGTTGTCCTGTCGTCAGGCAGCCCTTCGGTCGGCCGGATTCCAAAGTCTGGGTCCGGCTTCGGCTGATGTCGCACTTCGCCCGACGTCATCTCTGCTGGTCTTCGGGTATAAAGGCATCAGCCGACGCCATTTTCCTCAGTGTTTCTTGCCCCAGATGCCAGTTGCCCTCTTGGAAGGCTAAATTTTGGATAAATGCCAATGTTTCCAAAAGGATAGAAGGCAAACACAAAAAATAAGCATGTATGTACATATATACAAACAAATACACCATAAAAGACCCCCAGCTAGCTATTTGGAGGGTAAATACCTAGGAGTACCACAGAGGGGAAGGAGGGAGGTAATCCTGACTGCAGATGCTATCCAGTTCGGACATCTACATTTATGGTAGGTACAAAACTGTACTATGTCCTTCATGGATGCATCTGCAGTCATAACAAATGGGTAGAATACCATAGCCAACTAGGGAGGAGGAAGAAGAAATTATGGTGTGGTTAGGATCCCTTGCAGTACAGCAGTGGCAAACCCTGCTCGGGATCTAGAATACAGAGGTAAATTATAATGCTTGGCAAATGTATGCACGGAGGTCCAAGTAGCCGCCTCAATAATGTCCTTGGTTGCCACTCCTCGTAAGAAAGCTGTGGTAGTGGCTGTAGCCCTTGTAGAATGAGGCCTTATGTTTTGTGGAATTGGTTTTCCATGGAAGGAGTAACAGAATCTTATGCAATTTCCTATCCATTTGGAGATTGTCTGTTTGGAAATTGCTTTTCCTTCCCTTCCTGTTGCATAGGCTACAAAAAGCTGGTCAGTTTTTCTGTTACTTTTGGTTCTGTCCAGGTAGTAGCGTAGCTGTCTATGTACATCCAAGGTATGCAGCATTCTTTCCCCTCTGTTTTGTGGATTGGGGAAGAAGGTAGGTAGGTGGATTGCCTGGTTTAAAGACACTCTGGATACCACCTTAGGCATAAATGTAGGATTAGTTCTCATGGACACCCTATCTTGATGGAAGATTAGGAAGGGTTGTACTGCCATTAAGGCCTGTAGTTCAGAAACCCTCCTTGCTGAGGTAATTGCCAGTAGGAAAGCAGTTTTCCATGACAGGTGCTGTAGATCTGCTGTTGCTGCTGGTTCAAACGGAGGGAGTGTCAACTTTTCTAGCACAAAGTTCAAGTCCCATGCTGGTAATGGTGGTTTCCTAGGAGGTTTTACATTCTTGATCCCTCTGAGGAACTGCCTGAGTAAAGGATGTGAAAAGACAGGTGGATCAAAGCTGTATTCTGCTGAGATAGCTGATGCATGTATCTTGATGGAGGAATAGGACAGGCCTGTATGTAGAAGCTCTGCCAAATACTCCAGAATGTTAGCAATATCTATATTCGACACATCTTTTCCTCTTTCAGCACTCCAAATGACAAACCTTTTTCATTTTCCTGCATAGTTCCTTCTTGTTGAAGGTCTGCGGGCTTCCAGGATAATGTCTTTAACCCTTTGGGAAAGATTTGGATTAGTTGCTGCTATGTGATGTTCCAGGCAGTCAGTTGCAAAGTTTTTAGGTTTGGGTGCATGATGCTGTAGTTGTTCTGAGTTAACATCAAAGGCATCAGGGGTATTGACCACATTTTCTCCTGAGACATGCTCCTCAGCAATGGGTACCAGTGTTGCCTTGGCCAGTTCGGAGCTATTAGGATTATCCTTGGACGTTCCTCTTTGATTTTCAGTAATACCTTGTGTATCAAAGGAAGAGGTGGAAATGCATATGCTGTCAGACCTTTCCAGCTGAAGGAGAGCGAATCCACCTTCCATGCAAGTGGGTGGAATGTCCTTGTGCAGAATTTCTTGAGCTGGTGATTGAGTGGGGATGCGAATAGGTCTATTTGTGGCATTCCCCATTTCTTTGTGATGGTCTTGAAGATGTCCGGGTGTAGCATCCATTCGTGAGCGTCCGAGGTGGTTCTGCTTAACATGTCTGCTAGGGTGTTCTCTTTTCCCGGTACAAATATTGCCTGTAACTGGATGTTGTAGCTGAGTGCCAGATTCCATAGGTCCAAAGTCATTCTGCATAGGGGGTATGAATGAGTGCCTCCCTGTTTGTTGATGTACCACATGACTGTGGTGTTGTCTGTCCTTATCATCAAATGGCCTTCTTTGAGGAATGGTCTGAATTTTTGGATTGCCAGTTTTACTGCCAGCATTTCTTTTTGGTTTATGTGCAGGTACAGCTGGTCCTGAGTCCACAATCCTTGTACGCATTTGTCCAGCATGTGCGCCCCCCATCCTAGGTTTGAGGCGTCTGTTGTGATTGTTTGGCTTGCTCGAAAGTTGTGGAAGGATAGGCCTGGGTTTGACTGGCATGCTTGAGCCCACCATAGGAACTCCTGTTTTAGGCATGGGATTAGTGGTATTTCTGCTTCTAGGCTGTGCCTGTGTTGAGACCATAAATTCTTTAGGTACCACTGTAGTTTTCTCATATGCAGTCTGGCATGTGGGACCAAGATTATGCATGATGCCATGAAGCCCAAGGCCTGCAGAACTTTTCTTGCTGTTAGTTTGTTCTGTTTTGTTAATGCCAAGAAGTAAAGAGGGAGTTCTTTTTGTTTTTCTGCACTTAGGAATGCCATTTGTTTTACTGTGTCCAATTCCGCGCCCAAGAATGTTCTTGTTTGGGATGGTATCAGCCTTGATTTTTGAAAATTGACTGTGTATCCCAGGGCTTGTAGCAAGTAAATGACCCTTTGTAAATCTGTTGTCAGCTTGCTTTTGTTGTCCGCTTGTAGCAGGCAGTCGTCCAGGTATGGATAAATTTGGATTCCCTGTAGTCTGCAGTGAGCGATTACTGATGACAGGCATTTTGTGAATACTCTGGGCGCAGTAGATAAGCCAAAGGTCAATGCTGAGAATTGATAATGCTCTGATCCTGCAAGAAATCTGAGGTATCTTCTGCAATTTGGTCGAATGGGGACGTGCAGGTATGCCTCCTTGAGATCTAGAGTTACCAGCCAACACTCCTTGTCCAGCATGGGAAGAAGTTGCTGTAGGGTCAGCATTTTGAATTTTGGGACAATGATATATGTGTTTAAGATGGACAGGTCGAGAATAGGTCTCCAACTTTTTTCTTTTCTTGGTACTAGGAAGAGTCTGGAATAGAATCCTTTGCCCTGTTCTGTTATTGGTACTCTTTCCACAGCACTCATCTTTGTTAATTCCGTTATCTGCTGTAGAGCTTCTAATTTCTGATTTGGAGGCAGGTTTGGCATTCCTCTTTTTACTGGTAAGGTGTGGAAGTGGAACCGGTAGCCTTGGTCTATGGTTTGCAAAATCCACTTGTCTTTTGTGATATAGTGCCAATTTTTCGAAAATAAGGCTAACTTTCCGCCTAAAGGTGCTGCTATTTGCTCCCTGGTAGGCGGTGTCAGAGCCAAGTCATTGTGATTGTCCTGTTGCAGTGGTAGTGGTTGTGTCTGTGCCTCTGTTATTACCTTGCCACTGTCGTCCTCTGTAGGCACCTCCTCTGGATTGATTTCTGCCTCTGGAGCGTCTATTCCTGCCCCTTTGGGATCTTGCGGAGTCAGGAAAGGACCAATTTTTGGCAGGCCAGTTCCTGCTAAACCTTGGGGGCTGAACCTGTAAGAAATCCTTAACTGTTTGTACAGATTTTGCCTTTTCTTCCATTTTCTTCATTATCTGCTGGGCAGGTGTACCAAATAAACTGGCCTTATCCATAGGAGCAACTAATAGCTTAGCTTTAACATGATCCGGTAAGACCTGCTCTTTCAACCATGCATGTCTTCTTATCACTGTGCCAGTCATGGCTGATCTAAATGAAGCCTCCAGTGCATCATAGCCACATTTTAAGGAATGGTTACTAACCTGTTGTATGTTATTCACCATTTCTAATACATATTTCTTATCTATAGATTCATCAGAGGATACTTTTTTAGTTAACTGATCAAGCATAAACTCTTGGTATTGGATCATGTGAAACTGACAGTTTAAAGCTCTAGCTGAGAGAGTAGCAGAGGTGTAAACTTTTTCCCCATCTGTCCAAGGACCTGGATTCCCTTTCTGAAGGAATAGGGTTTTTGCTGTGGTCGAGGCTACTGCCTTAGGCCCCTGGGAAATAGTTTCGGGGTCTGCCAGTGGGGCCTTGTATAGGTGGTGATGAGTGTCTGGGACCCTGTAAAATCTATCAGGTTTGGCAGGGGCTGGAGGTAAAGAATCAGGAGCAGTGCAGACATCATTAAATGCATCATCCACAACAGGCAAAACAGGAGGTATAGCTAAGGGCCTATGTTGTGGTAAATGCAGAAAGGTCCTAAGCCTTTTTCTTGAATCTGAGAAATCTTGTCCCTGCCATTGAAATTGTTCTCTCATGGCATGTAAGGTTTCCCCAAAGGAAAATTCCTCTGGTGGAGAGGCAGCTGGAATGGATTCTTCAGCATCGGAGTCTTCATAAGTAGAAAAAGGATCCTCTGGCTGTTCTGTAATGTCGGAGTCATCCGCAGAATCATCAGAGGACACTGGCTCGGGGGGCTCTGTCCTAGGTCTCTTTTCTGGGGGCTGAGAGGCCCTGTCTGGGTGAGATTGGGATCCCCTCCCCTAATTAAGGATATTAAATCTTCTGCCAGAGTAAGCATTTGTGAACTAGAGGTGGGCCTGTGTGAGGGAGGTTTAACAGGCACTGACTTAGCAGATTTGGCTGCTTTAGCCCTGGCAAAGGCCTTGATAGACATGGCTGCAGGGGGTCTAGCAGCACCACGTGCTGGGGTAGAAACATCCAAAGGGATGGTGTCTGATAACTCACTAGAAACCACAATTGTAGGCAAAATTTCTGAGGCCGATTCAGGTAAGGTAGCAGGAGCCTCAGTAGTAGCCATGGGTTCGGCTGAGGATTGACCAGTTTTCTCGGTTTCGGCCGAAACCGAGACACTCGCGGCTTGCTTAACCGTGGTTTCGGCCGAAACCACGGACCGCGAGTGTCGGTCTTTTTCCTTGCGTTTTTTAACAATTTGGGTAGTCAGAGGATCCGACGGCATAATGTAAGCAAAGTCTGAGCCGAAAAATTGTTCAGCAAACTCCGACCGACGCCTGAGCGTTCGTCGGTTGAAGGAAGCGCAGGCCGAACAGGTTGCTACGTCGTGGTCTGGGCCTAAGCAAGGCAGACAGTAAGAGTGGAAATCTTTATGAGGTATTTGTTTCCCACAAGTTAAACAGTTATTGACTTTTTCTGACATCGGCTGAGGCAAGAAAGAGTCCCCAACGGGGTACTTAGCTTTTAGAAGTCTTCAAGTAGTATTCGGTAGTAGTAATCTCTGGATCGGACCGACCGGCACTTGCGAACAGCTTCTGCTTGGCGCCGGCAAGAAAGACTGAGGAAAATGGCATCGGCTGATGCCTTTATACCCGACCAGCACAGATGACGCCGGGAAGTGCGACATCAGCGGCCCGGACCCAGACTTTGGAATCCGGCCGACCAAAGGGCTGCCTGACGACAGGACAACCCATTTGTTATGACTGCAGATGCATCCATGAAGGACATCAGCTAGTCACTGTTCCCACGAGAGGAGAAAATATACTAGATCTCATTGTCACAAACATGGGGACAAAATGCTCCACAGCGGAAGTATATCCCTCATTGGTGAGATCTGATCATAAACTAATCTCACTGGAAATCCACATCCCGCCCCCACCCCAAACAAAAAAGACCATAGTGAAGAACTTCTCTAAAGCAAACTTCACACTACTCAAGACTGGTGTGGTATCCTTCAAGGCCCCTGAGCCAGAGGAAACCACAACCCAAGCTGCGGAAGCCCTTACAAATGCCTTCTATGAACACCTCCAGGACTGCATGGATCAGGCAATCCCAAATAAAACCAAGACTCTTTCCACAAAGAGCAAGCATCCAGTCTGGTGGACCCCAGCCATTAACAAACTTTACAATAAGAGGAGAAAGCTATTACATGATAGAACAAAATCCATAAAGGAAGTCACCCCTGATCATTATTAGTAAAAAATCGAGCACTCATAAAATCAACTAAGGCCAATTTTGAGAGAAAAATTGCCATGGATTCAAAGGACAATCATAAGGCCTTTTTCAGCTATGTTAGGAACCTGGGTGGAAACTCCCAGATATGCTCAGAATTAGTCCAAAATGATACAAAAATCACTGAACCCACAGACATTGCCAACATACTGGCAGACAGGTTCGTGCAAACTTCACCCCTCTCCCCTAAAGGAGAGATAACTATCCCAGCCAAGTGTAGCCTCCCCGACATCTCAAATGCGCAGGTGAAAGCTGCTCTCTCTAAAGCTAAAACACAGCATCAATGGGACTGGATGGTGTCCCCGGCTGTGTGCTACACGAGCTAAATGAGGAATTAAACCCGCACATAAGGCAGCTGTTTAATCTCAGCCTTACCACAGGATACGTGTCCAAGGAGTGGCGTACGGCAACTGTGGTCCCACTCCACAAAGGCGCGCCTCACGGACCCTGGTAATTACGCCCCATAAGCTTAACAAGTCTAGTCTGCAAAGCTATGGAGAGGATCATAATGGAGCTCATAAACAAAGATATAGGGGACTTGCAGACATTGGACCCGACCCAGTTTGGCTTTGTCAAGGGAAGATCATGCCTTTTGAACTTGGTCGACTTCTTCCAAACAGTCACCAAGGCCATTGATGAGGCAAGCGCAGTCGACACAGCCTACCTTGACCTTGCAAAGGCTGACACAATACCCCACTCGGGTATTGTAGACAACCTTACCAGCTTAAATGTAAACCCATATGTCACAAGATGGGTTGCAAACTGGCTTAAGGACAGAACCCACAGGGTTAGAGTTGCTGGCGCTGTGTCAGACTCCAAGCCGGTCACAAGTGGTGTCCCACAGGGCTCGGTCCTTGGCCCCCTATTGTTTGGCATCTACTTCTCAGAAGTACAGGCCAACATGGGAGGACTTTGGCTGACAAGGTTTGCAGACGACTGCAAACTGGGCGCCATAGTGGAAAGTGCATCGGACACGGATATCCTTCAGAAGGGATTCACGGAAACAGATAGCTGGTGCCAGAGCCATGGCCTGAAGTTAAACGCCAAAAATGTATAGTCATACCCTTCGGGAAAAACAAGGTAACCCCAAGCTACCATATAGGTGGCAATCCACTAAGCACAGAAGAGGTTATCAGGGACCTGGGGACCCAGGTTGACAGTGGCCTTTCTTTGACACTCACATTGCTAAAGTGGTTAGAAAGACCTTCTACATTGCCCACCTGATCATGAAGGATTCACATCCAGATCTAGTGAGGTCATTGTTCCCTGTACTCTTCACTTATCAGACCAATGATCGAGTACAATGCCCCATTCAGGATGTATCTCACCCGACATCTGCAGCAATTGGAGAGACCCCAAAGTTCCTCACCAAAAGGATAAAGGGACTCCAAAATCTGTCATATGCTGCCAGATTGAAGAAACTCCAGCTCTATTCAGTCGCATACCGTCTGCTCAGAGGTGACATGTGCCTGACATACAAGGCCATGTCCAACCCGGAATTAATGGACATGCTCCACCTCAAAATATCCAAATCCACCAAAACCACTAGAGCAAGCGACTTAAACCTTAGCACGGATATAAATAGGACGTGCTGGAGGGATAGATTTATCACTCAGAGACTCCCTATGCTGTGGAATAAAATCCCGGTCCATGTGAGGCAGAGCACCTCGCTGACTCTGTTCAAGAGAAATCTAGACCTGTGGATGGGAGATCGTAGGTTTACCCCGGGAATCATATCTGTGTCACTGCTGGACAGAGGCACAACAAACTAATGGGCACAGTATTTTTTCATATAAGGGGTGGCGTAAGCCACAAAAAGTTGGGCTAGGCTTATAAATGCCTTAGGGCAGATAGCCTAGTATAAACCTATGAACCTATGAATCTGAATAATCTTGGCTCTCCCAGTGAAAATGCTCCCTCATACTATGCAGGGTTTCCCCAAATGAGTAATCCTCAGGAGGAGAAGCTGAAGGAATAGATTCTTCAGCATCAGAATCCTCATAGGGAGGAACAGAGTATCCCTGTTCTGAAGAGGAGTCAGAGGAAATGGAAACTTGATCAGAGGAATCATATTCAGTGTCTTGCCTAGGCCTCTTATCAGGAGGGGGATGGGAACCCCTGATCAAAGTAATTAGGTCTTCGGCCATTTTGAGCATCTGTTTCCTAGGCATGGAAGTCTGTCCTGGAGAATGCTGTACTTGTTTCCTTGTCTTTAGAACTGTTTTAGTCTTTGTCTTTGATGCTGACGTTGGCTTGATATAATGCTGTGTAGGTCTGAAAACACCCTCAGAAGCCGATGCCTGTTCAGCGGCTCTGGACCCATCTGAGGGATTAGTTTCCGAAGGCCCAATACATTGAGTATCCAGAGGCCTAGTTGTCTCCACATCGGAGCTGGAAGCGGCCTGTGGCTCTGAGGTAGCGGGTGTCAGAGGCTGCGAAAACGCCTCACTGAGAACAGGCGAATCAGCGACTGGCCTTGAAGAGGCTTCGTCGTCGGTTTTGGACCTCGGATGGCTGTCCTTTTCTTTTTCCTTGTGCTTTTTATTAACTCCGGTCGTCGGCTGTTCCGACAGCATTATGTAGTTAAACCTTCGGCCAAAGTAAGGAAAAGCAAACTCCTACCGACGCTTAATAGTGCGTTGGTTAAATCTAGCACAAAACTGACAACTAGCAAAGTCGTGGTCAGGGCATAGGCAAGGAACACAGTAAGAATGAAAATCATTATGAGGTATTTGCTTCCCACAAGAAATACAATTGTTAACTTTTTCTGACATCGGTCTGGAGCAAGAAAAAAGTTTCCCCAACGGGGTACTTAGCTTTATAGAAGTCTTTGGATCTGAAATTCAATTTCGAAAATCTCAGGAGTCGGCCAACCAGCACTTGTGAACTGCTTTTGCTTCGGGCACTGTGGGGCAAGAAAGACTGAAGAAAATGGCGTTGGCTGCATCTTTTATACCCCTGACGCACTGACGTCAGGGAAGAGGCGACAGCAACCGACGCCGGACCAAGACTTTGGAATTCAGGCCTACTGTGGGTAGCTTGCCAGCAGGATAACCCAAGTATAATGACTGCAACAGTGAAACACGATGAACATCAAATACCTATGTTATTAACTGTGCTTAACAAACACACAGATACTGGAAAAGACCTGCAAGTCATTGTTTCACCTGAATGTTTCATTACGTCATTCGACACAAGACAGAAAATAACCTGCTTGAAAACATGGCAAACAAAAGCTCTGAAATTCATTTTACTAAAAATGATACAACTGGCTATCTACATGCCCCTAAAGATTGTGTCAAACGTCAGCCAGTTACTAAGATATCATACAGAGAATGTTAACCATGGGATAAGGATATACTTTGTCCAGTATGGCACAAGGCACAGGTAATAACTTCATCAATTAAAAAATGCCACCACCCTACAACTTTCAAACACTGTGAGTCTTACTAAATCTATACAGAAAACCTAACTGATAGAATGTCAAAAATCTGAGTATACAAAACAACCTAATGATCATATTTAAGCACATGATTCTTAACCCGTCATCCAGTCACTTGCAATCCTTGGTGTCCTTATCTCTGTCATTCTGCCCCCTTTTCCAGACCATTGGCAGGCATAAATTACATTTATGCCAGCTGACACTGGCAACTCCATCAGATGTTACCAGCAAGGTAACAAATGGCCATTGTCTCTGTCAGAAAGCAAATGAAACACATCTGGACTAGCTCACAACACACGGTTCTGTCCAGATCTGACTGTTCTCACTCTGAGCTCTAAGCCTGGTTTCAAAACTGGAGTTTATATTTAGTAGTTTGTTACCCATAATGGTGGGCTGGTATAAGACTTATTTCAGTCACTACCTGCTCTGTAAAGCAACGAAGCACATATACATGTTTTAAAATCCCTTTTCCAGCCACCATCCAGGCTACAGGCAACGCAACAAAGAACCTTACTGAATGGCAGGTCCTTCTATATGACCCAGACCAAGTGACTACCTTGCTTTACTTACAAGTTTACGTACCTTGCCTAAGACCATCGTATAAAACATAAAGCATATTCAGAAAAGAAAGGAAAACAGTCATAGAGCAAACAGGAAGTCTACGTACTTTTAACTTCCAAATTATAAAAGCAGAAAGGCATTTCTCTATAATTTTTTGCAATTGCTTTGTTTACCATTCTAATGTCCACAGTGACATATTTTCGCATAAAACAAAGATGTTTACTATGTTACAGATCAAATTTTCACTTTAAGTGCAACGCACAGATATGGCTTAAAATGCAAGTCAGAACAATTTACAGTACTCTTCGGTCTTCTAACACAGCAGACAAAAATGCAGGCAACTGATGTTGCTAGGTTGTGAGTATATACAACTCATGTCAACAAAGTAAGAAGAAATCCAGTCTCCCCATATTATACTCAGGAATGCAGAGTCACCCACAGTGCCCTTAATGAAGGCCAAGTCTTGCCTGGAAGGAAAGCCCATCTCCCAAAGTTGCTTGCTGTAAAAAGAAAATGCAATAAATTTAGTTTATGCATAAGAATATTTACTCAATTTTAATTTTATTACATTACACAGTACTATTTTGTATTACTCTCGCATGTACACTGCTAATTCGTGCCCTATCCTGCCTCGTCATATCATAGCAGAAGGAGGCCATTAGCCTGTCTGGTCTGCCCACTGCAGGACATAACCCAGGGCAACTGCACCTCCCCCTTCTTAGTCCGAGTGCCCCATACTTTTTCTTAAACGCCACAACTGTCTTAACTTCCAATACCCATTCAGGCAGCTCATTCCACCGTCCACCATGCTGTCATTCAGTAAATACATTGTAATGACCAAGCTGAGAGAGGTCACATTCCCTTAGCCTCTACAAATGCAACATTCATTCCTTCCTTCCTTCCCCATTACTGTTCTGCTTGTTTTTTATTATGTATGCTCTGTAGAAGGGGAGGGGTTTCCCCACGTGCAAGACTTTAAAAGTTCACTTACAAAGACTTCACAGTAGGCCACTGCTGTGTTCCTACTCCTGGACTCTATGTCCCCTGATATATACACCAACAACTGGTCAGCTCTTACTACCCATGACGTAACAGTGACCTAGTGCTTCGGGCTTTCAGTGATGATAACTCAAATTCTTTTCCTGCTCTTGCTTTTTAAAGTTGATCACTCAAGTACATATAACACTCCTAGGTTACTTTTACCAACCCAAACGGGCCGAAAACATAGATGCCACTTCTGAGGCCACTCCTCTAAACCCTTCAAGTCCCAAATGAGGCTCATGTACCTTTCAGATACTATCCCAAACGTATGGTCTTCTGCAACAAACCTTTCATGTTAAATGTAATGTGAGTGATAAATGCATTTAAACAAAGCTGCATCCTGCAGCAAGCACTGTGGGGTCCCCTTCACTTCTTTCAACACTGGAAGCTGATACCCTCACTAATACCTTTATGCACTCTGCTTTCACACCATTTTCTCCACTCAGCAACAGTTCTCTGCCTTGTTTCTACCTTACTTAAATTCTATAAGAAACCTGTAGTGCAGGGCCAAATCTAAGGCTATACTGAAGTCCAGCCAAAGCCAGTCCACCTCCATAGTAACCCAGTAGAAAGCTGGATCAGGCAGTCAGAAAGGATGTATACGTCGTAAATCTTACAGCTCATTCTGCACCAGGAACTTTGTGACCTTGATTTCAGGACCACCTCTGACCTCCTGACCTGTAGTTTCCTGGATGCTCTTGTGCCACTTCTGCAGATCAGCACTATGACCACCATTTACTTCTAGTACCCTGGAAACACATTCTAAGGCACCTGCTACAGAACTCTGTCACACGCCACTGTTTACTTCTAGTACCCTGGAAACACATTCTGTCTAAGGCACCTGCTACAGTCTGTCACACGCCACTGTTTACTTCTAGTACCCTGGAAACACATTCTGTCTAAGGCACCTGCTACAGAACTCTGTCACACTCCACTGTTTACTACTAGTACCCTGGAAACACATTCTAAGGCACCTGCTACAGAACTCTGTCACACTCCACTGTTTACTTCTAGTACTCTGGAAACACATTCTAAGGCACCTGCTACAGAACTCTGTCACGCGCCACTGTTTACTTCTAGTACCGTGGAAACACATTCTGTCTAAGGCACCTGCTACAGAACTCTGTCACACGCCACTGTTTACTTCTAGTACCCTGGAAACACATTCTAAGGCACCTGCTACAGAACTCTGTCACATTCCACTGTTTACTTCTAGTACCCTGGAAACACATTCTCTCTAAGGCACCTGCTACAGAACTCTGTCACACTCCACTGTTTACTTCTAGTACCCTGGAAACACATTCTAAGGCACCTGCAACAGGACTCTGTCACATGCCACTGTTTACTTCTAGTACCCTCGAAACACATTCTGTCTAAGGCACCTGCTACAGAACTCTGTCACACGCCACTGTTTACTTCTAGTACCCTGGAAACACAGTCTCTCTAAGGCACCTGCTACAGAACTCTGTCACACTCCACTGTTTACTTCTAATACCCTGGAAACACATTCTAAGGCACCTGCTACAGGACTCTGTCACACGCCACTGTTTACTTCTAGTACCGTCGAAACACATTCTGTCTAAGGCACCTGCTACAGAACTCTGTCACACGCCACTGTTTACTTCTAGTACCCTGGAAGCACATTCTGTCTAAGGCACCTGCTACAGAACTCTGTCACACTCCACTGTTTACTTCTAGTACCCTGGAAACACATTCTAAGGCACCTGCTACAGAACTCTGTCACACTTTCAGTTCTTCCTGTTTCATACCATCCATTAATGTCCCTATTACCGTCTTCTCTTCATTGGCCTTTATCATCTCATCTGTTCAGCAGTTATCCTCTTCTGTCCTGTTCTCCTTCCTGCTGATGAACAAAGACAAGACACAATCATTTAATATCCTTGCCTCTTCTCTAGCCCCACTATATTTTAACCTCCCAAACTCAATTTGCCTGTAACCTATCAGTCTTAGGTTCATGGAATAAGGAGCCTACGCTAAATTCCCAACTGCCCCATACAATTACACCATAGCTCTGCTTGGTTAAGTGACTTGCTCTAGGTCACACTGCAGATAAACGAAGGTGAAAGGATTCAAACACAGTAACCTGGCATAGGAAGAAACTCATCAACAAGTCAGAACTTTAGTCTCCGTGCTAGATGCCACATGCCTTTTCATTCTTTATCCCACATACTTAAAGATGGTTAGTTTTCATCTATTTAAGCTTGTTACTAGCCTTTTTTGCATTCTCCCTTGGACTTCTTTACTCAGTCTGTTGTCTTGTGTCCCCAGTTGCTCATCTCCCAATTCCCTCAATTTTTCCTTGTCCTGCATGCCCCATTCTTCAGACATTCATTTCTTTCAGACTTACAATGACTTTGCAGCAGAACATCTCCTACTAGTCAGTCTGACCTGGATCATTCAAGTGACAGGAAGACGACCCCCAACAACCCTAGTGACATGACACAGAAGCATTGAGTTTTCCCATACAGGATTACAATTTCTCAAGTTCTTCTTCTTCTTCTGGCTTTTCCCAGTTAGGGGTCGCCACAGCAGCCATCCGCTCATGATTTGCAGTAGAGTTTAAGTGTCGAGTTGCCAGCCCGGCCCCCAATCTTCCACAGAAGGCACACCTACGGCCAATTTAGAGTGTCCAATCCACCTACAGCATGTCCTTGGGATGTGGGAGGAAACCGGAGCACCCGGAGGAAACCCACGCAACCACAGGGAGGACATGCAGACTCCACACAGAAGGCACCCCAGCCGAGGATTGAACCGGAAAACCTCTTGCTGTGAGGTGACAATGCTAACCGCTGCACCGCCATCTCCGCCCAAAGTATTCCTCCTTATTATATTTACATAAGGACATCAGAGCCATCAGTACTTTTAGACACACCTACCACTCCTCCTTATTATATTTACAAAAGGACCTCAGAGCCATCAGTACTTTTAGACACACCCACCACTCCTCCTTATTATATTTACATAAGGACCTCAGAGCCATCAGTACTTTTACACACACCCACCGCTCCTCCTTATTATATTTACATAAGTACATCAGAGCCATCAGTACTTTTAGACACACCTACCACTCCTCCTTATTATATTTACATAAGGACCTCAGAGCCATCAGTACTTTTAGACACACCCACCACTCCTCCTTATTATATTTACATAAAGACCTCAAAGCCATCAGTACTTTTGGACACACCCACCAGTACTCCTTATTATATTTACAAAAGGATATCAGAGCCATCAGTACTTTTAGACACACCTACCACTTCTCCTTATTATATTTACAAAAGGACCTCAGAGCCATCAGTACTTTTAGACACACCCACCACTCCTCCTTATTATATCTACATAAGGACCTCAGAGCCATCAGTACTTTTAGACACACCCACCACTCCTCCTTATTATATCTACATAAGGACCTCAAAGCCATCAGTACTTTTAGACACACCCACCACTCCTCCTTATTATATCTACATAAGGACATCAGAGCCATTATTACTTTTAGACACACCCACCACTCCTCATTATATTTACAAAAGGACATCAGAGCCATCAGTACTTTTAGACACACCCACCACTCCTCGTTATATTTACAAAAGGACATCAGAGCCATCAGTACTTTTAGACACACCCATTACTCCTCCTTATTATATTTACATAAGGACATCAGAGCCATCAGTACTTTTAGACTGACCCACCACAATGAACTGCTATGTGAATGTCAGTCTACATTGCCCTGAGATTACAGTGTATTCCTAGGTGCCTCATACAGTTTTCTTTATTCATCATTTCTGCTACTAGTGTAATCAAACCAACACTGAGAGCTGTTACTGAATATTGTCACACAGTGTCATGAAATCCACCTGATAAATGCACATCTGGAATACAAAATAACTACCACATCTGAAAAAACAGACAAACAGAAAAAGCTGAAGTTTTACCTTGTTTATTTCTCTGTGTCTCTCTTTGCTGACAATTTCCTCAAGAATTTCACCATCGCCCTTTACAAGCCTGAAATAAGACATAAAGTAAGTTGTACAAGCATTGCTTAAACAGACTGAGTTGGAGCAAAAGGAAAACCATTTTATTTTTTGTGTAAACAACAAAGTCTGTAGAGATATTTGTCATGGATAACCCTTTTTCTGTAACTGTACCTCTGTATAAGTTGGCATCATCAGGAGTCCTGAAAAAACAGCGCCTATAAAACACACTTTATACACACTTGAACCACACACACAATCTTCATATCACTTTTTCTCACACCTCACAACAGCTCACTAGTGCCTTCTTTAACGTGAATGAATGAAGTTCACTTTCAGTCCTCCTTATCTAATCTAAAAGCCAAGATACTAACTACGGTCAATTAAAATTAAAAAAAACACTGTCAGGAAGTGAAATGGATGGTAATGGTATCAAATCTAGAATTCCAAGTGCTGTTCAGTAACTAAGGAAAAGTACAGTTTTGTACCTACCATAAATGTAGATGTTCGAAGATCCACATTGCTGCAGTCCTTACACTAGGGTAGTCCGCTGTCCTCGGTCGGCCCGAATATCAAAGCATAAGGCTGACGTCGGTCAAGGCGCCTAAGACTGACATCAGGACGTCAGGGTACAAATGCGCATGACCGACGTCATATCCTCAGTCTTTTCTTGCCCCAGATGTCAGAAGACCCTAAACAGAAAGGTCAAAACCAAAAGACAGCAAAAAACAACCAACCACCCTTGCACTAATCATATGAACAATATATATATACAATATGTACAATATTTACAACCCAAACCACACAACCGCCTCTAACAACAGAGGGGAAGGAGGGAGGGTAAATTGGACTGCAGCAATGTGGATCTTCGAACATCTACATTTATGGTAGGTACAAAACTGTACTATGTTCTTCATCTCACATTGCTGCAGTCCTTACACTTGGGTAGAATCCCAAAGCAGAGGTAAGGGAGGATGGCAAAACTATAAAGTAGTAGGAGCTGCCAAAATGCCCTGTAAAATAGCAGTGGCAAACCCAGCCCTAGATTTAGAGTAAAGTGGAAGGTGGTAATGCTTAGAGAAAGTATGCACTGAACTCCAAGTAGCTGCCTCCAAAATATCTTTAGTTGCCACCCCCCTTAAAAAAGCTGTAGATGTGGCAGTAGCTCTAGTGGAATGAGGCCTAATCCCAGCTGGAACTTTCTTACCATGATGGGAATAACAGAAAGCAATACAAAACCCAATCCACTTAGAAATAGTTTGTTTTGACACAGGTTTGCCCTGAGAACCCAAAGCAAAAGAAACAAACAACTGCTGAGACTGCCTGAACCCTTTAGTTCTGCTCAAATAGTATCGCAACTGCCTGTGTATATCCAAGGTGTGCAAAATCTTTTCCCCTTTATTTTGGGGGTTTGCATAAAAAGTAGGCAAATGAATAGTTTGGTTTAAAGCCACACTAGAAACCACCTTAGGCATAAAGGAAGGATTAGTACGTAAAGATACCCTATCCTTATGGAAAATTAAGAAAGGCTCAACTGCCATAAGGGCCTGTAATTCAGAAACCCTTCTCGCAGAGGTAATGGCCAACAAAAAAGCAGTCTTCCATGATAAATATTTCAACTCGGCAGTAGCTGCAGGCTCAAAAGGTTGTAGAGTGAGTTTCTCCAACACAAAATTGAGATCCCAAGCAGGAGTAGGAGCTCTACGTGGGGTCTTATATTCTTTGCCCCTCTAAGGAATTGCTTAAACAAAGGATGAGAAAACAATGGTGGATCACAGTCATAGTGAGCAGAAATTGCTGCAGCATGAATCTTAATAGAAGAGAAGGACAACCCTTTGTCCAGTAACTCAGCAAGATATTGAAGAGCCACACTTAAATTAGGCTTAGCAACATCAAATTCCTTTGCTGCACTCCAAAATAAAAATCTCTTCCATTTATCTGCGTATACTTTCCTTGTACTAGGCCTTCTGGCCTCCAAAATAACATTCAAAACTTGCTGCGGAAGCTGAGACCCTCCAGGGTTTAAAACAGAATATGCCAGGCTGTTAGGTGAAGAGAGTGAAGTTTGACATTGAGTAAATGACTGTTCTCTTGAGACAGCAGGTGTGGAATCGAAGGCAAAGGCCATGGAGGCTCCCGAACCAGACTTTTCAGTAATGGGTACCAGTGCTGTCGAGGCCAATCTGGAGCTATTAGAATCATCTTCGGCTTGTCCTGTCTGACCTTTAGGAGTACCTTTGGGAGGAGAGGCAGAGGTGGAAAGGCATACACATGAAGATTGCTCCAAATGAAAGAAAGAGCATCCACTTTCCAAGCTGTGGGATGAAACCTTTTTGTGCAAAACTTTGGCAGCTGATGGTTTAGTGGAGAAGCGAACAGATCTATGTCTGGAGTTCCCCATGACACTGTCAATTTCTGAAATACATGAGGATCCAATTTCCACTCGTGGGGATCCATAATCCGTCTGCTCAACACATCTGCTAAGGAGTTCTGTGCTCCCGGCAGAAACCTTGCCTGAAGATTGAGTTGTAAACTGAGAGCAGTCTCCCACAAAATCATTGCTTGCCTGCATAGAGGATAAGAATGTGTTCCCCCTTGCTTGTTGATGTACCACATGACAGTTGTGTTGTCTGTTAGAACCAACACCTGCCCTGGAAGAAGTAAATCCTTGAAAGCTATTAATGCAAATTGGACTGCTAACATCTCCTTCAAGTTGATATGTAGATGTTGTAGTCTGGCAGGCCACGTGTCTTGTATCCACTTTCCATTTAGATGAGCTCCCCAAGCTTTGTCTGAGGCATCTGTCGTTAGATTCTGACTCGCCTCTGGCCGGGTCACAGAGAGTCCCTTGTTTAGGTGACATTCCTGAGCCCACCACAAAAATTCCTTTTGAATGCAAGGTATTATCTGAATGACAGTGTCCATATCTTGGCAGTGCTGAGTTCATACATTTTTGAGATACCATTGTAGCTTCCTCATATGTAGTTTGGCATTGGGAAGCACCAGAATACAAGATGCCATGAACCCCAAGGCTTGAAGGACTGTCCTTGCAGTCAGCCTGGACAGATGAGACAATTGATGGAAGTAAAGTGAAAGATTATTTTGTTTGTCCAGGGTCAAAAAGGCCATCTGGGATGCTGTATTCAGTCTCACACCCAGAAAGCACATGTCTTGAGAGGGTACTAGACTGGACTTTATTTCGTTCACAGAATACCCCAGGCATCTTAGCACTGCTATCACATATTGCAAATGATGAAGAAGCTCGTCCCTTCCTTTGGCCAGAATCAGGCAATCGTCCAAATAAGGATAGATCTGTATTCCTTTTAGCCTGAAGAAAGCTATCACTGGAGCCAGAACCTTTGTGAACACTCTGGGCAGTAGATAAGCCAAAGGGCAATGCAGAGAACTGATAATGAGAAGTCCCAGCTCGCAAACGCAGATACTTCCTGCAACTTAGCCTGATAGGAACATGAAGGTAAGCTTCCTTGAGATCCAGAGTCACCATCCAGTGATCTTTGCCCAGCAGAGGTAAAAGCTGTTGTAACGTCAACATTTTGAACTTGGGAATGTCCAGATAAGTGTTGAGGATAGACAAATCCAAAATTGGTCTCCACGTGTTCCCCTTCTTTGGTACTAGGAACAGGCGTGAATAAAATCCCAGGCCTACTTCTGGCAGAGGGACCGGCTGTACGGCCCCTATTTGCAGCAGCAGAGAAATTTGTTTGCGAGCCTCTATTCTTTGCTGAGGAGGAACGTCTGGCATGCCCTTGAAAGGAGGCAATGTATGGAAATAAAACCTGTAACCTTGGTGTATAATATCCAATACCCATTTGTCCTGGGTAATCAAATTCCAATTTTCTTTGAAGAGTGCCAACCTTCCTCCCAAAGGTGCTGCCAGACAAGAAGGCTCTGGCAGCTGAAAAGGTAGGTCATTGGGCCTGTTTACGAAAGGACTGGCCCCTGCCCTCACCCGAAGACTGTGCAGGTGAACTTCCTGTTCTAGGTCTGAAAGAGCCCTGAGCTCTACCCCTACCACGTCTAGTTCTTCCCCTAGACTGTGAATCATAAGAAGGGTACGTCCACCCCTTAGCAGGCCAATTCCTACTAAACTTCGGAGGCTGAACTTGCAAAAAATCTTTAACAGTCTGCATAGACTTAGCCTTGTCTTCCATTTTCTTTAAAACTGCCTCCACAGGTGAACCAAACAATACATCAGACTGTAAAGGAGCATCTAAAATCCTTGTTTTAACATGGTCAGATAAATTCTGATCCCTCAGCCAGGCGTGCCTGCGAAGAACTGACCCAGTGGCAGCCACCCTAGATGAGGCCTGTACAGCATCAAATCCACATTGCAAAGAATGCTTACCCACCTGTTCAGAAACATGTACCAAATCTTGCAATTCTTTACACTCAATGCCTTCCGCCAGAGCATCTACCTTAGACTTCAATTGAGAAAGAAGATAGTTTTGATATTTCAACATGTGAAACTGGCAATTCAAAGCCCTCATAGCTAAGGTGGAAGAAGTATAGACTTTCTTTCCCCATCTATCCAAAGCTCTGGCCTCTTTATCTGGAGGAACCGGATTTTTTACCACAGTGGCCTTGACACCCTTAGGTCCCTGACTAACTGTTTCTGGGTCTGCCCTAGGACTCTTATACAGATATTTATGAGCTTCAGGCACCCTGTAATACCTGTCCGGCTTAACAGGAGCAGGAGGCAAAGAATCAGGATTAAGTGAAGCCTCCGCAAACACATCTTCCACAACATCCAGAACAGGAGGAATAGCCAAAGGCCTATGCTGGGGTAAAAGCAAAAATTCCTAAGCCTTTTCCTGGAATCAGAGAAGTCCTGACCTTCCCACTTAAAATGTTCCCTCATAGAATGAAGAGTCTCTGAAAAAGAAAAATCCTCTGGAGGAGAAGCAGAAGGAGTAGAATCATCCACATCAGAATCAGAATAAGGAGAATACTCCTGCAAGTCTTCAGCCGAAGACTCTGAAACATCCGAAACCTGCTCAAAACTCCCCAACTCTGGTTCCACCCTAGGCCTCTTATCAGGAGGGGGCAAAGAACCTCTAATCAAAGTAATTAAATCTTCTGCCATTTTGAACGTGTGCTTCTTGGGCACAGATCCTGAAGAACTAGGAGTGACACCAACAGACGCTAAACCTGGCCTGCCTCTGGGAGAAGCCTTGGAA
Source organism: Protopterus annectens (assembly GCF_019279795.1). Classification (NCBI taxonomy): domain Eukaryota; kingdom Metazoa; phylum Chordata; order Ceratodontiformes; family Protopteridae; genus Protopterus; species Protopterus annectens. The sequence continues at coordinate 1,878,413,185 of NC_056732.1, forward strand.
ACAGAAGGAGAGGGCCTAACCACCCTAGGAAGGGAGGGGAGTACAGTAACCTGAGAAGCCCCTTCAGCCTGACCTGCCTCCTGAGAGGCCACATCCTGCAATATCAAAGTCTCCCCCTGGGACTCCAGAGAAGCCTCCGGTAGAACCACCGGTTCCACCGACGCCTCCAAAGAACCGGCGTCCGGTACGGACGACTCTTCTTGCCTGGGTTTAGCTGCTTTGTCTTTGCGCTTCTTCGAAGAAGCGGGCGTCGGAGCATCCGACGGCATAATGTAATTGCACCGCTTCCCGAAGACCAACCTGGCACAATCTAACCTCCGCTTAATAGTGCGATTATTAAACCTAGCACAAAAGCGACACCCAACAACGTCGTGCTCAGGCCCCAAACAAGGAATACACAAAGTATGATAATCTCTATGCGGTATCTGCTTCCCACAAGAAATACAGTTATTCACTTTTTCTGACATCCGGTAAACCACTGAGGCAAGAAAAAACTAAAATATTCCCCAACGGGGTACTTAGCCAACTATTCCCCAACGGGGTACTTAGCCAACTTTGACTCGGTCTGAAACTCCGAATTCGAAAAATTTCAGAACGCCGAACGGCACTTGCAACGCTGCTTCTGCATCGGACCATGCGGCAAAAAAGACTGAGGATATGACGTCGGTCATGCGCATTTGTACCCTGACGTCCTGATGTCAGTCTTAGGCGCCTTGACCGACGTCAGCCTTATGCTTTGATATTTGGGCCGACCGAGGACAGCGGACTACCCTAGTGTAAGGACTGCAGCAATGTGAGATGAAGAACATCTGTCAAGTCTTGTGACCGAGCAGTGCCTCAAAACAGCATGTGTGAGAACTGTAGAACAGACAGGCGACTGAGCCAGGTATGGTAATAAGGTACATAAGGAAAGCTGGTGGTGGACTGCAGAGGTCCAGCAAGTCATCATAAGAAAGAAGTGGGTTGCAATAGCAAAAAAAAAAAAGACATCAGAAGCACTCTTAGCTTCTGGAAAGTGACTCAGTAGATGGCACACAGAAACTATATTGAGTTGCATGGCACAGACAAAAGCTGATTTGGTCAGTCCTGAAGTGGTTTGAAGTCCCAGAAACATTGGTAGAATTAGTGCAAGCTATGTAAAGGACCCAATGACTCAAGTACAAACAATGATTGATCTCATAGAGGGCCCAGTGGGAGTGGGTGTGGATCAGGGTTGATCTCTGAGCCCAGTGCTGTTCATACTGGTGATGGACTATATTAGCAAACAAGCTGGAGAGGACAGATCAACAAATTTGCTGTATGCAGACGATGTGGCATTCCAGGCAGACTCTAAGCAAAAACTTCATCAAGGATAGGGGGATGAAATGCAAAACTGAAGGTATATGGAATAAAACAAAGTACAGACAAGACAGCCGTAATTGTAGCAAATGGGGGAATCAGATGAAGCTGAGAATCGAGACAGAATTGAGACAGAAGGGAAAATAATCGAACAGGTCAACACCTTCAAGTATCTGGGAGAGGTGGTTGAGAAGAGGAGAAGGGAAGTCTGAATGAGGTGGTCAAAGTTAGAATCAGAGGGATTGCAACCAACTGGCACAGAGTGTCAGGTGTGTATGACAGAAGAATGTCAAAGAAGGTGAAAAGGAAGGTGTACACAACAGTGGTGTGACCAGTACTACTGTATGGTACAGAACCCTGGACAATAAAGGCAAAGCAGTTGAAGAAGCAAAAGGGGATGGAGATGAAGTGACTGAGAAGGCTGGTGATGCTCACTGCGGGACAGACAAAGAAATGAGGACATAAGAGCAGAAGCTAATGTAGCTCCAATTGCAGAGAAAGTCAAAGAGAACAGATTACAATGGTTTGGGCATGTGTAGAAAAGCAAAAGAGAAGCTGTTGAAGACGACTTGGGACAGACAGGAAGAAGGCAAGAGGAAACAAGGGCATCCAGCAAATGGGTGGATTCATTGTGTCAGAGAAGACCTGTGACAGTCAGGTATGAGCGGTGAAGAAGCCAGGAAAGTGGCATTAAATAGAGACAGATGACAACAACTAACAACACTCTCACCTTACATAGAAAACGGGAAAAAAGGGGTTGATGATGATGATTGTAACTGGGCAGTACAGACAAAGAATATCAGCAATAAAGAGACGGATTCGTAAAGTCATTAGGGTAAGCACTATTAGAACTGCATGAAGACGTCTAGCCACATAACTGTAGCCGACTGTGCTTTTTAAATGTTAAAACCATGAGAATTTAACACTGCCATGAGGCAGGATCCATTTAAATGTGCCATGTTTTTTTTTTTTGGGGGGGGGGGGGCTACTGTCAATTAATTTCAAGAAATTTATGAAACTCTTATTTTATTTAACTCATAACAAGTGGACAGTGGTCTCACTTTCGATAACCACATCGCCACAACAGTCAGGAAATCCTTCTACGTGGCACACCTCATCACTAAGGGCTTTTCATCCAGAAAAAAGGAGGTCATTGTCCTACTGTACTCATCCCTCATTAGACCCATTATAGAGTACAATGCCCCATTTGGTATGTACCTCACAAGACATCTGCAACAGCTGGAAAGGCCACAGAAACACCTCACTAAAAGAATCACAGGCCTAAAGCAGATGCCATATGCTGACCGTCTAAAAAAACTCCAGTTATACCCTGTGGCATATCGTCTACTCAGAGGCGATCTCTGCTTAACATACAAGGCCATGTCAAACCCTGAGCTGTTGGACATGCTCCACTTAAAGAAATCCCAATCCCTCAGAGCCACACGCTCCAGGGATCTAAACCTTATCATCACAATGAACAAAACATGCTGGAGGGATAGGTTCCTGACCCAGAGACTCCCCATACTCTGGAATAGACTGCCCATACAGGTCAAGCAGAGCACCTCATTGGCCCTCTTCAAAAGGAACCTTGATGATTGGATGGGAGATAGGAAATTCACCCCGGGGATCATGTCAGTCACCCTGCTAGACAGGGGCCCAGAAAAGTAAATATTGTGGGGAAAAAATTTCCAGGGAATTGTTATGGCTAGGCTTGTATAGGCCTTAGGGCCGATAGCCTAGTACCAACCTATGAACCTATAAGTAAAACCTACTAGGTACAAGTGTTTCCTTTCCAAGGTAGCTAATACTTACAATCACAAAGCCTGCAACTGCAAAATGACAGAATTAAATTCAAGACTGAAGAATGAAGCTCCTTAGCAGTCCAAGGCCTTAACCATCTATGCCACACTGTCAGACACGTTACATAAAGCAAACTGAGCTTTGTACCAGCAGCAGGTAACAACCTCTCTTTATGAAACATTCTCTAGGTCAAATGATGATGTACATATCATGCAAAGATGCACAACACTCTAAACCTTCTCACAAAACAGACATGGCCCCCTGAAAGCATTAGTTCAGCAACTATTATGTCTTTTATCCAACACTTGGAAAGTTGTGGAATGGTGAATAACTAGCTTTTCAAAAAATGGCAAAAAAATTATTTTAACTATTTCAATTCCGCTTAAACCTTTTAGGTGCTCTTGTGACCTGTGCAGTGATGGGTCTATAATAGTTCATCGACAGCTTAGGTTGTCAAATCTGTAATGATCGATAACCAAGTGTTGAACTTGCAAAATCTCGAACAGCCATTTCAGTGAATTCTTTCCTTGGGAAAGAATTCAGTAGGTCGTCCGTGAACAAAATTAACTTTTCAACCTAAATAAAGTGGGGGGCTTCACCCCCACATCCCCCTAACTAAATATACCAACTCTGAGATCGCGCCACATTGCCAAAAGGACAAATCCCCGATAACGGCCAAGCAACTTCTTTCCCGAGGAAAGAATTTGCTGAAATGACCATTCGAGATTTTGCAAGTTCGATGCTTAGGTGTCGATCATTACAGATTCGACAACCTAAGCTGTCAATGTAGACCTGCAGTGATACCACATTGCACTTTTCTGCTCTGTTGCACTAGATTACATTCTGGGACCTTAGTTGTTCTGCACTTCTATTTCCACAAAAACAATTACTTGTAAAAGCTATCTGTTAGTATTTTAAATCCTACTGGGTCAAAGCCTTTTAATTTAATTCACAGTTGTGGCAGGACTGTGTACTACTGCCAAGTTTGAGCCTTAGTCATTTTTTACTGCATTTTTGTTTTCCCATAAGCAGTATTACTGGCAAATTTCTACACAGTCTGGTGCTTTAAACTGTAGCAGAAGGTCAATAGTACTGGAATTGTCTCTGCTGCAGTTTGTGCTTCAGTGCATTTATATTCTGCGTATCTTTACCTGCTTGCATTCTGCGCCTGCTCATCCCCACTAACACATTAAGTTAGTTTCTGAAACCGCTCCAACATTGCCTTTGATTGCTAGCCTCTGTAGCTATACTGCTCATTCCTTGAACATTTCCCAACCCCCACCCATTTGCTGCTGGTATTTTATTTGGCTGCGTCTCTGCCCTATACTCTTTATGATAATCTGATTTCCAAAGTCCCCCTCCCCCCTTTCACTTGTTGTCTGTTATATAAGCTATGTATGTGTTCTTCCCGCCCACTGTTTTCCACAGAACCATGATACCAGTGCCGACCCACCAAAGCAGTATTCCTCCGGAGAACCCTCCTTTACTACATAATGGCTCCTACACATTTTCCTGGAGCTCAGCAAACCTTGCAGTCCTAGCCTGTATTCCAGAAGCGTCTAACTTGCAATCACTGCTATCCAGGCAAAGTTGGGTACCCCTGATTGCTAAATCATGCTTAAGTTATTTTCAGTGATCGCTTTTGTAATACTGTGTGTGCATTTCACTGAATATTTTTGTAAAAAATGCTGTTCCTCTCACTTTTGCTGTCTTGAAATCGCCTTTAGCAAGGGATTTCCAGCTAGCTGTTTAAGTGGTTTGTTTAGCATTGCTGTTGTGGGTCTCTATACATTAAGAGGACTGCGGATTTATTCATCTTGTGCCAAGAGGTGTTTGCTGGTCTACTTGCTTTGGAAAATACACAAAAGGACTCACAGTATAGTCATTTTATAGGCCAGCTGGGTCATTATTTAGTTTTTTTGCTGCTATAAATTTTGTATGTTTGGATGGGTTAGCCATGCCTGTACTGCAGCAAACACCTAGAAAGCAAATTTTCTCTGTAGAACGATCCACAAAATTGTAACTGTTAATGCAGCAAAAAAGTGGAAATACCCTGTGCGCCAACACGCTTAAAGCAGCTATTTGGGCCTCAAGTGGCAATAACTGCAGATTTAGCAGAATTCAGTATTATGTAAACATTAAAGTTGGTAGAATTTGTACTGTTCAGCATATTCTGCCCCAATAAAGCAGCCTTATTAGTCTGCACAAACACCTTTAACAATCTTCCAACCCTAATACACCACCCCCTTGTAGCTCCCAAATCAGATAACTGGACAGCATGGATATACAATTTTATAACTTCTCTGTAGCCAGCTTGATGGATATGGGCATCTCCAGACAACAATTGTCTCATATTTACCGAAAACCATTTAATAATCAGACAGAGTATGCGAGAGGTGTACTTACACAATGACACTCTAGGCTGTACTCTCTCATACAAGTGCACATCAAGTTGTGGAAACCATGCACATAACACCCACCTCACATAGCTCATAACACACACACAGACTAACGTGCATTGAGGCAATTAAATGCAACCTTCTTAAGATCACCTACACCACCCACTGTCAAACATGTGCCTCAGCAAGCCCAAAAGCACAACTAACACCACACATACTGTCACTCTCAGTAAAGCCCCAAACACTAAGCCCCTAAGACAAGCAAACATACTTCCTAGAACTATCAACTGTTGAGACTGCCCACTAAAGTGTGCTAGCCTGTGTAACTGATTTATTACTGTTTCCTGCATTTCTGTGTACTTTCTATCTCAAAAACAAAACCCCCCCCAAAAAATATCCTTGTTTTCCCGCCTCTCCTCGACTAGTTTAGACCAGTATACAGGCTTTGCTGTATTCTGGGCTGTGGTGTAGTTCCTGTGTTGTCCATTGCCTTACTTGGATAGAAGGAAGTTTCTTTGCTCACCAGTGGGAGTGGGGAGCCTTGAGCAGCCTATCTGTCCCTGAAGGAGTGACCTCAGCACAAGAGCTTGTATTAATTGGTTGTTTTGGACCATTTCTAGCTCTTTTGAAGTTCCCTGTTTAAAATCCGCCTCTAAGCGTTTTTTTCTGGCTATACTACTCAGAAACAGCTCCTCGTGGTCCTGCAGAGGGGTCCTAGCAGCAGAGAACTGAGAAAAGCGACTACTTTCCTGATTTAAGTATTTTTTGCTGTTTTTTACCTGAAATACCTTCTCTTGCTTACTTTGAACAAGCTTAAACTGTTTTTTAACTGTTTGTTGCATTATATATTATCTGCACTTAAAGTTTCATTTAGTCGAAAATTGGTTGAAAGTTGTTTGTTTGTTAAATTTAACTGTTGAGGCTGCCCACTAAAGTGTGCTAGCCTGTGTAACTGATTTATTACTGTTTCCTGCATTTCTGTGTGCTTTCTATCTCAAAAACAAAAAAACCCAAAAAAAATCCTTGTTTTCCCGCCTCTCCTCGACTAGTTTAGACCAGTATACAGGCTTTGCTGTATTCTGGGCTGTGGTGTAGTTCCTGTGTTGTTCATTGCCTTACTTGGTTAGAAGGAAGTTTCTTTGCTCACCAGTGGGAGTGGGGAGCCTTGAGCAGCCTATCTGCCCCTGAAGGAGTGACCTCAGCACAAGAGCTTGTAGTAACTGGTTGTTTTGGACCATTTCTAGCTCTTTTGAAGTTCCCTGTTTAAAATCCGCGTTTGTGCGCATAGCGCAGCGCCGGTTAAACAAGATTAAACTTTTTCTGGCTCCGCCAAGTCTGCTCTTCAAATTTTCCCTTAAGAAAGCTCTACTCTTATAATAATCAGTCTACTCGCTCTATTATAAGCCTAGCACTTGTTCTCAAAACCTCTCTTCTAAGTAAGCACTCGCTAACTAAAGTAAGCACTACATCCACCTACCACCCCTGTGAGTACCCACTTCCCTTAAAGGCACAGCACTCCCTTATAATATTCTAGCATGTCGAGTGGTAGATTACTAGCATCCTCTCCGGTTCAGCTGGTTAATCTGGGAATCTTGAGACAATGCTACAATTGTCTCATGTACACAGACAACCCTCTCCTCCTCCCAACAAACACAAATACATGTGAGAGATGCAACTATATAGCCAAACTGGAGGCTGAACTCTCTCAACTCAGGACTGGCAAGACCAGACAGGAGAAGAAGATAACCACACACACACCAAACACAGTCCCACATAGACCTACCACAAATGCAAACCAAACACATAATAACACAAAGACATACTCGGAGGCTCTAACAAAAACTTACCAAAACAACAGAGTCTCCCAAAGCAGACACCCAAAAATCCACCACCTCATAACATAACACATGCAACACATACTTCAATAAATCAGTGTGTCAAACAATCACAGCCCTTAAGGCCAAACACCATGCCTGATACACTAGTAATAGGTGACTCTATAGTCAGACACACTGACGTTCCGCTTACCAGGCTGAACAAGGAGAGGGTAACGGTGAGCTGCCTATCGGGAGCTAGGATCCGCCACATAACACACGCACTCAGGTCACTCCAAGGCAAGTACAAATATGTCTCCGTCATTGTCCATGCCGGCATGAATGACCCGAGACGTACCTCCCTGGACTACATGAAAAGAGACATACAGGAGCTCTCTGATTATGTAGCCCAGGCTGGTATGACCCTGACCCTGAGCAGCATCTTGCCCTCACCAAGAATGATGCCACAATACAAAGACAAGATGATCAGCTTTAATAATTGGCTCAAATACTGGTGTCATTCTAGGGGGATCCAATGTCTGTCTGCTTGGGATGACATGCTGGACAAGCCACGCTGCTTCGCAAGGGACGGCTTGCATCTGTCACCAGTGGGCTTCCGGATATTGGCTAAGGCTCTTTCCACCCCCATAGTGCCTTTTTTAGGCAAGGCTCAAAAGACAAACCCACCTCCTTAGAAAACAAAAATGGAAAAAAATTAAGGATAATGCTGCTCAATGCCAGAAGTCTAAATCTCAAGATGCAGGCTCTCGAAGCACTCCTTAGTATGGAAAACATTGATGTCTGTGCAGTAACTGAAACCTGGTTTAAGGCTCCTGAGAGCACCCCAGCGCTACCAGGCTATACCTCGTATCATGCTTTTCGGCCCCAAAATTCGGGCCAAACAAAAAAGGGAGGGGGAGTGTCCATATTCATCAAGGACACCCACACCTCCAGGTTAGTGGCAACACATGAAGCATCAGAGACCATCCAGGTGCAACTAACCGTAGGCAAAACTGCTATACTACTGGTAGCATGTTACAGACCACCCTCCCAATCTCAGGAACCCCATTCAGTCTTCCAGAAGACACTGGAGGATATGAATGTCTCACTAAACACCATCATACTGGGAGACTTCAACTACCCTAACATAGACTGGGTGCATTATTCTAGCCCAAACACCCTAGCCCAAAGGTTCCTGGAATTCATAAATTCAAATGCAATGGAACAGCTAGTCACCTCTCCCACAAGGGGAGATAATATACTAGACCTGATCATCACAAACATGGGGACAAAGTGCTCCACACCGGAAGTATACCCCTCACTAGTGAGATCTGACCACAAACTAATCACCCTGGATATACATATCCCACCTCCATCCCCAACACAAAAGACTACAGTGAAAAACTTCTCAAAAGCCGACTTTACACTTCTTAAAACTGAGATGGTATCCTTTAAGCCCACTTGGCCAGTGGAAACCACATCCCACAATGCAGAATCCTTCACAAATGCTTTCTACGGACATCTCCAAGAATGCATGGATCATGCAATCCCAAATAAAACCAAGACCCTCTCCACCAAGGGCAGGCGTCCTGTCTGGTGGACCCCAGCCATAAACAAATTGTATAACAAAAGAAGGAAGCTACTGCACGACAGAGCAAAATCCCATAAAGAGAAGGCATCTCTGACCAGCACTAGTAGAAAGCTACATTCTCTCATAAAAACATCCAAGGCCAACTTTGAGAGAAAAATCACTATGGACACTAAAGATAATCACAAGGCCTTCTTCTGCTATGTTAGAAACCTGGGCGGAAACCCTCAGATATGTTCAGAGTTAGTTCACAATGACAAAAAATACACTGAACCCACAGATATTGCCAAAATTCTGGCAGACAGGTTCAGTGCAAATTTCTCCCCTCCCTCACCCCCAAAAGAAGAAATACTTATCCCAGCTGAATGTAACCTCCCTGTCATCTCAGATGTCCAGGTGAGAACCGCCTCAGCAAAGCTAAAAACACAGCATCAATGGGACCTGACGGTATCCCGGGTTGCGTGCTACGTGAACTCCAAGAGGAGCTAAACCCACACATAAAAATGCTATTTAACCTTAGCCTTACTACAGGATATGTACCTGAACACTGGCGTACAGCAACAGTAGTCCCACTCCACAAAGGAGGCACCTCTACAGACCCTGGTAACTACTGCCCCATAAGCTTAACCAGCCTGGCCTGCAAAGCTATGGAAAGAATCATTATGGAACTCATAAACAGAGACATTGGGGACTTACAGACACTTGGTCCCACCCAGTTCAGCTTTGTAAAGGGCAGATCCTGCCTTTTGAACCTGGCTGACTTTTTCGAAACAGTCACTAGAGCCATTGACGAGGGCAAGGCAGTCCATACAGCCTACCTGGGCTTGGCTAAAGCTTTCGACACAATACTCCACTCTGGCATCATAGACAAGCTCAAAAGCTTAAATGTAAATCCATATGTCACAAGATGGGTTGCAAACTGGCTAAAGGATAGAACCCATAAAGTCAAAATCGCTGGAGCCATGTCAGACTCAAAGCCAGTCACAAGTTGTTACCACAGGGCTCTGTCCTGGGACCCCTCTTGTTCGGCATTTATTTCTCAGATGTGAAAGCAAACATGGGAGGGTTGTGGCTGACAAAGTTTGCAGATGACTGCAAACTAGGCGCCATAGTCGATACACCAGCTGACACATACATCCTACAGAAAGGCCTCACTGAAACGGACAACTGGTGCCGGAGTCATGGCCTTAAACTAAATGCCAAAAAAGGTATAGTCATTCCCTTTGGGAAAAACAAAGTACCCACAAATTATCACAGACAGTAACCCACTGAGTACGGAAAAATTAATCAGAGACCTGGGGACCCAAGTCGATAGTGACCTCTCATCTGACACCCACGTTGCCAAAGTGGTTAGAAAGACTTTCTACCTTGCCCACCTTATCATGAAGGGATTCACATCCAGATCAAAGGAGGTCATTGTACCCCTATACTCCTCCCTTATCAGGCCCATGATTGAGTACAATGCCCCATTTGGTATGTACCTCACCCGGCACTTGCAACAGCTAGAGAGACCCCAAAAGTACCTCACCAAGAGGATCAAGGGTCTCCAACATATGTCATATGCTGTCAGACTAAAGAAACTCCAGCTCTATTCAGTAGCATACTGCCTACTCAGAGGTGATCTGTGCCTGACGTACAAGGCCATGTCCAACCAGGAATTGATGGACATGCTCCACCTCAAAAAAGTCAAATCCATCAGAACCACGAGAGCTAAAGATTTAAACCTCAGCACAAATATGAATAGGACATGCTGGAGGGACAGATTCATAACTCAGAGTCTTCCCATACTCTGGAACAGAATCCCAGTTCATGTTAGGCAAAGCCCCTCACTGACTCTCTTCAAGAAAAATCTTGACGAGTGGATGGAAGATCGTAGGTTTACCCCAGGGGTCATCTCTGTGTCACTACTAGACAGAGGCACAGTAAACTAATTCTATTATGTAAAGGGGTCTTCACTGTGTCACTACTAGACTGAGGCACAGTATTCTAAATCTATTCTATACACTTTTGTACCATTACATGGGGTGGCGAAAGCCACATCACTATGGCTAGGCTTATAAATGCCCCAGGGCAGATAGCCTAGTACTAAACTATGAAACTATAATAGCGGACTCCATTGTAAGATATACGAATACTCCTGTAATCAGGTAGTTGCTTATTTGGAGCCAAGATCCACCAAATCACACATGTTCATAGGTTCATAGGTTAGTACTAGTCTAACTGCCCTTGCGAGCCATTTTCAGCCTAGCCAATTATCCCTTGTGAGACTCAAACCCTGCACCTTGTCTTTGTAAGGGAAACACCTTAACCATTAGGCCACTCTACCAAGAGATATTTAGTCAATAAGCCACAGGTACCAGTATGACTCCATCATAGTACATGTAGGAGTGAAACGTGAGATGTACCTCCCTGGACTATATGAAAAATGACATTATGAAACTTTCAGACTATGTGTCTCAGGCTGGTATGACCTGGTACCGAACAGATTATCATCACTGAGGATGATGTCACAATGCACTTAGTAGCATATTACATCACCGAGGATGATGTCACAATATGAGCAAAAAATAATTGATTTCAACAAATGTCCATTTTTCTGGTGTCACTCTGAGAGGATCCAATATTTGTCAGCTTGGGAGGAAATGGTCAACAGACTACATTGCTTTCCCAAGGATGGTCTGCACCTTCGCGTTCTAGGCTTTCGAAAACTGGCTAAGGCTTGGTCCGCCCCTGTAGTGCCTTTTTAAACAATGTCAAATTGACAAACCTACCAACACAGCAAAATCAACTAAACAGAACCTCAGGGTGTTAAAATCAAGTCAACAGAACCTCAAGGTATTACTGCTCAATGCCAGGGGCCTAAATGAAAAAAACCTACCCTCCTTCCAAGCTCTCCTCATACTCGAGAATAGAGACATCACTGCAGTTACGAAACATGGTTTAAAGTGGCAGACAGTACCCCAGCAATGCAAGGTTTCAGGCCTACCACACTTTTAGACCAGTAGCTGCACAGACAAGGGCTAAAGGTGGAGGGGTCTCAATATACATCAATAACAAACATACTTCTATGGTGGTCAAACAGGATGATGTGCTAGACTTCCTCCATGTGCAGGTCACCAAAGACAAAATTCCATATGATATCTCAGCCAGCTAAAAATCACCCGCTGTGTACCAAGGAGCTCACAATGCATACCTCCACTAAAAATCACCCTCCGTGCACCAAGGAGCTCACAATGCATACCTCCACTAAAAATCACCCTCCGTGTACCAAGGAGCTCACAATGCATACCTCCACTAACAATCACCTTCCGTGTACCAAGGAGCTCACAATGCATACCTCCACTAACAATCACCCTCCGTGTACCAAGGAGCTCACAATGCCTACCTCCACTAAAAATCACCCTCCGTGTACCAAGGAGCTCACAATGCATACCTCTGCTAAAAATCACCCTCCGTGTACCAAGGAGCTCAAAATGCATACCTCCACTAAAAATCACCCTACGTGTACCAAGGAGCTCACAATGCATACCTCCACTAAAAATCACCCTCCGTGTACCAAGGAGCTCACAATGCATACCTCCACTAAAAATCACCCTCCGTGTACCAAGGAGCTCACAATGCATACCTCTACTAAAAATCACCCTCCGTGTACCAAGGAGCTCACAATGCATACCTCCACTAAAAATCACCCTCCGTGTACCAAGGAGCTCACAATGCATACCTCCACTAAAAATCACCCTCCATGTACCAAGGAGCTCACAATGCATACCTCCACTAAAAATCACCCTCCGTGTACCAAGGAGCTCACAATGCATACCTCCACTAACAATCACCCTCCATGTACCAAGGAGCTCACAATGCATACCTCCACTAACAATCACCCTCCGTGTACCAAGGAGCTCACAATGCATACCTCCACTAAAAATCACCCTCCATGTACCAAGGAGCTCACAATGCATACCTCCACTAAAAATCACCCTCCATGTACCAAGGAGCTCACAATGCATACCTCCACTAAAAATCACCCTCCGTGTACCAAGGAGCTCACAATGCATACCTCCACTAAAAATCACCCTCCGTGTACCAAGGAGCTCACAATGCATACCTCCATTAACAATCACCCTCCATGTACCAAGGAGATCACAATGCATACCTCCACTAACAATCACCCTCCGTGTACCAAGTAGCTCACAATGCATACCTCCACTAAAAATCACCCTCCGTGTACCAAGGAGCTCACAATGCATACCTCCACTAAAAATCACCCTCCGTGTACCAAGGAGCTCACAATGCATACCTCCACTAACAATCACCCTCCGTGTACCAAGTAGCTCACAATGCATACCTCCACTAAAAATCACCCTCCGTGTACCAAGGAGCTCACAATGCATACCTCCACTAAAAATCACCCTCCATGTACCAAGGAGCTCACAATGCATACCTCCACTAACAATCACCCTCCATGTACCAAGGAGCTCACAATGCATACCTCCACTAACAATCACCCTCCATGTACCAAGGAGCTCACAATGCATACCTCCACTAAAAATCACCCTCCATGTACCAAGGAGCTCACAATGCATACCTCCACTAAAAATCACCCTCCATGTACCAAGGAGCTCACAATGCATACCTCCACTAACAATCACCCTCCATGTACCAAGGAGCTCACAATGCATACCTCCACTAAAAATCACCCTCCATGTACCAAGGAGCTCACAATGCATACCTCCACTAAAAATCACCCTCTGTGTACCAAGGAGCTCACAAAGCATACCTCCACTAAAAATCACCCTCCGTGTACCAAGGAGCTCACAATGCATACCTCCACTAAAAATCACCCTCCATGTACCAAGGAGCTCACAATGCATACCTCCACTAAAAATCACCCTCCGTGTACCAAGGAGCTCACAATGCATACCTCCACTAACAATCACCCTCCATGTACCAAGGAGCTCACAATGCATACCTCCACTAAAAATCACCCTCCGTGTACCAAGGAGCTCACAATGCATACCTCCACTAACAATCACCCTCCATGTACCAAGGAGCTCACAATGCATACCTCCACTAACAATCACCCTCCATGTACCAAGGAGCTCACAATGCATACCTCCACTAAAAATCACCCTCCATGTACCAAGGAGCTCACAATGCATACCTCCACTAAAAATCACCCTCCATGTACCAAGGAGCTCACAATGCATACCTCCACTAACAATCACCCTCCATGTACCAAGGAGCTCACAATGCATACCTCCACTAACAATCACCCTCCGTGTACCAAGTAGCTCACAATGCATACCTCCACTAAAAATCACCCTCCGTGTACCAAGGAGCTCACAATGCATACCTCCACTAAAAATCACCCTCCGTGTACCAAGGAGCTCACAATGCATACCTCCACTAACAATCACCCTCCATGTACCAAGGAGCTCACAATGCATACCTCCACTAACAATCACCCTCCATGTACCAAGGAGCTCACAATGCATACCTCCACTAAAATCACCCTCCATGTACCAAGGAGCTCACAATGCATACCTCCACTAAAAATCACCCTCCATGTACCAAGGAGCTCACAATGCATACCTCCACTAACAATCACCCTCCATGTACCAAGGAGCTCACAATGCATACCTCCACTAAAATTCACCCTCCATGTACCAAGGAGCTCACAATGCATACCTCCACTAAAAATCACCCTCCATGTACCAAGGAGCTCACAATGCATACCTCCACTAAAAATCACCCTCCATGTACCAAGGAGCTCACAATGCATACCTCCACTAAAAATCACCCTCCGTGTACCAAGGAGCTCACAATGCATACCTCCACTAACAATCACCCTCCATGTACCAAGGAGCTCACAATGCATACCTCCACTAAAAATCACCCTCCGTGTACCAAGGAGATCACAATGCATAACTCCACTAAAAATCACCCTCCATGTACCAAGGAGCTCACAATGCATACCTCCACTAAAAATCACCCTCTGTGTACCAAGGAGCTCACAATGCATACCTGTACTGAAAATCACCCTCCGTGTACCAAGGAGCTCACAATGCATACCTCCACTAACAATCACCCTCCATGTACCAAGGAGCTCACAATGCATACCTCCACTAAAATCAACCTCCGTGTACCAAGGAGCTCACAATGCATACCTCCACTAACAATCACCCTCCATGTACCAAGGAGCTCACAATGCATACCTCCACTAAAAATCACCCTCCATGTACCAAGGAGCTCACAATGCATACCTCCACTAAAATCACCCTCCATGTACCAAGGAGCTCACAATGCATACCTCCACTAAAATCACCCTCCATGTACCAAGGAGCTCACAATGCATACCTCCACTAAAATCACCCTCCATGTACCAAGGAGCTCACAATGCATACCTCCACTAAAAATCACCCTCCGTGTACCAAGGAGCTCACAATGCATACCTCCACTAACAATCACCCTCCATGTACCAAGGAGCTCACAATGCATACCTCCACTAAAATCACCCTCCGTGTACCAAGGAGCTCACAATGCATACCTCCACTAACAATCACCCTCCATGTACCAAGGAGCTCACAATGCATACCTCCACTAAAAATCACCCTCCGTGTACCAAGGAGCTCACAATGCATACCTCCACTAAAAATCACCCTCCATGTACCAAGGAGCTCACAATGCATACCTCCACTAAAAATCACCCTCCGTGTACCAAGGAGCTCACAATGCATACCTCCACTAAAAATCACCCTCCATGTACCAAGGAGCTCACAATGCATACCTCCACTAAAAATCACCCTCCATGTACCAAGGAGCTCACAATGCATACCTCCACTAAAAATCACCCTCCGTGTACCAAGGAGCTCACAATGCATACCTCCACTAACAATCACCCTCCATGTACCAAGGAGCTCACAATGCATACCTCCACTAACAATCACCCTCCGTGTACCAAGGAGCTCACAATGCATACCTCCACTAAAAATCACCCTCCATGTACCAAGGAGCTCACAATGCATACCTCCACTAGACATCACCCTCCGTGTACCAAGGAGCTCACAATGCATACCTCCACTAAAATCACCCTCCATGTACCAAGGAGCTCACAATGCATACCTCCACTAACAATCACCCTCCATGTACCAAGGAGCTCACAATGCATACCTCCACTAACAATCACCCTCCATGTACCAAGGAGCTCACAATGCATACCTCCACTAAAAATCACCCTCCATGTACCAAGGAGCTCACAATGCATACCTCCACTAAAATTCACCCTCCATGTACCAAGGAGCTCACAATGCATACCTCCACTAAAAATCACCCTCCATGTACCAAGGAGCTCACAATGCATACCTCCACTAAAAATCACCCTCCATGTACCAAGGAGCTCACAATGCATACCTCCACTAAAAATCACCCTCCATGTACCAAGGAGCTCACAATGCATACCTCCACTAAAAATCACCCTCCGTGTACCAAGGAGCTCACAATGCATACCTCCACTAACAATCACCCTCCATGTACCAAGGAGCTCACAATGCATACCTCCACTAAAAATCACCCTCCATGTACCAAGGAGCTCACAATGCATACCTCCACTAAAATCACCCTCCATGTACCAAGGAGCTCACAATGCATACCTCCACTAAAATCACCCTCCATGTACCAAGGAGCTCACAATGCATACCTCCACTAAAAATCACCCTCCATGTACCAAGGAGCTCACAATGCATACCTCCACTAACAATCACCCTCCATGTACCAAGGAGCTCACAATGCATACCTCCACTAAAATCACCCTCCATGTACCAAGGAGCTCACAATGCATACCTCCACTAAAATCACCCTCCATGTACCAAGGAGCTCACAATGCATACCTCCACTAAAAATCACCCTCCATGTACCAAGGAGCTCACAATGCATACCTCCACTAAAAATCACCCTCCGTGTACCAAGGAGCTCACAATGCATACCTCCACTAACAATCACCCTCCATGTACCAAGGAGCTCACAATGCATACCTCCACTAAAAATCACCCTCCGTGTACCAAGGAGATCACAATGCATAACTCCACTAAAAATCACCCTCCATGTACCAAGGAGCTCACAATGCATACCTCCACTAAAAATCACCCTCTGTGTACCAAGGAGCTCACAAAGCATACCTCCACTAAAAATCACCCTCCGTGTACCAAGAAGCTCACAATGCATACCTCCACTAAAAATCACCCTCCGTGTACCAAGGAGCTCACAATGCATACCTCTACTAAAAATCACCCTCCGTGTACCAAGGAGCTCACAATGCATACCTCCACTAACAATCACCCTCCATGTACCAAGGAGCTCACAATGCATACCTCCACTAAAAATCACCCTCCGTGTACCAAGAAGCTCACAATGCATACCTCCACTAACAATCACCCTCCATGTACCAAGGAGCTCACAATGCATACCTCCACTAACAATCACCCTCCGTGTACCAAGGAGCTCACAATGCATACCTCCACTAAAAATCACCCTCCATGTACCAAGGAGCTCACAATGCATACCTCCACTAAAAATCACCCTCCATGTACCAAGGAGCTCACAATGCATACCTCCACTAAAAATCACCCTCCATGTACCAAGGAGCTCACAATGCATACCTCCACTAAAAATCACCCTCCATGTACCAAGGAGCTCACAATGCATACCTCCACTAACAATCACCCTCCATGTACCAAGGAGCTCACAATGCATACCTCCACTAACAATCACCCTCCGTGTACCAAGTAGCTCACAATGCATACCTCCACTAAAAATCACCCTCCGTGTACCAAGGAGCTCACAATGCATACCTCCACTAAAAATCACCCTCCGTGTACCAAGGAGCTCACAATGCATACTTCCACTAACAATCACCCTCCATGTACCAAAGAGCTCACGATGCATACCTCCACTAACAATCACCCTCCGTGTACCAAGTAGCTCACAATGCATAACTCCACTAAAAATCACCCTCCGTGTACCAAGGAGCTCACAATGCATACCTCCACTAAAAATCACCCTCCATGTACCAAGGAGCTCACAATGCATACCTCCACTAACAATCACCCTCCATGTACCAAGGAGCTCACAATGCATACCTCCACTAAAAATCACCCTCCATGTACCAAGGAGCTCACAATGCATACCTCCACTAAAAATCACCCTCCATGTACCAAGGAGCTCACAAATGCATACCTCCACTAAAAATCACCCTCCATGTACCAAGGAGCTCACAATGCATACCTCCACTAACAATCACCCTCCATGTACCAAGGAGCTCACAATGCATACCTCCACTAAAAATCACCCTCCATGTACCAAGGAGCTCACAATGCATACCTCCACTAAAAATCACCCTCCATGTACCAAGGAGCTCACAATGCATACCTCCACTAAAAATCACCCTCCGTGTACCAAGGAGCTCACAATGCATACCTCCACTAACAATCACCCTCCATGTACCAAGGAGCTCACAATGCATACCTCCACTAAAATCACCCTCCGTGTACCAAGGAGCTCACAATGCATACCTCCACTAAAATCACCCTCCATGTACCAAGGAGCTCACAATGCATACCTCCACTAAAAATCACCCTCCGTGTACCAAGGAGCTCACAATGCATACCTCCACTAACAATCACCCTCCGTGTACCAAGGAGCTCACAATGCATACCTCCACTAAAAATCACCCTCCGTGTACCAAGGAGCTCACAATGCATACCTCCAGTAAAATCACCCTCCGTGTACCAAGGAGCTCACAATGCATACCTCCACTAAAAATCACCCTCCGTGTACCAAGGAGCTCACAATGCATACCTCCACTAAAAATCACCCTCCGTGTACCAAGGAGCTCACAATGCATACCTCCACTAAAAATCACCCTCCTTGTACCAAGGAGCTCACAATGCATACCTCCACTAAAAATCACCCTCCATGTACCAAGGAGCTCACAATGCATACCTCTACCTACTGGAAATGCTTACCACCCAACCAAATATCCTACCCATGAGAGACTTACCCCTCGATAGAGTAGGAATCCTACAAGGCCTCAAATCTAAATGAACAGAGATTCCTGGACTTCATAAATACAAACACCCTTGACAAACAGTGAATACGCCCATGACAGCTTCAAAATACTGGACCTCGTGCTTACAAATATGGGAGAATGCTGCACCTCTCATAGTGCCTCATCCTCTCTGATAAGGTCCAACCACAAAGCTGTCTCCTTCAAAATCAAAATAAACTCTCTAATCCCATCAAAACCAGTAACAGTTCGGAACTACTCCAAGGCAAATTACCAGTTACTCAGTGATTTACTGTCAAACTTTAATGCCCCACCAAACCCCAAGAACATACCAACCTATGCTAAGTTGCTCTCAGCATCTCTGTACAACCATGTCAATGACTGCAGAGAGGCTGCAATACCTACCAAAAGTAAGATCAGAACTAGGCCCAAAACAAACCACCCTGGTGGCATCCCAAATTATACAGGATATTTATTTCATTTATTTTATTTTAACATTTATTTACCCGGAAAGTCCGACTTGGAACGAGCCAATTTTAGCGGAGGCCCAGGGAGAAACGCTCCAGATGCATATCTTTGTAATGTGGGAGGAAACCGAAGCATCCGGAGGACACCCACACAAACGCAGGAAGGACATGCAGACTCCACAGAGAAGGCACCCCAGCCGAGAATCAAACCGGAGAACCTCTTGCTGTGAGCCGACAACACAAACCTCGGCACCATTGCGCCGATATACAACAAAGGAAAAACAATTACTGCAAAAATCAGAAAAGGTAATTCCCAAAAAGATAAAAACTCTCTCTCTCTCTTCAAAGTAATTAGGCAAGTAAGACAGCTAATTAGGTTAAGCAAAGCCAACTGTGAGGTTAAGATACCTCCAAGGTAAAGGATAACAATAAGACCTTCTACAGCAACGTCACAAAACCTCAAGGGAAGCACACAACGATGTGCTGAACTGGTGGTTAATGGTGCCCCATTCACCGAGTCTGGCAATATAACAAACCTGTTAGTGAAATAATTCAATTCTAACTTTACCCCTAACTCCAAAACCTCAAGGGAAGCACACAACGATGTGCTGAACTGGTGGTTAATGGTGCCCCATTCACCGAGTCTGGCAATATAACAAACCTGTTAGTGAAATAATTCAATTCTAACTTTACCCCTAACTCCAAAACCTCAAGGGAAGCACACACCGATGTGCTGAACTGGTGGTTAATGGTGCCCCATTCACAGAGCCTGGCAATATAACAAACCTGTTAGTGAAATAATTCAATTCTAACTTTACCCCTAACTCCAACCATCCCCCCACAATACCCTCAAACATTACCCCTCCAGCTATAACAGAGAATGCACAGGCTGCAGTCACTAAAGTCAAGGACATGGCCTCAGTGGGCCCAGATAACATCACAGGATGCCTCCCAAATAGTCTAAAATACAACTTATCAGCACACTTTGAGTCATCATTTAACTGTAGTCTTAGAAAAGGCTTTACAACACATGAATGGAGAACTGCAAAGGTCATCCCCATTCATAACGGAGGACCTTCAACAGATCCTGGAAACTACACATCCATTAGTCTGACTAGTTTTATTTGCAAAGCCATAGAAAGAGTTATCATGAAAGTTATCAACAAGGACATATGAGACCTCCAGACACAGGATCCATCCCAGTTTGTCTTTGTCAAAGTAAAGTTATGCTTACTGAATCAGATGCTGGTCTTAGAAAACGTCAGTAAGGCAATGGATGAAGGGAAATCTGTGCATACTGCCTACCTAGATCTGGCTTAATCATAGGTTCGTAGATTCATAGGTAGGTACTAGGCGAATGGCCTAAGGGCCTAAGTAAGCCTAGCCAAAAAGGTTCCCTGACTTACGCCACCCAAGAAAGTTAATTTCTTGTGCCCCTGTCGAGCAGAGCCAAAGAAAGTGATCCCCGGGATGTACTTCCTATTTCCTATCCACTCATCAAGATTTTTCTTGAAGAGTGCTAATGAACTTTGTTCGACATAGATGGGTAGCTTGTTTCAGAGTATAGGAAGTCTCTGGGACAGGAATCTATCCCTCCAGCATCATCTCCTGTATATTGTGGTGACAAGGTTTAGGTCCCTAGAGCGTGTAGCTCGGAGGGATTGGGATTTCTTTAGGTGTAGCATGTCCAACAGCTCTGGGTTTGACATAGCTTTATATGTTAGCCAGAGATCTCCTCGGAGTAGGCGATATGCTACATAAAGCTGGAGTTTTTTGAGACGGTCAGTGTAGGGCATCTGTTTGAGGCCAGTAATCCTCTTTGTGAGGTACTTCTGTGGCCTTTCCAGCTGCTGCAGATGTCTTGTGAGGTACATTCCAATAGGGTCATTGTACTCTATAATGGGTCTAATGAGTGCTGAGTAGAGGGGAACAATGACCACTTTTTCCTGGATGAGAACCCTTTTGTGATGAGGTGTGCCACATAGAAGGATTTCCTAACTAATGTGGGGATGTGATTATCAAAGGAGAGACTACTGTCCACCTGGGTCCCAAGGTCTTTTATCACACATTCGGCATTAAGTAGACTACCGTTTATGTTGTAGTTCATGGGTACAGAGTGTTTACCAAAGGGGATGACAATGCACTTTTTGGCATTGAGCTTGAGGCCATACCTCTGACACCAGGCATCTGTCTTAGTGAAGCTCTTCTGTAGGATGTCCACATCATTTGGGGACTCGACTATGGCTCCTAGTTTGCAGTCATCTGCGAACTTTGTTGCCAGAGGCCTTCTGTGTTATCCTGTACTTCAGAGAGGTAGATACCAAATAGGAGAGGTCCCAGGACTGAACCTTGTGGTGCTCCACTTGTCACTGGTTTGAAGTCATATTTGGAGTCTGCAACTTTTACAGTGTGGGTTCTGTCAGTGAGCCATTTGGCAACCCATCTTGTGATGTAGGGATTTATACCTAGTTTAGTGAGTTTAGCTCTAATTCCAGAATGGGGGATGGTGTTGAAAGCCTTGGCGAGGTCAAGATAGGCTGTGTGAACCACCTTACCCTCGTCTACAGCTTTGGTGACTACCTCAAAGAAGTCGATCAGGTTTAGAAGGCATGGTCTGCCTTTCACAAACTCGAACTGGGTGGGGTCCAAAGTTTGGAGGTTACCAATGTTTTTGTTTATGAGTTCCATGATGATACGTTCCATGGCTTTGCAGACCAGGCTCGTCAGGCTAATGGGGCGATAGTTCCCAGGATCAGTAGTGGCTCCCCCTTTGTGGAGCGGGACAACTGTTGCTGTGTGCCAATCAGTGGGCACAAAGTCTGACGTGAGACTATGATTGAACATGGTCCTTAGGTGGGAAGCCAGTTCGTTCTGAAGTTTGTGTAAGACACAGCCTGGGATGCTGTGTTTCTGGTTTTAGAGAGTGCAGCTTTTACCTGCATAGATGTGATTACAGGGACTCTGCATTCGTCCTGTATATATATATATATATATATATATATATATATATATATATATATATATATATATATGGGCATAGTCAACAAACTTACAGAACTATGTATAAATCCTGGTTTAAATAATGGTTAAGGTCTTTGCCTTCCATGTACAAGGTTCGATCCTGACCTCTAGCTAATGCCTGTTTAGAGTTCACATGTTCCTTCATGTATCTCTGTTTAACATGCCGAGTGTTTCCAACTCAAAATCACCAACGAATGGAGCTGCAGGCAGCAGCATAAGACTCCACATGGTGTCCTAAAGGGGGAACAGTTGTAAAGACCAACCACTTTGGGCATCTATTGTGATGTGCAATATCCTCAAGACAGGAGAAAATGGATCACAGACTGCATGCCGTGACAGAGCTAGCCACTCAAAAGTGTAACAAATATGACACTAGGTAATTCAGTCATGTTGGCTAATGTCGCCAAATGGCATGGATACTTGACAGTGATAAGTGGGTTGAGGACCCAGCCTACTCCGACCTACTCCAAGGCCCCATGTTAATGGTGGGAGGGGTGTATGTGCCCCTACTGGCCAGTGTATGCCTGCATAAAGTCAAGGAGGCCTGGGTCAATAAGATACTGGCCGGCCAGTGTCCAGTTGCCCATACTAAACGTAAACCAATCAACCTGCAAAATAAGTAAGAATTGCTGCACTCATTGTAGGTTCACTGACATGATGCAGCTTGGAAGTGGTTGACATGATGGTAAAGAGGAGGCTGGACATCCCCTGCATCCAGGAGACATGATGGAGGGCAGTGCAACAACGGCACTTGGCTTGGGATCCAGAGGCTACTACTCAGGAGGAGAACAAACTAGAAATGGTGTTGGAACTGTGGTGAAAGAGAGGCTTCAGAAGCAACAACGGCACTTGGCTTGGGATCCAGAGGCTACTACTCAGGAGGAGAACAAACTAGAAATGGTGTTGGAACTGTGGTGAAAGAGAGGCTTCAGAAGCAACAAAGGCACTTGGCTTGGGATCCAGAGGCTACTACTCAGGAGGAGAACAAACTAGAAATGGTGTTGGAACTGTGGTGAAAGAGAGGCTTCAGAAGACAGTGAGGTATGACATCAGAATTATACACAACTCATGGCAACCAGACTCCAGCCTAATGACAGGGCATTATTCATAATGTCAGCCCATGCTTCACAGCAGGGTTGTGATAAAATAATGCATTCATGTAGCAGTTACAGGACCTACTAGACAAAGGAGAACAACATGAATTGGTGTTGATAAAGGGTGACTTGAATGCACATATCAGGACAGACAGAACAGGATACGAGGACTTCTTGGGTTCATGGGTGGGGCAACAGGAATAAAGATAGAGAGGCTATTCTTGACTTCTCTTTGGCAAATGGCTTGATAGTAGTCAATACATGACTCATAAAAAGATACAGTCACATGATCACATACAAGACTGGCCAATATGCAACCAAGTTAGACTTCTTCCAAATAAGGAAAGGGAACTAGGGTAAAATCAGTGATTGCAAAGTTAACCCCAGTAAAAAAGTCAGCCCATAGCATAAACCACTGCTTGCCACAATCAGCTACAAGCAGTGGTCAGAGAAGGCTCTATGGTCAACAGAAACTAGGCTGAAGACCTGGAAGCTGACCGGAGAGAAAGTACAACAGGGCTCCAGCACCCCAATCAGAGGAGGAAATAAGTGGAGTTGAAGAATGGCAGCACCTCAAAACAGTGTGTATTAGGACTACAGAACAGGTATGTGGCCGAACCAGCTACGCAAATAAGGTGCATAAGGAAAGTTGGCAGTGGAATGCAGAAGTCAAGGACGTCATCAAAAGAAAGAAGCAGTGCAGGAAAAAGTGGGAGACAAAATGCAGACCAGGTTAGGAAGGAATACTGGTTGGCTAACGAAGACGCTATGAAAGGAGTTGCAGCAGTAAAAAATGGGCATCGGAGGCATTCTACCAACTTCTGGAAAGTGACTTAGTAGGTGGCAAAAAAGACTACATCAGGCTGCATCTGGAAAGTGACTCAGTAGGTGGCACAAAGAAACTACATCAGGCTGCATCTGGAAAGTGACTCAGTAGGTGGCATAAAGAAAGTACATCAGGCTGCATCTGGAAAGTGACTCAGTAGGTGGCACAAAGAAACTACATCAGGCTGCATCTGGAAAGTGACTCAGTAGGTGGCACAAAGAAACTACATCATGCTGCATCTGGAAAGTGACTCAGTAGGTGGCACAAAGAAACTACATCAGGCTGCATCTGGAAAGTGACTCAGTAGGTGGCACAAAGAAACTACATCAGGCTGCATCTGGAAAGTGACTCAGTAGGTGGCATAAAGAAACTACATCAGGCTGCATCTGGAAAGTGACTCAGTAGGTGGCACAAAGAAACTACATCAGGCTGCATCTGGAAAGTGACTCAGTAGGTGGCACAAAGAAACTACATCAGGCTGCATCTGGAAAGTGACTCAGTAGGTGGCATAAGGAAAGTACATCAGGCTGCATCTGGAAAGTGACTCAGTAGGTGGCACAAAGAAACTACATCAGGCTGCATCTGGAAAGTGACTCAGTAGGTGGCACAAAGAAACTACATCAGGCTGCATCTGGAAAGTGACTCAATAGGTGGCACAAAGAAACTACATCAGGCTGCATCTGGAAAGTGAGTCAGTAGGTGGCATAAAGAAACTACATCAGGCTATATCTGGAAAATGACTCAGTAGGTGGCATAAAGAAACTACATCGGGCTGCATCTGGAAAGTGACTCAGTAGGTGGCACAAAGAAACTACATCAGGCTGCATCTGGAAAGTGACTCAGTAGGTGGCATAAAGAAAGTACATCAGGCTGCATCTGGAAAATGACTCAGTAATTGGCACAAAGAAACTACATCAGGCTGCATCTGGAAAGTGACTCAGTAGGTGGCATAAAGAAAGTACATCAGGCTGCATCTGGAAAGTGACTCAGTAGGTGGCACAAAGAAACTACATCAGGCTGCAAGACAAAGACAGAAAGATAAAGAAGACAGTCAGACACCCTTCATAAGGGATACTAGCAATAACCTGCTCACCAGCCCACAGGACATCAAAGGCAGATGGAAGGAGTATTTCCAGCAGCTTCTGAATGAAGAAAACCCCACAGAAGCTGTACTGCCCCCGGCACAGCCTAGGGTGAGAGGAGAAGAG
Source organism: Protopterus annectens (assembly GCF_019279795.1). NCBI lineage: Eukaryota > Metazoa > Chordata > Ceratodontiformes > Protopteridae > Protopterus > Protopterus annectens. Next base: position 1,878,438,800 of record NC_056732.1, read on the forward strand.
CAGCCAGTCTAGAAGTAAGGACAGCACTAAGGAAAGTGAAGTCAGGGATGCAGCAGGGTCAGATGAGGTCACAGCAGATGTGATAGAGAAGCTGTACTGCCCCCGGCACAGCCTAGGGTGAGAGGAGAAGAGCAGCCACCCTAGAAGTAAGGACAGCACTAAGGAAACTGAAGTCAGGGAAGCAGCAGGGTCAGATGAGGTCACAGCAGATGTGATAAAGATGTTGGGTCAGATGAGGTGAAATGGCTCCTGAGGGTACTCATAGCAGTGTGGAGAGAAAGGTGTGCCCAAGGTGATTGGATAAGAAGCACAATAGTGCCAGTGTGAAAGAAAGTACAGTTGTGTACACTTACCATAAATGTAGATGTTCGAGTGTATTCACTGTTGCAGTCATTACATTTGGGTAATCCTGCTGGCAGGTTGCCCTCAGCCGGCCTGAATTCCAAAGTCTTGGGTTCTGCGTCAGCTGCTGTCGCCCCTTCCCTGACGTCAGGTCATCAGGGGTATAAAAGAAGCGGCCGATGCCATTTTCTTCAGTTTTTCTTGCCCCAGATGTCAGGTGCCCCTGAAAAGGGTAGCCAAATTTTATATATATATATATATATATATATATATATATATATATATATATATATATATATATATATATATAAATAACAATAAATGCAGCAATATAAATTTTACCTTCATCTATAAGCAAATACACCACATAGGTTGTATAAATCAGAGAAGGAAAGATAAGATCCATTGAAAAAAGGGGGATGGTGGGTGGGTCTCTGTGATCTGTCTGAGTCTGGAAAGGACCAATTCTTAGTAGGCCAATTTCTGCTGAATCTCGGTGGTTGTACCTGCAGAAAGTCCTTGACTGTTTGCACAGATTTTGCCTTTTCTTCAAACTTCTTTAAGACCTCCTGGGCCGTGGAACTGAATAATTTTTGTTTTTCCATTGGAGCATCCAGGAGCTTAGCTTTAACATGGTCCGGTAGAGATTGTTCCTTCAACCAGGCATGCCTTCGTATAACTGCCCCTGTCATTGCTGACCTACATGAAGCTTCCAGTGCATCATAGCCACATTGCAGAAAATGGTTGCTAACCTGCTGTGAGTTATGTACCAGATCCTGAAGAGATTTTCGGTCAAGGGGCTCAGAGGAGGAAAGTTTCTTATACGATTCATCTAACAAATACTCTTGGTACTGAATCATATGGAATTGACAATTTAATGACCTCATAGAAAGAGTTGCAGAAGTATAAACTTTCTTTCCCCATCGCTCTAAAGCTCTAGATTCCCTTTCAGAAGGTAAAGGATTTTTAGCAGTGGCAGCTGCAACCCCTTTAGGGCCCTGTGAAATGGTTTCTGGATCTGCAGTGTGGGCCTTGTACAGGTGAAAATGAGAATCCGGGACCCTGTAGTACCTATCAGGTTTGGCAGGAGCCGGAGGGAGAGTATCAGGGGCAGTACTAGCATCAGAGTACACATCATCAATAACATTCAAAACAGGAGGTATAGCCAAAGGCCTATGCTGAGGCAAATGTAAAAAGGTCCTTAATCTTTTTCTGGAATCAGAAAATTCCTGGCCCTGCCACTGGAAATGCTCTCTCATAGAATGCAGTGTCTCACCAAAAGAAAACTCTTCAGGAGGGGAGGCCGAAGGAATGGATTCTTCAGCATCAGAATCCTCGTAGGCCGAATAAGCCTCCTGCTGGTGCTCTGACAACACGGATTCATCCGTAGACTCATCTGAAGAGTGGGGGTCAGAGGGCTCAACCCTGGGCCTTTTGTCTGGAGGTGGAAGAGAGCCCCTGTCCGGGTGAGGTTGAGAACCTCTAATTAAGGAGATAAGGTCCTCTGCTAGGCTGAGGATTTGAGTGCTGGTAGAGGGCCTCTGAGAGGTAGACCTGGGAGGCAAAGCTTTGGCTAGTTTGGCAGCTTTAGCCCTAGAGAAGGCCTTAATGGACATGGATGCAGGGGGTCTGGCTGCACCACGTGCAGGGGTTGTCTAAAGGAATGGTGTCAGACATGTCCTGGACACCGGTTTCCGTAGGTAGTTCAATAACCGACTCGGCCAGAGCCTCCGAAGCCGAGGTAGTCGGTTGTAAGGTTTCGGCAACAGGAAGCACCGAGGACTCGGTTTCAGCCGAAACCGAGACACTCGCGGTAGGCCTGACCGAGGTTTCAGCCGAAACCGCGGGCCGCGAGGGTCGGTCCTTGCCCTTCTGTTTTTTAACTACATGTGAAGTCGGAGTCTCCCACGGCATTATATATGCAAAGTTAGCCCCAAAATATTCCTCTGCAAACTCCGACCGATGCCTAAGCGTTCGTCGGTTGAAGGAAGCACATGCAGAGCAAGCTGAGACGTCGTGGTCTGGGCCTAAGCAAGGGAGACAGTAAGAGTGGAAATCCTTATGAGGTATTTGTTTCCCACAAGTTAAACAATTATTTACTTTATCTGATATCGGCTGAGGCAAGAAAGAGTCCCCAACGGGGTACTTAGCTTTTTCGAAGTCTTCGGTAGCTGAATCAAAGGAGCTTGCCGACCGGCACTTGCGAACTGCTTCTGCTTCGGGCACCGCGCGGCAAGAAAGACTGGGGAAGATGGCGTCGGCTGATGCTTTTATACCCCAGATGCTCTGACGTCAGGGAAAGTGCGACATCAGCCGAGGCTAGACCCAGACTTTGGAATCCGGCCGACCGAAGGGCTGCCTGAGGCAGGACAACCCATATGTTATGACTGCAGATGCATCCTTGAAGGACATCCTGGACTGCAACAGTGAATACACTCGAACATCTACATTTATGGTAAGTGTACACAACTGTACTATGTTTGTGTTTCACTGTTGCAGTCATTACATTTGGGTAGAGTCCCAAAGCTATGGTTGGGAGGCTGGAGCTGAACAGCATTAGGAGTGGCTATGAGTCCCTGCAGAACTGCAATGGCAAAGCCTGCTCTGGATTTAGAGTAGAATGGCAGATGGCAATGCTTTGTAAAGGTGTGCACTGAACTCCAAGTAGCCGCCTCTAAAATGTCTCTGGTTGTAAAATGTCTCTGGTTGGAACTCCCCTGAGAAAAGCTGCTGAAGTGGCTGCAGCTCTAGTGGAATGTGGCCTAATGCCCTTAGGCACTGGCTTGCCATGGTGTGAATAGCATAAACAAATGCAGTGGCCTATCCACTTTGAGATAGTCTGCTTTGAGATAGCCTTTCCTTGTGATCCTGCAGCATATGCCACTAGTAATTGCTCTGTTTTCCTGAAAGCTTTGGTCCTGTCCAAGTAGAATCTAAGCTGTCTGTGTACGTCCAAAGAGTGCAGAATTCTCTCCCCCTTGTTCTGTGGATTTGGATAAAAAGTTGGCAGATGAATAGTTTGGTTAAGAGCCACACTGGACACCACTTCAGGCATAAATGTTGGGCTTGTTCTCAGAGAGACGCTGTCTGGATAAAAAAAGATAAAAGGTTCCACAGCCATGAGCGCCTGTAGCTCTGAAACTCGTCTTGCGGAAGTAATTGCTAGGAGCAGAGCTGTTCTCCAAGATAAAAAAATTATATCAACAGTAGCAGCTGGCTCAAAATGAGGCAGGGTGAGCTTTTCCAAGACATAGTTGAGGTCCTATGCAGGTATTGGTGATCTCCTTGGAGGCCTTAAATTTTTGGCTCCTCTGAGGTACTGCTTTAATAAAGGGTGAGAAAAAATTGGTGGCTTTGTATTGTAATGAGCCGAAATGGCAGAAGCATGAATTTTAATTGACGAAAAGGATAGGCCTTTGCCCAGCATCTCAGTTAAGTATTGCAAAATCTGAGGAATATTTGGTACAGTTTTATCAGTTCCTTGTGCCTGGTTCCAAGCACAGAATCTCTTCCATTTTCCAGCATAAGACTTTCTTGTACTACACCTTCTGGCTTCCAGAATGACATCCATCATAGCCTTTGCTGAGAGGTGTTTTTTGGATGACTACATTATCTGCCATGCTGCCAGGTTTAATGTCCTGAGTTAGCTGTGCAGGATCCGATTGTTTTGCTGGGATAGTAGACGAGGTAATTGAGGTAAGGTCCAAGCTGGGTAATGAGACAAGTTCCTTAGGATTGGATACCAGTACTGGCGGGGCCAGTCTGGGGCAATCAGTATCACCTTTGGTTTCTTCTGTCTGACCTTTAGGAGTACCTTGGGGAGGAGAGGTAGTGGAGGGAAGGCATATACTGATATGTTTTTTCCAGCTGAAAGATAGGGCATCCACCTTCCATGCTTGTCTGTGATAAGTCCTTGTGCAGAATCTTTTTAGTTGGTAGTTGTGAGGGGAGGCAAATAGATCTATGTCCGGGCATCCCCATGTCCTTTTTATCATGCTGAAGACTTGTGGATCCAGCTTCCACTCGTGGGAATCCATGAGGTTTCTGCTTAGTTCGTCTGCCAGAGTATTTTCCTTTCCTGGCAGAAATTGTGCCTGCAGATGTACTTGGTAAGTCAAAGCTGTGTCCCACAATGTCATAGCTAGTCTGCAAAGGGTAACACACAAAAAAACTAGACTCCGAAAACACATCGTCTACAATGTCTAACACAGGGGGAATGGCTAGAGGCCTGTGCTGTGGTAGTAAAAGGAAATCCCTGAGCCTCTTTTTTTATTCTGAAAAATCTTGGCTTTCCCAGTGAAGGTATAGATTCTTCAGCATCAGAGTCCTCATAGGGGGGTAAAGAATATACCTGATCAGAAGAGGAATCAGAAGAAACAGAAACCTGATCTGAAGATTTATAGTCAGTCTCTTGCCTAGGCCTCTTATCAGGAGGGGGATGGGAATCCCTGATCAAGGTAATCAGGTCTTCGGCCATTTTGATCACCTGAATTTTGGACATAGAGGCCTGTACACGTGGCTCTTGAGTTTGTTTCTTTGCTTTAGAAGCTGCTTTAGTCTTTGTCTTTGAGGCTGAAGTCGTTTTAATGTAAAGATGTTGTGGTCTGAATACACCCTCAGAAGCCAGTACCTGCTCAATGGCTCCAGACCCATCTGAGGGATTAGCGTCCGAGGCTCCAATACTTTGAGTATCCAGTGGCATGGCCGACTCCACATGGAAGTCGGTAGCAGCCTGCGACTCTAAAGTAGTGGGTGTCAGGAGCTGAGAAAGCGCCTCACTGAGAACCGGCTAACTGGCGACTGGCTTAGGAGAAGCTTCGTCGTCGTTTTTGGACCTTGGTTATTTTTCTTTATCCTTTTCTTTGCGTTTTTTGTAAACTCCAGTAGTCGGATGGCTATCCGACGACATTTTAGGATAATTAAACCTGCTACCTAAATACTTTAAAGCAAAAGAATACCGAAGCTTAACAGTGCGTTGGTTAAATCTAGCACAAAACTGACAACCAGAAACGTTGTGATCAGGGCTTAGGCAAGGAATACAGTAAGAATGAAAATCCTTGTGAGGTATTTGCTTCCCACAATAAATACAATTATTAACTTTTTCTGGCATCAGTCTGGAGCAAGAAAAAAAAGTTTCCCCAATGGGGTACTTAGCTTTATTGAAGACTTCGGTTCTGAAACTCAAACATGAAAATTTCAGGAGTCGGCTGACCGGCACTTGAGAACTGCTTCTGCTTCGGGCACCACACGGCAAGAAAGACTGAAGAAAATGGCGTCGGCTGCTTCTTTTATACCTCTGACGACCTAATGTCAGGGAAGGGGCGACAGCAGCCAACGCAGGACCCAAGACTTTGGAATTCAGGCCGGCTGAGGGCAACCTACCAGCAGGATTACCCAAATGTAATGACTGCAACAGTGAAACACGAAGAACATCAAAGGGACATCCACAACTGTGGGCAGTGCATAGGTATCAAACTCTTGTCACACTACATGAAAGTTCTAGGGAGGGTGATAAAAGGATACGCAGAGTAGCAGAAAGTAAGATGGGAAATAAACAGATAAGACGCAGATCAGGATGCAGCACAACTGAACCAGAAGGTAGAGATAAGGAAAGAGCCTGAATGGACATTCCTAGACTTCGAGAAAGCATATCACAATGTCCCGAGAAAGCGGATTTGGGCAGTTCTGCTGTGGTGTAAAGTCCCAGAAACATTGGTAGAATTAGTGCAGGCTATGTACAAGGACCCAATGACTCAAGTACAAACAGTGTTTACTCTCACAGAGGGGTTCCCAGTGGGAGTTGGTGTACACCAGGGTTCAGCTCTGAGCTCACTGCTGTTCATACTGGTGATGGACTACATTAGCAAACAGGTCAGAGGGGACAGATCAACAAAGTTGATGTATGTAGAATATTAGCAAACAGGTCGGAGGGGACAGATCAACAAAGTTGATGTATGTAGATGATGTGTTGTTACAGACAAATTCTGAGCAAGAACTTCAGCAAAGGATAGGGAAATGGAATGCAAAACTTGAAGGGACATGGGATGAAACTGAGTAAAGATAATACAGTGGTAATGGCAGCAAACTGGGGAAATCAGCATAAGCTGAGAACTGACCTATAAGGGAAAATAGTGGAGCAGGTTAACAGCTTCAAGTATCTGTGAGGGGTGGTTGAGGAGAAGGGAAGTCTGAATGAAATGGTCAAAGCTAGAATCAGAAGGGCTGCAGCCAACTGACAAGAGCATCAGATGTAGTCTATGATAGAAGAATGCCAAAGAAGCTGAAAAGTAAGACCTACAAAACATTAGTGGGACCAGTACTACTGTATGGTACACAAACCTGGGTAATAAAGTCAGAGCAGATGAGAAAAAGTACAGTTTTGTACCTACCACATAAGCATCAGCCGACGCCATTTTCTTCAGTGTTTCTTGTCCCAGATGCCAGGTGCTCTCCAAGGAAGGCTGTAATCAAATTGGAAGAAAAAACAGGATTCCAAACAAATAAAAGAGCAATAAAACAAATACACCATAACAGATATCCCCAGCTAAGAGTAACAGGGATAGGAGTGGACCCTAGGCATAGAGGGGTATGGAGGGAGGGAAAATCCGACTGCAGTTGCATGTCTATCGGACATCTACATTTATGGTAGGTACAAAACTGTACTATGTCCTTCAAGAATGCAACTGCAGTCATAACATGTGGGTAGAATACCATAGCTTAGCTGGGGGAGGAGGTATGCTCTAGGACAGAGATGGAGTGGCAATCAAACCCTGCAGGACTGCCGAAGCAAAGCCTGCTCTGGATCTGGAGTATAGAGGGAGATTGTAGTGTTTGGAGAATGTATGCACGGAGCTCCATGTAGCAGCTTCTAGAATGTCCTTGGTAGGCACCCCTCTTAGGAATGCTGTAGAGGTGGCCGTAGCTCTGGTGGAATGTGGTCTGACATTGGCTGGAACAGTCTTTCCATGAAAGGAATAACAGAATCTGATGCAATGTCCAATCCATTTTGAAATAGTCTGTTTTGAAATTGCTTTTCCTTGGACTGCAGGGGCGTAAGCTACAAAAAGTTGTTCAGACTTCCTACTGGCCTTGGTTCTGTCCAGGTAGTATCGAAGTTGTCTGTGAATGTCCAAGGTATGCAACAGTCTTTCCCCCTTATTCTCAGGATTGGGGAAGAAAGCAGGCAGATGAATTGCTTGATTTAAAGAAACCCTAGAAACCACCTTTGGCATGAAAGTAGGGTTGGTCCTTAATGAAACCCTGTCTCTGTGAAAAATAATAAAGGGTGGCATTGCCATTAAGGCCTGTAGCTCCGAAACCCTTCTTGCTGAGGTAATTGCCAACAGGAAAGCTGTCTTCCATGAGAGAAATTGCAAGTCAACTGTAGCTGCTGGCTCAAATGGAGGTAGAGTCAGTTTTTCTAGGACAAAATTGAGGTCCCAGGCTGGCACTGGGGCCTTTCTTGGTGGCTTAATGTTCTTGATTCCCCTGAGGAATTGCCTTAGTAAAGGGTGTGAAAAAACAGGAGGATCAGTGTTGTATCTAGCTGAAATAGCAGATGCATGTATCTTTATGGAAGAATATGAGAGGCCGTTCTTTAACATATCTGCCAAATATTCCAAGATGAGTGGGATGTTCAACAATGATGCATCATGTCCCTTGCTGGTGTTCCAATTGCTGAATCTTTTCCACTTTGCTAAGTAAACCTTTCTGGTGGATGGTCTTCGAGCCTCTGTTAGTATCCCGCTGAACTTCCTTGGAGAGAGATAGGCTGAAGTTATTTATGGGATCTCCCAGGCTGTTAGCTGCAGTGTCTGAAGATTTGGATGCACTGTTTCGAAATTGTGTTGAGTCAAAAGTAGAGGCCATTGGGGAAGGGCCAACCTCCTGGTGTGACATAGGCTCCGTAGTAGTGGGTACCAGTGTTGTCTTGGCCAGTCCGGAGCTATTATGATTCCCTTGGGTCTCTCTGCTTTGATCTTTAGTAATACTGAGGTCATCAGTGGCAGAGGTGGGAATGCATAGATTGATAGGGAGTTCCAGTTGAATGAGAGGGCATCTATTTTCCAAGCTTTTGGATGGTATGTCCTTGTGCAGAATTTTGGTAGAAGATGGTTGAGGTGAGAGGCAAATAGGTCCACTTCTGGCTTGCCCCATGTCAAAGTGAGTTGTCTGAAGGCCTTCGGATGTAACCTCCACTCGTGTGGATCTGTGAAATTCCTGCTTAGGCTGTCCGCCAACACATTGTCTTTTCCTGGAACAAACTGGGATTGTAACTGGATGTTTAGGCTCAGTGATTTCTCCCAAATATGCATTGTCAGTCTGCAAAGGGGGTAAGAGTGGGTGCCCCCTTGCTTGTTTATGTACCACATCACAGTGGTGTTGTCTGTCCGTATCAGTAAATGGCCTTGCTGGAGTTGGTGTTGAAAGGCCTCGATGGCATGCATTACTGCCAGCATTTCCTTTTGGTTTATATGCAGATGTGTTTCCTTTGGAGTCCATTGTCCCTGTATACATCTGCCTTCCATGTGCGCCCCCCATCCAAGGTCTGAGGCGTCTGTGGTAATGGTCTGTGTTATCTGTGGTTTTTTGAATGACATACCTGTGTTTGCCTGGCTCACCGAGGCCCACCATAGGAATTCCTTTTGTAGGCATGGAATGAGCGGTATGATTGTCTCCAAGTTGTTGCTGTGTTGAGACCAAATGCTTTTTAGGTACCATTGAAGCTTTCTCATGTGTAGTCTTGCTAATGGAACCAGGAGAATGCAGGATGCCATGTAACCCAGAGCCTGTAGGAATCTCCTTGCAGTCATCTGGGCGAGTTTTGCTAAACCTTTGAAGTAATGAGTTAACTTCTCTTGCTTGTCTTCTGTCAGGTAAGCCATCTGAGAGGCTGTGTCTAGTTTGGCTCCTAAGAATATTATTTGCTGGGATGGCTGCAGTCTTGACTTTTGGAAGTTGACTGTGTATCCCAGAGCTTGAAGTAATTGTATGACATAATCCAGGTTTTTTGTCAACATCAATTTGTCGTCCGCTTGTATGAGGCAGTTGTCCAGGTACAGGTAAATTTGTATCCCCTGGAGCCTGCAATGAGCAATTACTGAAGCCAGGCATTTTGTGAATACTCTGGGCACAGTAGATAAGCCAAATGGCAATGCTGAGAATTGATAATGCTCTGGCCCTGCAAGAAATCTGAGGTATCTTCTGCAGCTGTGTCTGATAGGGACATGCAGGTATGCCTCCTTGAGGTCCAGAGTAATCAGCCAAGACCCCTTAACTCTTTCTATTGCTTTCATCCGAGTCAGCAGAGTGATTTGCTTGATAGCCTCTGCCCTCTGGTGTTGTGGTAGGTTTGGCATGCCTTGTTTTCTTGGTAAGGTATGAAAATGAAACCTGTACCCTCGGTCTATAATGTCTAAAATCCATTTGTCCTCTGTCAGTCTGTGCCAATTTTCTGTAAACAGAGATAATTTCCCGCCCAAGGGAGCTTCTATTTGCTCCCTGGTAAGCGGTAGTAGAGGAAAGTCATTGAGATTGTGGTTGTGGGGCAGGTGAAACCCCTGCGTCACTTCTTTGGTTTCCTGGCTGCCATTGTCGTCCCCTGTAAGGGCCTCTGTATTGGCCACTTCCTCGGCCACGTCTGTTCTTACCCCTTTGAAACTTTTCTGGATTAGGAAAGGATCAGTTTTTTGAAGGCCAATTCCTACTGAATCTGGGGGGTTGAACCTGGAGGAAATCTTTCACCGTCTGAACTGATTTTGCTTTTTTCTTCGATGGTCTTTAACACATCCTTAGCATTCGCACCAAAAAGCTTGTTCTTTTCCAAAGGTGCATCCAGAAGTTTTGCTTTTACATGATCTGGTAGAGGTTGATCTTTAACCAAGCATGTCGACGGATGACTGCCCCTGTCATAGCTGCCCTACATGAAGCTTCCAGTGCATCATATCCACACTGCAGGAAGTGATTGCTAACTTGCTGAGTGTTATGTACAGCTTCCTGCAAAGTCTTCCTGTCTAAAGGATCAGGAGTGGCTAATGTTTTTTGTAAATCTTCTAACAGATAATCCTGATATTGTAACATATGAAAAAGGCAATTTAAAGCTCTCATAGATAAGGTAGTGGATGTGTAAACCTTTTGCCCCATCTCTAATGACCTAGCTTCCCTGTTGGAGGGCAAAGGATTTTTAGAGGTGGAGGCTGAAACTCCTTTAGGCCCCTGTGAAATAGTTTCCAAATCAGCAGTGTGGGCCCTGAATAAATGGGAATGAGTTTCTGGGACCCTGTAATACCTGTCTGGCTTGGCTGGAGCAGGAGGAAGGGAATCAGGGGTATTACTAGAATCAGAATACAAATCATCCAGAACATCAAGTACAGGAGGAATAGCTAAGGGCCTGTGCTGAGGCTTCTTAAGGAAAGTCCTAAGGCGTTTCCTAGAATCAGAATATTCCTGACCTTGCCACTTGAAATGTTCCCTCATGGTGTGCAGAACTTCCCCAAAAGAAATATCCTCAGGAGGGGAGGCCGAGGGAATGGAATCTTCTGCATCCGAGTCCTCATAGGTCTGGAAGAGCTCTTTCTGGCAATCAGAGTGGACAGAGCCCTCAGAATCTTCATCTGAAGGAGTAGGGTCAGAGGGTTCAACCCGGGGCCTTTTATCAGAAGGAGGCTGGGATCCTCTCTCAGGATGGGCCTGTGAACCTCTAATCATGGAAATTAAATCAGCAGTCATGGACATAATTTGTGTCTCCCACATGTTATGACTGCAGTTGCATTCTTGAAGGACATCTACAGGTGAAGCAAATGAAGTCCCTGAGAAGGGTTGTAAGATGCACACTGTGGGACAGATGAAGAAATGAGGACATAACAGCAGGAGCCAAAATAGCTCCAATTGCATTGCAGAAAAGATCACAGATAACAGCTTACTGTGGTCTGGGCATGTGCAGAAAACAAGAAGACAATTTGGTGAAGAAGATTTGGGACAGACAGGAAGACGGCAAGAGGAAATGAGGGCATCCAGCAAAGGGGTGCATGATTTGTATGAGAGAAGATCTGTGATAGTCAGGCAGGAGTGTGGCACTGAATATAGAAGGATGGCGACAGCTAATGTGACACCCCAACCCCATGTAGAAAATGGGAAAAAGGGGGTTGTTGCTGATGACTATGTATGACCCCCTTTATAATATGCTGAATAGCTAGTTGGCTCACTGATAGGACCCAAGAATTTAGAATCAGTGAGGCCACCTCCACAAAGAGGCCAGTCACCAGTGGAGTCCCCCATGGCTCTGTGCTAGGCCCACTCCCCTTTGAAATCTACTTCTTGGATGTGAAAGCCAATATCAAAAGCCTCTGGCTAACCATGCTTGCAGATGATTGCAAACTGGGAGCAGTCATTGAATCCCTTCAAGATGAGAACATCCTTCAGGAAGGTCTAACACAGACAAAAAATTTGTGCCAAAGCCATGGCTTAAATCTCAATACCAAGAAATTCATTATAGTACCTTTTGGGAAGCTGGCCACCCCAGGAAACATCATCATCATTAAAAAGTACAGTTGTGTACACTTACCATAAATGTAGATGCTCGATTGTATTCACTGTTGTAGTCATCACACTTGGGTTATCTACCTGCAGGTAGCCCTCAGTCAGCCCGAATACCAGAGTCTTGGGATTTCTGCGTCAGATGCTGTCACCTCTTCCCCGATGCCAGATCATCGGGGGTATAAAACATGCAGCCGACACCATTACATCAGTTTTTCTTGCCACAAATGTCAGGAACCCCTAAAATAGGAAGCTATTAAATGGTGTGGAACACCCCCAGTAAAAAGTAAATACCACTGCCATCAAAAATGGCCATAAAGAGGACAGGTAGAAAGGATAGAGAAAACCAGGGGGCTGGAGGGAGGGAAACCAGGACTGCAACAGTGAATACACTCAAACATCTACATTTATGGTAAGTGTACACAACTGTACTGTTCTTCGTGTTTCACTGTTGCAGTCATCACACTTGGGTTGATTCCCACAGCTGAGGAAGGGTGGAGGCAGTCAAGACATGTTAGGGCTGGCTAGCAGGCCTTGTAAGACTGATGTAGCAAATCCAGCTCAGGATTTAGAAAAAATAGATATGTGGTAATGCTTGGTGAGGGTGTGTACAGAACTCCAGGTTGCAGCTTCCAGGATGTCCCTGGTAGCGACTCCCCTGAGAAATGCTGTAGAGGTGGAAGTAGCTCTAGTGGATTGTGTTCTGATCCCCTGTGGGATAGGTTTTCCATGGTGCTTGTAGCAGAAATGGATGCAGTGTGCTATCCATTTGGAAATGGTTTGCTTTGAAATGGCCTTGCCCTCTGCCCCTGTAGCAAAGCTGACTAGCAGCTGGTCAGATTTTCTGAAAGGTTTATTCCTGTCAAGGTAGAACCTGAGCTGTCTGTGCACGTCGAAGGAGTGCAGTATCCGTTCCCCTTTATTCTGAGGGTTAGGGAAGAAGGTTGGCAAATGGATGGATTGGTTTAGAGCCACACTCAATACCACCTTAGGCATAAAGGATGAGTTAGTCCTGAGGAAAACCCTGTCAGCATGGAAAATAATGAAAGGTTCCACAGCCATTAGTGCATGTAACTCAGACACTCTTCTTGCTGAAGTAATGGCTAGAAGCAAGGCTGTTTTCCAAGAGAGGAGTTTTAACTCTGCTGAAGCAGCAGGTTCAAAAGGGGGAAGCGTGAGCTTTTCCAGTACAAAGTTAAGGTCCCAGACAGGGGTGGGTGTTCTCCTAGGGGGGCCTTAAATTGTTAGCTCCTCTAAGGAACTGTTTGATGAGAGGGTGAGAAAAGAGAGGTGGCTCAGTATTATAATGAGCTGAGACGGCAGAGGCATGGATCTTAATGGATGGAGCAGCTCTGCTAGGTAATCAAGGATTTGAGGTAAGGAGGGCACAGCTGTGTCCTTTCCTTGAGAGTGATTCCAAGAACAATATCTTTTCCACTTTTCAGCATAGGATTTCCTAGTACTAGGCCTTCTGGCCTCAAGGATGACGTCCAGCACCTGTTTGCTGAGGGTTGCTGGTGGTGTATTCAGAGGATAAGCCAGGCTGTAAGGTTTAGGGTTTGCAAATGTGGATGCAAAATCTGTCCTTCCTGCTGAAGGAAGGTGTGAGATGTAGGTGCCAGGGTGGCACTGCCCTCAGACTGTGTAGGAGTGGGTACCAGTGCTGGCGTGGCCAGTATGGGGCAATAAGGATTGCCCTTGGCCTGTCCTGTTTGAGCCTGAGTACTACTTTCGAGAGAAGGGGCAGAGGGGGAAAGGCATAAATTGAGAGGTTTTCCCGTGTGAATGATAGGGCATCCACCTTCCAGGCCCTGCTGTGAGGGTTCCTAGTACAGAAATTCCTCAATTGGTGGTTCTCGGGGGAGGCAAAGAGGTCCACCTCTGGTGTCCCCCACCTCTAGATTAGAAGTTTGAATGAGTTGGGCTTCAATTTCCACTCATGTGGGTACAGTAGATTTCTGCTTAAGTCGTCTGCCAGTGAATTCTGTTTGCCTGGCAGGAATTTAGCTTGTAGGTTTACTTGGTTGCTTAAGGCTGTGTTCCACAGGGCCATGGCCAACCTGCAGAGTGGGTAGGAATGGGTTCCCCCTTGCTTGTTTATGTACCACATAACTGTGGTATTGTCTGTCTTTATTAGGAGCTGTCCTGGAAGGAATAGGTATTTGAAGGCTGTCAGAGCATTCTGTACAGCTAGCATCTCTTTTTGAGTTTTAGTTTAAGCACTTGGGCATTCTGTACAGCACTTGGGCATTCTGTACAGTTAGCACGTGGGCATTCTGTACAGCTAGCATCTCTTTTTGAGTTTTAGTTTAAGCACTTGGGCTTCAGACCAGTTGTTTTACATTAAGAAGGTTTGTGGTCTGCACTGTAGTGGCAGAACAGGTAGCTTACATCCTTCTAAGTTGGGAACTGCTGATTGAGGGCTCAGTGTCTGTTATTCTAAAAGTGTATTAATTCTGGTTTAAGCACTTGGGCTTCAGGCCAGTTATTTTACATTAAGAGGGTTCGTGGTCTACACTCTTGTGGGAGGAGAGGCTGGACTCTGCCCTTCTGAGCTGGGAATTTCTGGTTAAAGGCTTATAGTGCCTGCATATTTGAACTGCTTCTTACTGAAATTGGTACACCTTGTTTGCTGTAGCACAGACTAGATCCAGACCTGCTGAATCTAGCTTTGTTTGTATAACTTGAGCACTAATCCAGACATTCTTTAAAGTATTCAATTGTATTTATTACTGCTTGGTAGTAACTTGATTAAAGTGTAGCTATCATTCTAAGTCTTTTGGATTAAGCACTTGGGCTTCAGACCAGTTGTTTTACATTAGGAAGGTTTGTGGCCTGCTAACTTGATTAAAGTGTAGCTATCATTCTAAGTCTTTTGGATTAAGAACTTGGGCTTCAGACCAGTTGTTTTACATTAGGAAGGTGTGTGGCCTGCACTGTGGTGGCAGGACAGGTAGCTTACATCCTTCTAAGTTGGGAACTGCTGACTGAGGGCTCATGTTATTTTAAAAGTGTATTAGTTCTGGTTTAAGCACTTGGGCTTCAGGCCAGTTATTTTACATTAAGAAGGTTTGTGGTCTGCACTCTTGTGGGAAAAGAGGCTGGACTCTGCCCTTCTGAGCTGGGAATTTCTGGTTAAAGGCTTATAGTGCCTGAATATTTGAACTGTATCTTACTGAAATTGGTACACCTTGTTTGCTGTAGTATAGACTAGATCCAAGTCTGCTGAATCTAGCTTTGTTTGTATGCTTGTTGTTTGTTTGCTTGTTATTTCCCTGAACTGCTAATTCCACCTAAAACGCGGCTTTTCAGCGCTTCTGTGGATCCCTAGTGATATCTGCATTGCTTACTGTACTTATTTCCTTGTTCACTTGAATGAAAGTTACTGTTTGTCGTGTTTGCATTTAAGTTACCTGTAACACACTGCATTTAAGTTACCTGGCACTTGCTCACTAAGTCAGCACTAAAAAATTAAAAGCACTACACCCTCACAAACTCCCCTTGAGTACCTTGTTCCCCATTGGCCCTTTTTTTCAATTATAAAGGAATTCCCAATACTATTCTAGCATGTCCAAAGGTCAGTTGTCAATCTCCTCTCCGGTCCAGCTGGTGAATCTGGGAATCTTGAGGCAATGTTACAACTGCCTCATGTACACAGACAACCCTCTCCTCCTCCCAACAAATTCCAACATGTGAGAGATGCAACCATATAGCCAAACTGGAGGCTAAGCTCTCTCAACTCAGTACTGGCGTAACTAGTCAGGAGGAGAAGGAAACCACACTCACTACAATTCCAGTCTCACATAGACCTACCAAGACAGCAAACCAAACACATAAACACACAAAAACATACTCGGAGGCTCTAAATAAAAATCTGCCTAAGCAGCAGAGACCTCCAAAGCAGACACCCAAGCAACCACTACCCCAAAACAAAGCACGTGCAACACATAAAGCCAGTTTACCGAACAGTCACAGCCCTTAAGGATAAACAACACACCTGATACACTTGTAATAGGTGACTCTATCGTCAAGCACACTGACGTCCCGCTCACCAGGTTGAACAAGGAGAAGGTCACGGTGAGCTGCCTGTCGGGCGCTAGGATCCGCCACATAACACACGCACTCAGGTCACTCCAAGGCAAGTACAAATATGACTCAGTCATTGTCCATGCTGGTGTGAATGACCTGAGATGTACCGCCCCTGGACTACATGAAAAGAGACATAGAGGAGCTCTCTGAGCATGTAGCCCAGGCCGGTATGACCCTGACCTTGAGTAGCATCTTACCCTCACCAAGAATGATGCCAAAATATGAAGACAAGATGATCAATTTCAACAATTGGCTTAAGTATTGGTGTCATTCAAAGGGGATCCAATGCCTCTCAGCCTGGGATGACATGCTCGACAAGCCGCGATGCTTCGCTAGGGACGGCTTGCACCTGTCACCCCTGGGCTTTCGGATATTGGCAAAGGCTCTTGCTACCCCTATAGTGCCTTTTTTAGGCAAGGCTCAAAAGACAAACCCACCTCCATAGGTATCACAAGGGATAAGAAACTAAGAGTAATGCTATTCAATGCCAGAAGTCTAAATCTCAAGATGCACACACTTGAAACTCTCCTTAGCATGGAGAACATCGATATCTGTGCAGTAACAGAAACCTGGTTCAAGGCTCCCGAGAGCACCCCAGCACTACCAGGTTATACCTCATACCATGCTTTTCGGCCCCAAAACTTGGACCGAACCACAAAAGGAGGGGGAGTATCAATATTCGTCAAAGATACCCACACCTCCAGGTTGGTGGCACAGCATGAAGCATCAGAGACTATCCATGTGCAACTAACAGTGGGTAAAACTGCCTTCCAGTTTATAGCCTGCTACAGACCACCCTCCCAAACCCAGGAACCCCACTCAGCCTTCCTGAGAACACTGGAAAATATGAAGGTCTCTCCAAACACCATTATACTGGGCGACTTCAACTACCCAAACATAGACTGGGAGCATTACTCTAGCTCCAACACCCTAGCCCAAAGGTTCCTAGAATTTATAAACTCAAATGCTATGGAACAACTTGTTACCATTCCCACAAGAGGGGAAAACATACTGGACCTGATCATCACCAACATGGGGACTCTATGCTTCAGACCAGAAGTGTATCCCTCACTGGTAAGATCAGACCATAAACTAATCTCACTGGATATTCACATTCCGACCCCACCCCCTGCCCAGAAAACCACAGTGAAAAACTTCTCTAAAGCAAATTTCACACTCCTCAAAACCGAGGTGGAATCCTTCAAAGCCCCCGGGCCTGTGGAAAATACATCCCAGACTGCAGAATCCTTTATAAATGCATTCTATGAACACCTTCAGGAATGCATGGATCATGCAATCCCAAATAAAACCAAGACCCAATCCTCCAAAGGCAGACTTCCTGTCTGGTGGACCCCAGCCATAAACAAACTATACAATAGAAGGAGGAAGCTACTACATGATAGAGCAAAATCCCAAAAAGGGAAGGCATCTCTGATCAGTATTAGCAAAAAACTACGGGCACTCATAAAATCGTCTAAGGCCAGCTTTGAGAGAAAAACTGCACAGGACACTAAGGATAATCACAAGGCTTTCTTTAGTTATGTTAGGAACATGGGCGGGAATTCCCAGATGTGCTCAGAATTAGTCCAAAATGACAAAAAATACACCGAACCCACAGACACTGCCAACATCCTAGCTGACAGGTTCAGCGCAAACATCTCCCTCCCCTCCCCACCAAAAGGGTGAATATCTATCCCAGCAGAGTGCTGCCCCCCTGACATCTCAGATGCTCAGGTAAGAGCCGCCCTCTCCAAAGCAAAAAACACAGCATCAATGGGACCAGACGGTGTCCCAGGCTGCATCCTACATGAACTCCAAGAAGAGCTAAACCCAAACATAAAACTACTGTTCAATCTCAGCCTTACTACAGGATATGTACCCAAAGAGTGGTGTACAGCAACAGTGGTCCCTCTCCACAAAGGTGGTGCCTCAACGGATCCTGGAAACTATCGCCCCATAAGCCTGACTAGCTTGGTCTGCAAAGCTATGGAAAGGATCATCATGGACCTCATAAGTAAAGATATTGGGGACCTACAGACACTGGATCCTACCCAGTTCGGCTTTGCTAAGGGCAGATCCTGCCTCTTAAACCTGGTCGATTTCTTTGAAACAGTCACCAAGGCCATTGACTAGGGGAAGGTGGTCCACAAAGCCTACCTGGACCTCGCAAAAGCCTTCAATACAATACCCTACTCGGGCATTATATATAAGCTCACCAGCTTAAATATAAACCCCTATGTCACTAGATGGGTTGCAAACTGGCTCAAGGACAGAACCCACATGGTTAGAATTGCTGGAGCCATGTCAGACTCCAAACTAGTTACAAGTGGCGTCTCACAAGGCTCAGTCCTGGGACCTCTCTTGTTCGGTATATATTTCTCAGAAGTACAGGCAAACACGGAAGGACTGTGGCTGACCAAGTTCGCAGATGACTGCAAACTGGGCGCCATAATCGACTCTCCAGCCGACACAAGCATCCTCCAAAAGGGCCTCATAGAAACAGACAACTGGTGCCAGAGCCATGGCCTCAAGCTAAATGCCAAAAAGTGTATAGTCATCCCCTTTGGCAAAAACAAAGTGCCCACAAATTATCACATAGGTGGTAATCCATTAAGTACAGAAGAAGTAATTAGGGACCTGGGGACCCAAGTTGATAGCAATCTCTCATTTGACAACCACGTGGCCAAAGTGGTTAGAAAAACATTTTATATAGCCCACCTAATCATGAAGGGATTCACGTCTAGATCAGGGGAGGTCATCATGCCTCTTTACTCATCCCTCATCAGGCCCATAATTGAGTACAATGCCCCTTTTGGGATGTACCTTACCAGACACCTGCAGCAACTGGAAAGACCCCAAAAGTACCTCACCCAGAGGATCAAAGGGCTCAAACAGATGCCATATGCTGCCCGGTTAAAGAAACTCCAGCTCTACTCAGTGGCATACCGCCTGCTCAGAGGCGATCTGTGCCTGACGTATAAAGCCATGTCCAACCCAGAATTAATGGACATGCTGCACCTCAGAAAATCCAAACCTCATCGAGCTACGCGCTCGAGAGACTTGAACCTCAGCACTGAAATAAATAGGACATGCTGGAGGGACAGATTCATAACCCAGAGGCTCCCTTCACTCTGGAATAAAATCCCAGTCCAGGTTAGGCAGAGTCCCTCATTGACTCTCTTCAAGAGGAATCTTGATGAGTGATTGGGAGATCGTAGGTTTACCCCGGGTATCACTTCTGTGTCACTGTTAGACAGAGGCACACTATACTAACCTCGAAAAAGGCCATAGCAAAATTAATTTAAAATGGGTGGCGAAAGCCAAACACACTCTGGCTAGGCTTATAAATGCCCTAGGGCAGATAGCCTAGTATGAACCTATATGCAGGAGAATTTGTCCTGGGCTCCATTTGCCTTGAATGCATAGTCTGATGCATCGGTTGTCAAAGTCTGGGTGGCGAAGGGTTGAGTGAAAGGCAGTCCCTTGTTGTGGTTGTATGCTTCTGTCAACCAAAGGAACTCTGCCCTAAGACAAGGTATGATAGGAATCACTGTTTCCAGGTCCTGAGAATGTTGACACCAGAGACTTTTTAAGTACCACTGAAGTTTCCTCATATGCAGTCTTGCATATGGAGTTAACAGAATGCATGAGGCCATGAACCCTAGGGCTTGCAGATAGCTGGGTTTTGGTGGCCATCAGTTTGAAGTAGTTTGTCAAATAGACCTGCTTTTCTGGAGTGAGAAATGCCATCTGGGAAGTTGTGTTCAAGCTTGCTCCCAGGAATACATTGTTTTGACTGGGCACCAGTTGTGATTTCTTTTCGTTGATGGTGTACCCCAAGGAGTCTTTTTACAAATGCCAGGTGGTGAAGTAGCAATTCCTGACTGTCCGTCTGAATCAGGCAATCGTCCAAGTATGGGTAAATTTGAATATTTCTCTGCCTGCAGTATGCAATGGCTGGAGCCAGGCACTTTGTGAATACTCTGGGTGCAGTAGATAAGCCAAAGGGAAGTGCAGAGAACTGATGGTGCATAGAGTCTGCCCTGAAACGTTGATATTTCCTGCAAGACTCCCTTATGGGGATGTGCAAATAAGCTTCTTTTAAGTCTAGGGTGACTAACCAGGCATCCTTGGCTAGCACTGGGAGAAGCTGCCGCAGTGTAAGAATTTTGAATTTTGGGACCACCAAAAAGGTGTTGAAATTAGATAGATCCAGGATAGGGCTCCAAGTGCCCTCTTTCTGGGCACCAGGAACAGTCTGGAGTAGAAACCCTGTCCCCTTTGTTCTACTGGAACAGGTTGAATAGCCCTGATATTGAAAAGGGAAAGTACTTGCTTTTGAGCCTCTGCCCCCAGTTTGGAGGAAGGTTTGGCAACCCGCTTGGGGTTGGCAGAGAATGGAAGTAGAATCTGTATCCCTGGGATACAATGTTTAGAATCCATCGGTCCTGAGTAATGGACATCCAGTTTTTTGCATGAAGGGCAAGTTTTCCTCCTAGGGGCGTAAGTAATTGGGCATGGCTGAGAAAGATAATTGAAAAGTCATTGTGAACTTTTTCCATAAGAGGGTGGCTTACCACTCCCTGTTTTTGAGGTGGGAGCACTCCATTGTTGTCTTGATGGTCTGTTTCCCCTGGGTTTGGACTGAGAAGGCCTGGGAGGGGCTGGAAGGACCAGTTTTTAGAAGGCCAATGTCTACTGAATCTAGGTGGCTGCACCTGTAAGAAATCTTTGACAGTTTGCATAGATTTAGCTTTTTCCTCCATCTTTTTAAGAACTACTTCTGCTTTGGTGCCAAACGGTCCTGATTTAAAGGAGCGTCTAGTAATTTTGCTTTGACATGATCTGGCAAGATTTGTTCCTTCAGCCAAACATGCTTTCTCAGTACAGACCTAGTGACTGCAGCCCTGAAAGATGCTTCTAAGGCATCAAAAAGTACAGTTTTGTACCTACCATAAATGTAGATGTCCGATAGGTACGCATCTGCAGTCATCACATATGGGTTGTTCTGCCTCAGGCAGCCCTTCGGTCGGCCGGATTCCAAAGTCTGGGTCTGGCCTCGGCTGATGTCTCACTTTCCCCGACGTCAGATCGTCTGGGGTATAAAAGCATCAGCCGACGCCATTTTCCTCAGTTTTTCTTGCCCCAGATGCCAGGTGCCCTCTAAGGAAGGCTAAAATTTGGAGATATGCATTGCAAAAACAAATCCAAACATGCACAATACTATAAAAACAAATACACCATAATAGATCCCCCCAGCTAGCTATAAGAGGGGTAAATACCCAAGAAGTATACCACAGAGGGGAAGGAGGGAGGGTAAACCTGGCTGCAAATGCATACCTATCGGACATCTACATTTATGGTAGGTACAAAACTGTACTATGTCCTTCAAGGATGCATCTGCAGTCATCACATATGGGTAGAATACCATAGCCAATCTGGGGGTGGAGGTACTAAGTAAAGGATGGTGTAGCTAAAATACCCTGCAGGACTGCCGTAGCAAAGCCTGCTCTGGATCTGGAGTATAAAGGTAAATTGTAATGCTTGGCAAATGTATGCACGGAGCTCCATGTAGCAGCTTCTAAAATGTCCTTGGTAGCCACCCCTCTTAGGAAGGCTGTGGTGGTGGCTGTGACTCTCGTGGAATGAGGTCTAATGTCAACTGGCACAATTTTTCCATGAAAGGAGTAACAAAAACGAATGCAATTTCCTATCCATTTTGAAATTGTCTGTTTGGAAATTGCTTTCCCTTGTGCCCCAGCAGCATAAGCTACAAACAGCTGGTCAGTCTTTCTGTAACTGTTAGTTCTGTTCAAGTAGTAGCGCAGCTGTCTGTGTATGTCCAGGGTGTGCAGAAGTTTCTCCCCTTTATTTTGTGGTTGTGGGAAGAATGTAGGCAAGTGAATAGCTTGGTTCAAAGATACCCTGGATACCACCTTTGGCATAAATGTAGGAATGGTTCTCAATGAAACTCTGTCCTGATGAAAGATAAGAAATGGCTGTACTGCCATTAGAGCTTGTAACTCAGATACTCTTCTTGCTGAGGTTATGGCCAGAAGAAAGGCAGTTTTCCAAGACAGAAACTGTAGATCTGCAGATGCTGCTGGTTCAAAGGGAGGGAGTGTTAGTTTTTCCAACACGAAGTTAAGGTCCCAAGTAGGCAGAGGTGGTTTCCTTGGAGGATTGATGTTTTTGATTCCTCTTAGAAACTGTCTCAGGAGAGGATGAGAGAAGACAGGTGGATTAACGTATTCTGCTGAAACTGCTGAGGCATGTATCTTAATGGAAGAGTAAGACAGGCCGTTGTGAAACAATTCTGCCAAATATTCCAGTATATGTGCCATGTTCATCACTGTCACATCTAGGCCCTTTGTTGTGTTCCAAGCGTGAAATCTTTTCCATTTTGCTGAATATGCCTTCCTTGTGGAAGGCCATCGAGCTTCCATAATAATATCCTTCACTCTCTGGGATAGCTTATCCTGAGGAGGAGTCATGGTATTTTCCAGGCAGTTAGCTGCAAGGTTTTCAGGTTGGAATGCAGAGTCTTGAAATTGTGCTGCGTCAGTAGAAGTGGCCATAGGGGGAGAGGCCACGGTTTTGTCTGTGACATGCTCTTTAACAGTGGGTACCAGTGCTGTCTTGGCCAGTTTGGAGCTATCAGAATCACTCTGGGCTGCTCTGTCCTGATCTTCAGTAAGACCTTGGTCATTAATGGGAGAGGTGGAAAAGCATACACTGTTAGAGCTTTCCAGCTGAAAGAGAGAGCGTCCACTTTCCATGCTTGTGGGTGGTATGTCCTTGAGCAGAATTTCTTCAGTTGATGATTGTGGGGGGAGGTGAACAGATCTACTTCCGGCCTTCCCCATGATTGTGTTACGAGTAAGAAGATGTCTGGGTGCAGCATCCATTCGTGCGCATCCATGATATTTCTGCTTAAGCTGTCTGCCAGTATATTATCTTTCCCTGGCACGAACTGGGACTGCAGCTGTATATTGAGCTTCAAGGAAAGTTCCCATAGATTCATTGCCAGTCTGCAAAGAGGGTAGGAATGGGTGCCTCCTTGCTTGTTTATGTACCACATAACCGTGGTGTTGTCTGTCCTTATGAGTAGGTGGCCTTGATGAAGAAAAGGTTTGAAGGCCTCGATTGCTTGTATCACTGCCAGCATTTCCTTTTGGTTTATGTGCATGCGCAGCTCTCTTTGTGACCATAGCCCTTGGATACATCTGCCCTCCATGTGTGCTCCCCAACCTTGGTCTGAAGCGTCCGTAGTGATGGCTTGGTTGGCTCTTGGCTTGCTGAAGGGCAACCCGCTGTTCGACTGGCAGGCTTGAGCCCACCACAGAAATTCCTTTTGGAGGCATGGAATGAGTGGGATCAAGGTTTCTAAGCTGTGACTGTGCTGAGTCCATAAACTCCTTAGGTACCACTGTAATTTTCTCATATGCAGCCTTGCTTGTGGGATCAGAAGAATGCAAGATGCCATGTAACCCAGGGCCTGCAGGATTTTCCTTGCAGTCAGCTGAGTTTGTCTTGTCAGATTCTTGAAGTAATCCGGTAGTTGTTTTTGTTTTTCTTCTGTGAGAAAGGCCATTTGGGTGGTTGTGTCTAGATCCGCACCCAGAAAAGTTATTCTTTGGGATGGAACAAGTCTTGATTTGTGGATGTTGACTGTATATCCCAAGGCCTGCAGTAGGTGGATGGCATAATCCAAGTCCTTTAACAAAGTTTGCTTGCTGTCCGCTTGTATAAGGCAGTCATCCAGATATGGGTAAATTTGAATCCCCTGAAGTCTGCAGTGTGCAATTACTGATGCCAGGCATTTCGTGAATACTCTGGGTGCAGTAGATAAGCCAAAGGGCAATGCTGAGAATTGATAATGCTCTGACCCTGCAAGAAATCTGAGGTGTCTTCTGCAACTTTGTTTGATAGGGACATGCAGGTATGCCTCCTTGAGGTCTAGAGTCACCAGCCAAGACCCCTTGCCCAGCATGGGAAGGAGTTGCTGTAGAGTCAGCATTTTGAATTTTGGCACAATGAGGTAAGTATTCAGTGCGGACAAGTCGAGAATAGGCCTCCATTGATTTTCTTTTCTTGGAACAAGGAATAATCTGGAGTAAAATCCTTGGCCTTGTTCTGAAAGAGGTACCTTTTCTATAGCTTTCATTTGTATTAAGTTGGAAATTTGTTTCAAAGCCTCTGCCCTCTGATTTGGTGGCAGGTCTGGCATGCCTTTTCTTTTTGGCAATGTGTGGAAATGGAACCTGTATCCTTTGTCTATTATTTGCAGTGTCCATGTGTCCCTTGTAATGCTGTGCCAATTTTTTGAAAATAAAGAAAGCTTTCCGCCCAAAGGTGCTTCTAATTGAGTCCTGGTCGGCGGAGTCAAAACAAAGTCACTGAGTCTGTCCTGGTGTAGCAGTTGTAGTTCCTGCACTACCTCTCTGGTTGGGAGGCTGCCATTGACGGCCTCTGTAGGAGCCTCTAGCTTGCCCTCTACCTCTGGCATGCCTATTCCTGCCTCTCTGAGATCTGTCTGAGTCCGGAAAGGACCAATTCTTAGTAGGCCAATTTCTGCTGAATCTAAGTGGTTGGACTTGCAGAAAGTCTTTGACTGTTTGCACAGATTTTTCCTTTTCTTCAAATTTCTTTAAGACCTCTTGAGCCGTGGAACCAAATAATTTTTGCTTTTCCATAGGAGCATCCAAAAGCTTAGCTTTAACATGGTCTGGCAGAGATTGTTCCTTCAGCCAGGCATGCCTACGTATAAATGCACCTGTCATAGCTGACCTACATGAAGCTTCCAATGCATCATAACCACACTGCAAGAAATGGTTACTAACCTGCTGGGAGATATGTACCAGATCCTGAAGGGATTTGCGATCAAGGGGTTCAGGAGAAGACAGTTTATTATGCAATTCATCTAACAAATACTCTTGGTACTGTATCATATGAAATTGACAATTTAATGCCCTCATGGAAAGAGTTGCAGAAGTATACACTTTCTTACCCCATCTCTCTAAAGCTCTGGACTCCCTTTCAGAGGGTAGAGGATTCCTAGCAGTGGCAGCTGCAACCCCTTTTGGGCCCTGGGAAATAGTTTCTGGATCAGCAGAGTGGGCCTTGTACAGGTGTAGATGTGAGTCCGGGACCCTGTAGTACCTATCAGGTTTGGCAGGAGCCGGAGGGAGAGAGTCAGGGGCTGTACTAGCATCAGAGTACACATCATCAATAACATTCAAAACAGGAGGTATAGCTAAAGGCCTATGCTGAGGTAAATGTAAAAAGGTCCTTAATCTCTTTCTAGAATCAGAGAATTCCTGACCCTGCAGGAAAAACAACAAAGTTGGATCCACCAAAAGCAATTTATTGCGAACTTCTCTCTCTGACGTCTCGGCCTAAGCCTTCAAGGAGTACAAATGAGGTAAAATGCTATACACACATATATATATATACCACAATAATTGATTAATTAATCCTATTATACAATTAACAATGTAAAACACAAGAATTCAATTT
Source organism: Protopterus annectens (assembly GCF_019279795.1). NCBI lineage: Eukaryota > Metazoa > Chordata > Ceratodontiformes > Protopteridae > Protopterus > Protopterus annectens. The sequence goes on from NC_056732.1 coordinate 1,878,464,285, forward strand.
AGCAGCATTCTCCAGTTAAAATCTTCATTTAAACCATCAGGAAACAAGGTTTTAAATTTTAAAATATAAACAGCTTCCTTTTGCAGCAACAGTTGCTTTATATTCAAACTATTATATTTATAATCTTGTATTTGCTCTAACACTGTTGCTTGTAATTCATTAAAATCACTATTGTGAAATTGTAAAAAATGCATAGCTACAGGACTTTCCTCTTTTTTATTAATAATATCTCTAATATGTTCCAAGAGCCTTATTTTAAAGGCTCTCTTAGTTTCTCCGATGTAAAACTTTTTGCAAGGACAACAAAGAGCATATATAATCTTTTCTGAAAGACAATGAAAAGAATGTTTGACTCTAAAAGGAATCTTATTAATATATTCAAAAGAAGGTACCACAAATTTACAGGCTTTGCATTTGCCACATGGGTGTGTGCCTCTACTTGTAATATGATGTGTTACAGTGTCACTTGGAAGGCTGAATTTACTTTTTACTAATATGTCCTTAATACGTCTTCCCTTACGATATGAAAATTTTAAATCTACATTTCCTGACCCTGCCATTGAAAATGTTCTCTCATAGAGTGTAATGTGTAATGTCTCTCCAAAGGAAAACTCTTCAGGAGGGGAGGCCGAGGGAATAGATTCTTCAGCATAAGAATCCTCGTAGGCCGAATAAGCCTCCTCCTGGTGGTCTGACAGAGTAGAGCCATCAGTGGACTCATCTGAGGAGTGGGGTTCAGAGTGCTCAACCCTGGGCCTTTTGTCTGGAGGTGGTTGAGAGCCCCTGTCTGGATGAGGTTGAGAACCTCTAATTAAGGAGATAAGATCCTCTGCTAAGCTAAGAATCTGTGAGCCAGTAGAAGGTCTCTGAGAGGTAACCTTGGGAGGCAAAGCTTTGGTAAGTTTAGCAGCTTTAGCTCTAGAGAAAGCCTTAATGGACATGGATGCAGGAGGTCTGGCTGCACCACGTGCAGGAGTAGATTTGTCTAAAGGAATGGTGTCGGAAGGTTCCTGGACACTAGTTTCAGAAGGTAATTCAATAACCGACACGGCTGGAGCCTCAGGGGCCGAGGTAGTCGGTTGTGCGGTTTCGGTAATCGGAAGTACCAAGGACTCGGTTTCAGCCGAAACCGAGACACTAGCGGTAGGCCTGACCGTGGTTTCAGCCGAAACCACGGCCCGCGTGTGTCGGTCCTTGTCCTTCCGTTTCTTAACTACATGAGAAGTCGGAGTCTTCGACGGCATCTTGTAAGCAAAACTAGCCCCAAAGAATTCCTCTGCAAACTCCGACCGACGTCTAAGAGTTCGTCGGTTGAAGGAAGCACAGGCTGAACAGGCCGAGACGTGGTCTGGGCCTAGACAGGGGAGGCAGTAAGAGTGGAAATCCTTATGAGGTATTTGTTTCCCACAAGTTAAACAATTATTAACTTTATCTGACATCGGCTGAGGCAAGAAAGAGTCCCCAACGGGGTACTTAGCTTTTTCAAAGTCTTCGGTAGCTGAATTACAGGAGCTGGCCGACCGGCACTTGCGAACTGCTTCTGCTTCGGGCACCACGCGGCAAGAAAGACTGAGGAAAATGGCGTCGGCTGATGCTTTTATACCCCAGACGCTCTGACGTCGGGGAAAGTGCGACATCAGCCGAGGCCAGACCCAGACTTTGGAATCCGGCCGACCGAAGGGCTGCCTGAGGCAGGACAACTCATATGTGATGACTGCAGATGCATCCTTGAAGGACATCCACACTGCTAAGTATGTTTACTAACTTGGTTTGCAGAATGCATTAACTCCTGTAAATCTTTATTTTCTGCACAATCTGGAAGTAGCACCATTTTTTGGCAAGAGTTGTAGAGGTATATACCTTCTTACCCCATCTGTCTAAGGATATTTAATCCCTGTCTGAAGGGGTAGGGTTTTTGGCTGTATTAGCCTTAATGCTTTTAGGTCCCTGGGAAATAGTCTCTGGATCCACAGTAGGGTTTTTAAAGAGAAATTTGTGAGAATCAGGTACTCTGTAGTACCTATCAGGTTTTCTAGGGGCCGGTGGTAAAGTGTCAGGAGTAAGACTGGATTCCATGAAGACCACCTACAATATCCAGGACATGGGATATAGCTAGAGGCTTGTGCTGAGGCAACTCTAAAAAATTCTCTGAGTCTCTTTCTGGACTGAGGATTCCCAGCGGAAATGCTCTCTTAAAGTATGCAAGGTTTCACCAAAAGAAAAGTCCACTGGAAGGGAAGCAGAGGGAATTGATTCCTCCGGATCAGAACCCACACAGGTTGATAAGGGTATGTCCTGGTAATCAAAAGGGTCAAAGTCATCGGACTCCTGGTCTGTAGAATCAGAAGGAAACTCAATTATTTGTCTTTTAGCAGGGGAAGGCTGGCTTCCCCTAATTAGAGTAATAAGGTCTTCAGCCATTCTAAGCATTTGTTTTTGTGGCACGGGAGCTTGAGCATGCACTTTGGTCTATGGTTTTCTAGGTGTAGTGAGAACTCTGGGCCTGAGAAACTCGGTTGTTTTAGCTAAAAACAAAGTTGTCGGTTTAATACGAACATAGGTAGGTCGGAATACACCCTCAGAAGCCGGTGCCTGCACAGTGGCATGAGACCTATCCAAGGTAGAGACATCCGCAGGTTCCATAGTTGAAAAAGCATCTCGTGGCATACCGGACTCCGAATGGGTCTCAGCAGAGGCCTGCGAATCTGTAGAAGCAGGCACCAGGGGCTGCAAAGGTGCCTCACTGAGTACCGGCGGATTGGCGACTAGCTTAATAGAAGCGTTGTCGGCAGTTTTGGACCTATGTGGTCTGTCCCTGTCTTTATCTTTACTTTTTTTGGAAGATCGGTAGTCGGATGGCTTATCGAAGCCATTTCAGAATACTGTGAACGAGAGCGAAAGAATTTAGCGACAAAGAAAAGCCTGACGACGAATGGTACGGGCATTAAACAAGGCACAAAACCTACAGCGAGGGACGTCGTGGTCTGGGCCTAAACAGGTGATGCAGTAAGAATGAAAATCTCTATGAGGTATTTGCTTTCCACAGGCAAGACACTTGTTAACTTTTTCTGACATTGGTTAGAGCAAGAAAAAAGTATCCCCAATGGGGTACTTAGCTTTAGAAGACTTCAGGTTTGAAACTCAAAAAATGAAAATGTCAGGAAGCGGCCGACTGGCACTTGCGAACTGCTTCTGCTTCAGGCTCCTCCACAGCAAGAAAGACTGATGTAATGACGTCGGCTGCATGTTTTATACCCCTGATGACCTGATGTCATGGAAGAGGCGACAGCATCCAATGCAGAAATCCCAAGACTCTGGTATTCGGACCGACTGAGGGCTACCTGCAGGCAGATAACCCAAGTGTGATGAATGCAACAGTGAAATACGAAGAACATCACCCTTAAAAGTTGATTCACTAGTCAAGGATCTGGGAACTCGTGTAGATAGTAACCTAGCCTTCGACCAAGCCAGTAAGAAAATCCTTTTATGCTGCTCAACGTATAAACAAGGGGATGGCATCTAGGTCCAAAGAGAGCATCATAGCACTGTACTTGTCCCTCATCAGGTCCAACAAAGAGTATAATGCCCCCTTCAGTATGTACCTGCACAGACACTTGGAGCAACTGGAACATCCACAAAGATTCACTACAAAAAGAATATAAGGAGTAAATGACTGCAATTAGGGATATAGACAATAGGCAAGAAGGGGGCTGGAACTTACTGGAGAAAACTGGCAAAGGAACCAAGGTGTTGGGAGCAAATAACTAGACAGGGAAAGATGACAGAATGGGAAGAGGCCAAGAATTCATTTGGACTGCAGGTTAGAGATTGCCTATACTCTGATATCAGTCCTTGATAGGGAAGGCAAAGAGAAAGAAATGGGGGTCCGAAATGGAAGAATAGCACTGGAAGAGTTTTTAGTAGAACCTAGAACAGTAGCTGCCATTAAAAAAGGAATAATTTCTACAGCGTATAAAATATTCAAATAAAGCATTGACATCACCCTCAAAAGTTCTGGGCAGCCATCAACAAATTACTCCGAGGCAAAAATGGCACTTCCTCACAACACTGAAAACACTGCAACTCAATTTAACAAATTCTTTAGTGAGACAATTTTAACCCTAGCCAACCAACAGAAAGTACAGTTTTGTACCTACCATAAATGTAGATGTCCGATAGGTATACATCTGCAGTCATCACATATGGGTTGTCCTGCCTCAGGCAGCCCTTCAGTCGGCCGGATTCCAAAGTCTGGGTCCGGCGTCGGCTGATGTCGCACTTTCCCCGACGTCAGAGCGCCTGGGGTATAAAAGCATCAGCCGACGCCATCTTCCTCAGTTTTTCTTGCCCCAGATGCCAGGTGCCCTCTAAGGAAGGCTAAATTTGGAGAGATGCATTTAAAAATCCAAACATGCACAGTAATATAAAAACAAATGCACCATAATAGATCCCCCCAGCTAGCTATAAGAGGGGTAAGTACCCAAGAAATACCACAGAGGGGAAGGAGGGTAAACCTGACTGCAGATGCATACCTATCGGACATCTACATTTATGGTAGGTACAAAACTGTACTATGTCCTTCAAGGATGCATCTGCAGTCATCACATATGGGTAGAATACCATAGCCAATCTGGGGGTGGAGGAACTATGAAAAGGATGGTGTAGCTAAAATGCCCTGCAGGACTGCCGTAGCAAAGCCTGCTCTGGATCTGGAATATAAAGGTAAATTGTAATGCTTGGCAAATGTATGCACGGAGCTCCATGTAGCAGCTTCTAAAATGTCCTTGGTAGCCACCCCTCTTAAGAAGGCGGTGGAGGTGACTGTGGCTCTCGTGGAATGAGGTCTGATGTTAGCTGGCACAGTTTTTCCATGAAAGGAGTAACAAAAACGAATGCAATTCCCTATCCATTTTGAAATTGTCTGTTTGGAAATTGCTTTTCCTTGTGTACCAGCAGCATATGCTACCAACAGCTGGTCAGTTTTTCTGTAACTTTTAGTTCTGTCCAAGTAGTAGCGCAACTTTCTGTGTATGTCCAGGGTGTGCAGAAGTTTCTCCCCTTTGTTTTGTGGATTTGGAAAGAAGGTAGGCAAGTGAATAGCTTGGTTTAATGAAACCCTGGATACCACCTTTGGCATAAATGTAGGATTGGTTCTCAGTGAAACTCTGTCCTGATGAAAAATAAGAAATGGCTGTACTGCCATAAGGGCCTGTAACTCAGATACTCTTCTTGCTGAGGTTATGGCCAGAAGGAAGGCAGTCTTCCAAGACAGGAACTGTGGTTCTGCAGATGCTGCTGGTTCAAAGGGAGGCAGTGTTAGTTTTTCCAACAAGAAGTTAAGGTCCCAAGTAGGTAGAGGTGGTTTCCTTGGAGGATTGATGTTTTTGATTCCTCTTAGAAACTGTCTTAGGAGAGGATGAGAGAAGACAGGTGGATCAGTATTGTACTCTTCTGAAATTGCTGAAGCATGAATTTTAATGGAAGAGTAAGACAGGCCATTGTGGAACATTTCTGCTAAGTATTCCAGGATATGTGCCATGTTCATCACTGTCGCATCTAGGCCCTTTGTGGTGTTCCAAATGTGAAATCTTTTCCATTTTGCTGAATATGCCTTTCTTGTGGAAGGCCGGTGAGCTTCCATAATAATATCTTTCACTCTCTGGGATAGCTTATCCTGAGGAGGAGTCAAGGTATTTTCCAGGCTGTTAGTTGCAAGGTTTTCAGGTTGGAATGCAGAGTTTTGTAATTGTGCTGTGTCAGTAGAAGTGGCCATGGTTTCGTGCGTGACATGCTCTTTAACAGTGGGTACCAGTGCTGTCTTGGCCAGTCCGGAGCTATCAGAATCACTTTTGGCTGCTCTGTCCTGATCTTCAGTAAAACCTTGGTCATTAATGGGAGAGGTGGAAATGCATACACTGTTAGAGTTCTCCAGCTGAAAGAGAGGGCGTCCACTTTCCAAGCTTGTGGGTGGTATGTCCTTGAGCAGAATTTCTTCAGTTGATGATTGTGGGGGGAGGCAAAAAGATCTATGTCCGGCCTCCCCCATGATTGTGTTATCTGTAGAAAGATGTCTGGGTGCAGCATCCATTCGTGTGCATTCATGATATTTCTGCTTAAGCTGTCCGCCAGTATATTGTCTTTCCCTGGCACAAACTGGGATTGTAGCTGTATATTGAGTTTCAAGGAAAGTTCCCATAGATTCATTGCCAGCCTGCAAAGAGGATAGGAATGGGTGCCTCCTTGCTTGTTTATGTACCACATAACCGTGGTGTTGTCTGACCTTATTAGCAGATGGTCTTGATGCAGAAAGGGTTTGAAGGCTTCGACTGCATGTATCACTGCCAGCATTTCCTTTTGGTTTATGTGCATGTGTAGCTCTTTTTGTGACCATAGACCTTGAATGCATCTGCCCTCCATGTGAGCTCCCCATCCGTGGTCTGAAGCGTCTGTTGTAATGGTTTGGCTGGCTATTGGTTTGCTGAAAGGCAGACCCCTGTTTGACTGGCTTGCTTGAGCCCACCACAGAAATTCCTTTTGAAGGCATGGAATGAGTGGTATCAAAGTTTCCAGGCTGTGACTGTGCTGAGTCCATAAACTCTTTAGGTACCATTGTAGTTTCCTCATATGTAGTCTTGCTTGCGGAATCAGAAGGATGCAAGCAGCCATGTAACCCAGGGCCTGCAGGATTCTCCTTGCAGTCAGCTGGGTTTGTCTTGTCAGATTTTTGAAGTAATCTGGTAGTTGACTTTGTTTTTCTTCTGTGAGGAAGGCCATTTGGGTGGTTGTATCTAGATTTGAACCCAGAAAAGTTATTCTTTGGGATGGAACAAGTCTTGATTTGTGAAAGTTGACTGTATATCCCAAGGCCTGAAGTAGGTGGATGGCATAATTCAAGTGTTTTACCAAAGTTTGTTGGCTGTCCGCTTGTATAAGGCAGTCGTCCAGATATGGGTATATCTGAATCCCCTGAAGTCTGCAGTGTGCAATTACTGATGCCAGGCATTTCGTGAATACTCTGGGTGCAGTAGATAAGCCAAAGGGCAATGCTGAGAAGTGATAATGCTCTGACCCTGCAAGAAATCTGAGGTGTCTTCTGCAACATTGTCTGATAGGGACATGCAGGTATGCCTCCTTGAGGTCTAGAGTTACCAGCCAAGACCCCTTGCCCAGCATGGGAAGGAGCTGCTGTAGAGTCAGCATTTTGAACTTTGGCACAATGAGATAAGTATTCAGTGTGGACAAGTCGAGAATAGGCCTCCATTGTTTTTCTTTTCTTGGAACAAGGAATAGTCTGGAATAAAATCCTTGGCCTTGTTCTGAGAGAGGAACCTTTTCTATAGCTTTCATTTGCATTAAGCTGGAAATTTGTTTCAAAGCCTCTGCCCTCTGATTCAGTGGCAGGTCTGGCATGCCTTTTCTTTTTGGTAATGTGTGGAAATGGAACCTGTATCCTTTGTCTATTATTTGTAGTGTCCATTTGTCCCTTGTAATACTGTGCCAATTTTCTTTGAATAAAGAAAGCTTTCCGCCCAAAGGTGCTTCCAATTGAGCCCTGGTTGGCGGTGTCAAAGTAAAGTCATTGAGCCTGTCCTTGTGCAGCAGTTGAAGGTCCTGCATTACCTCTCTGGTTGGGAGGTTGCCATTGACGTCCTCTGTAGGAGCCTCTAGCTTGCCCTCTACCTCTGGCACGCCCGTTCTTGCCTCTCTGAAACCTCTCTGTGTCTGGAAAGGACCAATTCTTGGAAGGCCAATTCCTGCTGAATCTTGGTGGTTGTACTTGGAGAAAATCTTTGACTGTTTGTACAGATTTTGCCTTTTCTTCAAATTTCTTTAGGACCTCCTGAGCCATGGAGCCAAATAACTTTTGCTTTTCCAGTGGAGCATCCAGAAGCTTTGCTTTAACATGGTCTGGCAGAGATTGTTCCTTCAGCCAAGCATGTCTACGTATGACTGCGTCAGTCATAGCTGACCTACATGAAGCTTTCAATGCATTGCAAGAAATGGTTGCTAACTTGTTGTGAGTTATGTACCAGATCCTGAAGTGATTTGCGGTCTAGGGGGTCAGGTGAAGACAGTTTTTTATGCAATAAATCTAACAAATACTCTTGGTACTGTATCATATGAAATTGACAATTTAATGCCCTCATAGAAAGAGTAGCAGAAGTATACACTTTTTTACCCCATCTCTCTAAAGCTCTGGACTCCCTTTCAGAGGGGAGAGGATTTTTAGCAGTGGCAGCTGCAACCCCTTTAGGGCCCTGGGAAATAGTTTCTGGATCAGCAGAGTGGGCCTTGTAAAGGTAAAGATGTGAGTCCGGGACCCTGTAGTACCTATCGGGTTTGGCAGGAGCCGGAGGGAGGGAATCAGGGGTTGTGCTAGAGTCAGAGTACACATCATCAATGACATTCAAAACAGGAGGAATAGCTAAAGGTCTATGCTGAGGCAAATGTAAAAAAGTCCTTAATCTTTTCCTGGAATCAGAGAATTCCTGGCCCTGCCATTGGAAATGCTCTCTCATAGTGTGTAGTGTCTCCCCAAAGGAAAACTCTTCAGGAGGGGAGGCCGAGGGAATAGATTCTTCTGCATCAGAATCCTCGTAGGCCGAAAAACCCTCCTCCTGGTGGACCGAGAGAGTAGAGCCATCAGAGGCCTCATCTGAGGAGTGGGGATCAGAGGGCTCAACCCTGGGCCTTTTGTCTGGAGGAGGTTGAGAGCCCCTGTCCGGATGAGGTTGAGAGCCCCTAATTAAGGAGATAAGATCCTCTGCTAAGCTTAGAATTTGTGAACCAGTAGAGGGTCCCTGAGGGATAACCTTGGGAGGCAAAGCTTTTGAGAGTTTAGCAGCTTTAGCCCTTGAGAATGCCTTAATGGACATGGATGCAGGAGGCCTGGCTGCACCACGTGCTGGTGTAGATTTGTCTAAAGGAATGGTGTCGGAAGGTTCCAGGACACCAGTTTCTGTTGGAAATTCAATAACAGACTCAGCCGGGGCCTCCGGGGCTGAGGTAGTCGGTTGAGCGGTTTCGGTAATTGGAAGTACCAAGGACTCAGTTTCAGCTGAGAACGAGACAGTCGCGGTAGGCCTGGCCGTGGTTTCAGTCGAAACCACGGCCCGCGTGTGTCGGTCCTTGTCCTTCCGTTTCTTAATTAAATGTGAAGTCGGAGTTTCCGACGGCATCTTATACGAAAAACTAGCCCCAAAAAATTCCTCTGCAAACTCCGCCCGACGTCTAAGAGTGCCTCGGTTGAAGGAAGCACAGGCTGAACAGGCCGAGACGTCGTGGTCTGGGCCTAGGCAGGGGAGGCAGTAAGAGTGGAAATCCTTATGAGGTATTTGTTTCCCACAAGTTAAACAATTATTAACTTTATCTGACATCGGCTGAGGCAAGAAAGAGTCCCCAACGGGGTACTTAGCTTTTTGAAGTCTTCGGTAGCTGAATTACAGGAGCTGGCCGACCGGCACTTGCGAACTGCTTCTGCTTCGGGCACCACACGGCAAGAAAGACTGAGGAAGATGGCGTCGGCTGATGCTTTTATACCCCAGGCGCTCTGACGTCGGGGAAAGTGCGACATCAGCCGACGCCGGACCCAGACTTTGGAATTCGACCGACCGAAGGGCTGCCTGAGGCAGGACAACCCATATGTGATGACTGCAGATGCATCCTTGAAGGACATCAATCAAAACAATCCCCCTTCCTTTAAACCCTGCACAACTGACTCAAACAATAGCTCATTCCAATTCCATCCTAATCCATAGATAGGATAAAAAAATAGTATCTAAAAAACTCAAACCCATTATGCTGGCCTCAGACAAAGTACCATCAGAATTTCTACAAACTGCTGCTGATGCAGTGGCCTACCCTATAACCATTCTCATTATTAGGTCCCGTTCAGAATCCATGGTTCCAGAATTTTGGAAAATATCTCATACAATCCCACTTCATAAAGAAGGTAACTCCACAGAACTTACCAACTATGACCAATAGCAATACTATCCCCCTTAGCAAAAATCCTGCAAAAGTGCATACATATCCAAATGATAGACTACCTGCATTCACATAAACTCCGGTCAAACACTCAGCATGGCGTTTGCCCCTTCCATAGTACCACCACTGACTTTCTGTCTTTCACCAATATAGTTAACACACATACGACCTCTCAAAGGCCTTTGACATAGTCAGACATGACATACTTATCAAAGAGCTATCTGAATTAGGACTAACTAAATCTTCCATAGTCTGGTTCCAAAGCTATTTAGCTGGTCACCAACAAGCAGTACTGTGGCAGCAGGAACACTCACCCCTTCTTCCAGTCACTCTTGGTGTGCCACAGGGTTCCATATTAGGCCCACTTCTATTCACCCTCTATACCAACAAGCTCTACACCTCTACTCCCAATGCATCTGTCATACAATATGCAGATGATTCTATGTTAATTTGTGCAGCTTCCTCACTACAGGAACTCCACACATTAACACAACAATCTTTCCTCTCTATAGAAGCATGGCTTTCCAATATTTATTTATTTTACATTTGTTGATCGGGATAGTCCGACTGGATACATGTCCATTCTCAGTGGAGGCCCAGGGAGAAAAGCTCCAAAGGAAGTAACACAAGCAAATTTGACATGATACGAATTAAACACAATTTCCAGACTCTGTTGAGGAGTCTAAGTTATACAATCTATACAATCTAACATACTTCTAGTCTGGCTTACAAATTACAACACAATTGAGTTAAATTTACAAAATAATACTGGTACACCAGCAATACCAAATATTTAGTCAGGCTTGGAAAAAGGACATAGCCACTGAGTCTTGAAATACCACTCGAGAGTTTTCTTAAATTGAGACAGGGTAGTGTCAAGTGTAATGTCAGCAGGTAGTGACTTCCAAGTTTTGCCAACAGAGTTGGCAAACAGGGGGTCCCTGGCTGAATTGTTGGATCTGATGGTTTGTACTGCCAGTCTATTAGATGAGCAAAGTGGTCTGAGGTTGGAGTGGGGATAGATGATGTTTTTCAAAGCAGGTGTATTTTCAGGGTGGTTAAGTACTTTGTGAGCCACAATAAGTTGGTTATACTGAATCTGCCTGGGTAGCTCTAACCATCCGAGATTTTTTAGGTTTATGCAGTGATGTGTTCTATAGGGCAGGCCAGTGGCAAATCTAGCTATGTTATTATAGCAGCTAGAGAATCTGTTAAGTTCAGTTTTATTTAAGTTGGCAAATAAAGGGGAAGCATAGAAGAGGATAGAGAGCAGATGGGAGCGGGCAATGTCAGTCCTAGCAGGTGGGGTTAGGAATGGCTTTATCCTATATAGCAAGTCCAGTTTTTTATTAATGGATTTGATAGTTTTGTTAGCGTGAACATCAAATGTGTGACTGTTGTCTACAATAACCCCAAGGAGTTTCGTGTGAGCATCTGGGGAGATTATGGTACCATTGTTAGACTTAATGGAGAAAGATAACATTGGGGAGAAAAGTAGTAGGTTTGTTTTGTTGGGATTTCGAATCAGACAGCAGTCGGCAAGCCAATTTTCAACTAAGTTGAAAGTACACTGAGTAACTGTCTGCAGCTCAGTATGGGAGGTGCCAGTGCAGATCAACGTGGAGTCGTTCGCATAATGCATTTGGGATGACAGTGTGGACGTCATTAATAAAAATGGAAAACAGTAGTGATCCCAGAATAGACCCCTGGGGGACACCTAGGGTGTTGGGTAAGAGGATGGATAGATGGTTGTGCCATATTATGGCTTGTTGTCTCTTGTGGAGATAGGATTGGAACTACTGACGGGAGTGATGACCTAGGGACATTTTTGTCAGGGTGTGGATAAGTAGATGGTGGTTAACTATATCAAAAGCTTTAGAGAGGGCTGAGGATAGCTTGTTATTGTTCATGTTACAGTTTATATCATTAGTGAAGAAGAGGGCGGCTGTGGTGGTACTGTGATGTGGTCTAAAGCCATGCTGAGGTTTAGCCGTGAGGAGGGCTGTGGTGGTACTGTGATGTGGTCTAACACCATGCTGAGATTTAGCCAGCAGATTGTTCTGGGTTAGGAAGTGCAGAAGTTCTTTGTGGACGCACTTTTCCATGATTTTTGCCAGTGATGACAAGATGGCAATGGGTCTATAGTTAGATAATTCAGTAGAGCTACCACCTTTATGGAAAGGTATGACGCGAGATATTTTCCAGATAGAGGGGACTTTGGCTTCTGATATGGTCCGATTAACTAGAATGGAGATTGGGTATGCTACAGAATCTGCAGCTTTTTTGTAAATATTCAGCAGGGAGAAGGTCAGTGGCTAGGGTAGTAGGTTTTAGTTTTTTGATTAGTGTACGAATGAAAGATGTAGAGTTTGGTTGGAAGCTAAAGGAGGGCTGGGTACTGGGAATGGTATCCTGTATGTTAGAGGAGTTCAGGGGTAACTGGCTCGCTAGGGCTTGGATAGTCTCAGTAAAGAAACTATTGAAGGTGTTGGCGACATCCTCTGGTATCAGTAGAGGCTGAGGGAGGTGGAGTGGTGGTTTGACCTAGGTGCAGTAGTTTGTTTATTCCTGCCCCGAATTTTTGAGGATTATTTTGGTTTCCGACTCATACTTAACCCGGCTAAAACCAAGCTGCTGCTCTTTAAATCGGCTAGGTCCACCTCATTAGCTGCCACCTTTAACATTACTTCCGGCAACAAAAAGTACAGTTGTGTACCTACCATAAATGTAGATGTTCCGAGTGTATCCACTGTTACAGTATACATAAAGTACAGTTGTGTACCTACCATAAACGTACATGTTTGAGTGTATTCACTGTTACAGTATACATAAAGTACAGTTGTGTACCTACCATAAATGTAGATGTTCGAGTGTCTTCACTGTTACAGTATACATAAAGTACAGTTGTGTACCTACCATAAATGTAGATGTTCGAGTGTATTCACTGTTACAGTATACATAAAGTACAGTTGTGTACCTACCATAAATGTAGATGTTCGAGTGTATTCACTGTTACAGTATACATAAAGTACAGTTGTGTACCTACCATAAATGTAGATGTTCGAGTGTATTCACTGTTACAGTATACATAAAGTACAGTTGTGTACCTACCATAAACGTACATGTTCGAGTGTATTCACTGTTACAGTATACATAAAGTACAGTTGTGTACCTACCATAAATGTAGATGTTCGAGTGTCTTCAATGTTACAGTATACATAAAGTACAGTTGTGTACCTACCATAAACGTACATGTTTGAGTGTATTCACTGTTACAGTATACATAAAGTACAGTTGTGTACCTACCATAAATGTAGATGTTCGAGTGGATTCACTGTTACAGTATACATAAAGTACAGTTGTGTACCTACCATAAACGTACATGTTCGAGTGTATTCACTGTTACAGTATACATAAAGTACAGTTGTGTACCTACCATAAATGTAGATGTTCGAGTGTATTCACTGTTACAGTATACATAAAGTATAGTTGTGTACCTACCATAAATGTAGATGTTCGTGTGTATTCACTGTTACAGTATACATAAAGTACAGTTGTGTACCTACCATAAACGTACATGTTCGAGTGTATTCACTGTTACAGTATACATAAAGTACAGTTGTGTACCTACCATAAATGTAGATGTTCGAGTGTATTCACTATTGCAGTATACATAAAGTATAGTTGTGTACCTACCATAAATGTAGATGTTCGAGTGTATTCACTGTTGCAGTATACATAAAGTACAGTTGTGTACCTACCATAAATGTAGATGTTCCGAGTGTATCCACTGTTACAGTATACATAAAGTACAGTTGTGTACCTACCATAAACATAGATGTTCGAGTGTATTCACTGTTACAGTATACATAAAGTACAGTTGTGTACCTACCATAAATGTAGATGTTCGAGTGTATTCACTGTTGCAGTCATTACTCTTGGGTTATCCTGCTGGCAGGCTACCCGCAATTGACCAGAATTCCAAAGTCTAGGTCTGGCGTCGGTTGCTGTCACCTCTTCCCTGACGTCAGTGCGCCAGGGGTATAAAAGCTGCAACCGACGCCATTTTCTTCAGTTTTTCTTGCCCCAGATGTCAGGTGCCCCAAGTAGGTAGGCTGAAAAATATGTCAATAAGTATGCATGCACAAAAATAACATTTCCTTCGTCTACAAGCAAATACACCAAATAGGTTGTATAGGATAGAGAAGTGCAGATAAGTCCCAGCAAAGAAAAGGGGGATATTGGGTGGGTAACCTGGACTGCAACAGTGAATACACTAACATCTACATTTATAGTAGGTACACAACTGTACTATGTCCATCATGTTTCACTGTTGCAGTCATTACTCTTGGGTTGAATCCCAAAGCTGAGGAAGGGTGGCTGGGCTAAATAGGATTAGGAGAGGCTATGAGGCCCTGCAGAACTGCAGTGGCGAAGCCTGCTCTGGACTTAGAGTAGAGAGGCAAGTGGTAGTGCTTTGTAAAGGTGTGCACTGAACTCCAAGTTGCAGCCTCTAAGATTTCTTCGGTTGGTACTCCCTTGAGAAAGGCTGCTGAAGTGGCTGCTGCTCTGGTGGAATGAGGCCTAATGCCCTTAGGCGCTGATTTGCCATGTTGAGAATAGCAGAAATGGATGCAATGGCCTATCCATTTAGAAATAGTCTGTTTTGAGATAGCCTTTCCTTGCGATCCTGCAGCATATGACACTAAAAGTTGCTTAGTCTTTCTGAAAGCTTTAGTTCTGTCCAAGTAGAAGCGTAACTGCCTGTGAATGTCCAAGGAATGTAGAATTTTCTCACCCTTGTTCTGTGGATTTGGGTAAAAGGTAGGCAAGTGAATGGTTTGATTTTGGGCCACACTGGACACCACCTTAGGCATAAATGTAGGGTTTGTCCTCAGAGAAACCCTGTCTGGATGAAAAATGATGAAAGGTTCCACATCCATGAGTGCTTGTAACTCCGAGACTCACCTTGCAGAGGTTATGGCTAGGAGCAGAGCTGTTTTCCAGGATAAGAATTTAATATCTGCTGTTGATGCTGGCTCAAAAGGAGGCAGTGTGAGTTTTTCCAAAACAAAATTGAGGTCCCAGGCCAGAATTGGTGCTCTCCTTGGAGGCCTAATGTTTTTGGCCCCTCTGAGGTACTGCCTTATTAAAGGATGAGAAAAGATAGGTGGTTCCGTATTGTAATGTGCAGAAATGGCAGAGGCATTAATCTTAATTGATGAGAAAGAAAGGCCTTTGTTCAGCATCTCAGTTAGGTATTGTAAAATCTGAGGAATATTTGGTACAAACGTGTCAATGCCATGTTCCAAGCACAGAATCTCTTCCATTTTTCTGCATAAGATTTTCTGGTACTGGGCCTCCTGGCCTCCAAGATAACATCCATAACAGCTTTTGAAAGAGGAGTGTTCTGAATGGCTACATTATCCGCCATGCTGCCAGATTTAAGGTCCTGAGTTGGCTGTGCAGGATCTGATTGTTTTGTTGGGTCAGCAAGTGAGAAGTTTGAGGCAATATCCATGCTGGACCTTGAGACAGGCTCTTTAGGATTGGGTACCAGTGCTGGCGTGGCCAGTCTGGTGCAATCAGAATCATTTTTGGCTTCTCTTGTCTGACCTTTAGGAGTACTCCGGGAAGGAGAGGTAGTGGGGGAAAAGCATATACTGTTAGATTTTTCCAGCTGAATGATAGTGCGTCCACTTTCCATGCTTGCTTGTGGTAAATCCTTGTGCAAAATCTCTACAGTTGACAGTTGTGAGGGGAGGAAAATAGATCTATGTCTGGGCATCCCCATTTCTTTATTATCATCCTGAAGATTTGTGGATCCAGTTTCCATTTGCGGGGATCCATGAGGTTTCTGCTTAGATCATCTGCCAGAGTATTTGTTTTTCCTGGCAGGAATTGTGCTTGCAGGTGAACTTGAAAGGTCAATGCTGTGTCCCATAAGGTCATTGCTTGTCTGCAGAGGGGGTAGGAATGAGTACTTCCCTGCTTGTTTATGTACCACATGACCATAGTGTTGTCTGTCTTTATCAGTAATTGTCCTGGATGAAGTAGGTCCTTGAAAGCTGTCAGGGCATTTTGAACAGCTAGCATCTCTTTTTGATTGATGTGAAGATGAATCTGGTTTGCAGGCCATGTGCCCTGGATACATTTTCCTGCCATATGGGCCCCCCAGGCATAATCTGATGCATCCGTTGTCAGTGTATGTCTGGCTGTGGGTAAACTGAATGGCAAACCCTTGTTGTGGTGACAGGCTTCTGCCCACCATCGGAACTCCTGTTGTAGGCAGGGAATGAGTGAAATTACTGTCCCAGGCTGTGGCAATGCTGAGTCCAAACACTTTTCAGATATCATTGTAGCTTCCTCATATGCAGTCTGGCATATGGAATTAGTAGAATGCAGGATGCCATGAAACCCAAGGCCTGCAGGATTTTCCTTGCAGATAAGTGGGTTTTTGTTGCCAAATTCTTGAAATAAGTAGTCAGTTGTTTTTGCTCGTCTGGCGTGAGATAAGCCATCTGGGCAGTTGTGTTTAAGCTTGCACCCAGGAATATTATCTCTTGAGAGGGTACTAGTTTTGATTTCTTTTCGTTTACTGTGTACCTTAGGCCAATTAGTAATCTTTTTACAAACGCCAGATGCTTTAGGAGAGTGTCTTTGCTCTCTGCTTGAATTAGGCAGTCATCCAAGTAGGGATATATTTGAATTTCTTTTTGTCTGCAAAACGCAATCACTGGTGCCAGGCATTTTGTAAAGACCCTGGGCGCAGTAGATAAGCCAAAGGGCAGTGCAGAGAATTGGTAATGCATTCAGCCAGCTATGAATCTGAGGTATCTTCTGCAAAATTGTCTGATTGGGACATGCAGGTATGCCTCTTTGAGGTCCAGAGTTACTAGCCAAGCCCTCTTGCCCAGCATGGGTAGTAGCTGCTGAAGAGTCAACATCTTGAATTTTGGAACTTCCAGAAACGTATTTAGTGTAGACAGGTCCAGAAATGGTCTCCAGGTTTTGTACTAGGAAAAGTCTGGAATAAAATCCTTGCCCTTGTTCTTGTTGTGGTACTTGCTGAATGGCCCTCATGTCCATGAGGGCTGTAATTTGTTTTTGTACCTCTGCCCATTGATTGTGTGGCAGGTCTGGCATGCCCTTTGACCTTGGTAGTGTGTGAAAATGGAACCTGTAGCCTTGGGACACTAAGTTCAGAACCCATTTGTCTTGGGTAACCATTTGCCAATTTGATGAAAAAAGTGCTAGTTTTCCCCCTAAGGGGGCTGTCAAAAGAAAACTGCTTGGAACTGGTAGAGGAAAGTCATTGGGACTGTTTCCTGTAAGGCTGTGATTTGTCTTCTCCGCTTTTGGAGGTAGGAGCACCCCATTGTTTAGGCCTGTATGAGCCTTAGGGCTGAGATCTGCCTCTGGGATGCCTGTATCTGCCTCTCTGTGGTCTGTCTGAGACTGGAAAGGACCAATTTTTAGAAGGCCAGTTCCTGCTAAACATGGGTGGCTGTACCTGTAAGAAATCCTTGACTGTCTGCATGGATTTTGCTTTATCCTCCATTTTTTCAACACCTCTTCTGCTTTAGTACCAAACAAAGTACCATGCTGTAATGGTGCATCTAATAATTTTGCTTTAACATGATCAGGCAGATTTTGTTCCTTTAACCAAGCATGTCTTCTAATAACAGAACCTGTAACAGCGGCCCTGCAAGAGGCCTCCAGTGAATCATAACCACATTGCAGAGTATGCTTTCCCACTTGTTCAGTTGCATGCAATAAATCCTGCAATTCATTGTTCTCTGAATATTCAGTATTTAACATTTTCTGTTTAAGTAATGACATTAAATATTGCTGATATTTAAGCATATGAAATTGACAATTTAAAGCCCTTACAGCCAGGGTGGCAGAAGTGTATACTTTTTTCCCCAATCTGTCTAGAGCCCTAGAATCCCTATCCGAGGGGACAGTTTTTTTTGCAGTGGAAGCCTTAACCCCCTTGGGACCCTGAGATATAGTTTCTGGGTCAGCAGCGGGGTTTTTGTATAGGAATTTATGAGAATTCGGAACCCTGTAGTATCTGTCTGGCTTAGCAGGTGCAGGGGGTAAAGATTCAGGGGACAGTTCGGACTCTGAAAATACATCATCTACAATGTCTAGAACAGGTGGAATGGCAAGGAGTCTGTGCTGAGGAAGAAGCAGGAAGTCTCTGAGCCTTTTCTTAGACTCAGAATATTCTTTACTCTCCTAGTGGAAATGCTCCCTCATAGTATGCAGTGTTTCCCCAAAAGAATAATCCTCAGGAGGAGAGGCTGAAGGAATGGATTCTTCAGCATCAGAATCCTCATAGGGAAGGATGGAGTAATCCTGTTCAGAAGAGGAATCAGAGGAAATAGATACCTGATCAGAAGAATCATACTCTGTCTCTTGCCTAGGCCTCATATCTGGAGGGGGATGGGAGCCCCTGATTAAAGTAATTAGGTCTTCGGCCATTTTGAGCATCTGTTTTTTAGGCATGGAAGTCTGAATAGGAGAAAGCTGTACTTGTTTCTTTGTCTTCAGAGCTGCTTTAGTCTTTGTCTTTGATGCTGAGGATGGCTTAATATATAGTTGTGTAGGTCTGAAGACACCCTCAGAAGCCAATGCCTGCTCAGCGGCTCCGGACCCATCTGAGGGATTAATTTCCGAGTGTCCAATACCTTGAGTTTCCAGAGGCCCAGTCGGCTCCACGTGGGAGTCGGTAGCAGCCTGTGGCTCTGAGGTAGCGGGCGCCAGGGGCTGCGAAAGCACCTCACTGAGAACCGGCGACTGGCCTAGAAGAGGCTTAGTCACCAGTTTTGAACCTCGGATGCCTATCCTTGTCCTTGCGTTTCTTGTAAACTCCGGTTGTCGGCTGTTCCGCCGGCATTATGTAATTAAAACATCGGCCAAAATAATGAAATGCAAAATCGAACCGACGCTTGATAGTGCGTTGGTTGAATCTAGCACAAAACCTACAGCTAGCAACGTTGTGATCAGGGCCTAGGCAAGGAATACAGTAAGAGTGAAAATCCTTATGAGGTATTTGCTTCCCACAAGAAATACAATTAACTTTTTCTGACATCAGTCAGGAGCAAGAAAAAAGTTTCCCCAATGGGGTACTTAGCTTTAAAGAAGACTTTGGTTCTGAAATTCAACTTTGAAAATCTCAGGAGTCGGCCGACCGGCACTTGCGAACTGCTTTTGCTTCGGGCACCGCGTGGCAAGAAAGACTGAAGAAAATGGCATCGGCTGCATCTTTTATACCCCTGGCGCACTGACGTCAGGGAAGAGGCGACAGCAACCGACGCCGGACCTAGACTTTGGAATTCTGGCCGACTGCAGGTAGCCTACCAGCAGGATAACCCAAGAGTAATGACTGCAACAGGGAAACACGATGAACATCTTCTCTCTCTCCCACTGAACACACCAAACTCCTTGGCATAGAGATTGATAACAATCTGGATTTGATATTCAAATCTCCCAGACCATCAAGAAAGTCCACAAAAACTAGGTATCCTCCACAGAAACAGACGATTCCTCTCCAAACAAACAAAAGCAACCAGATCTCACACTCACCTTATCTCTACCCTCCTCTATGCCTCATCCATTTTTACCAACCTTAGAAAGGCAGACTTAACAAAGCTTGAATCCTGCCATAACAAAATAGCTAGATTTGCCTCAGCCTCCCCATTCAGAACCGATCACTCCTCATCCTTAACACAGCTCAACTGGTTGGAACTCCCCAACTCTTACACTACAATCAACTTTCTCTGGCCCATAAAATTCTGTATCAACCAGATAAAACTCCTGCACTACAAAACTTACTTCACCCTCACACTAATAATAGGACTCTTCACTCCAGTAACAGATTTCTTCTCAAAGCAGCCAAATTAAATAATACAGCAGGGGATACTGTCTTCTCTAATTATGTGTCAAAAATCTGGAACTCTCTAGCCAGTGATATAACTATTACCCCTTCCTGCACACAGTTTAAACATTCACTAAAAGCCCATCTCAGTAACAAATGGCTATGCTCCTGTACCATGCCAGGTCAGACGCCCCTCCACATTATAACACCCCTTCTATTACCTGACTTCTTTTTGCACCTCAAGAAGTGCTAATAGGTCTAGGCTCTTGGATGGTGTTGCATACAGATGATATAGTAAAAATGTATAGTTGTTTCTAGTTTAGTGTTAATAATCTTTATGGAGATTCTAACTTAGCCTTAATAATCTTGTGTTGATGCTTTTATTAGATAGGAGGCATAATAGGTTCACAGGTTGGTACTAAGCTATCGGCCCTAGGGCTTATACAAGCCTAGCCATAACAATTCCCTGGCTATTTCTTTCCACAGTATTTACTTCCCTGGACCCCTGTCTAGCAGGGCGACTGACGTGATCCCCGGGGTGAATTTCCTATCTCCTATCCAATCAACAGGGTTCCTTCTGAAGAGGGCCAAGGAGGCGCTCTGCTTGACATGTATGGGCAGTCTATTCCAGAGTCTGGGGAGTCTCTGGGTCAGGAACCTATCCCTCCAGCATGTTTTTTTCATTGTGATGACAAGGTTTAGATCCCTGGAGGATGTGCCTCTGAGAGATTGGGATTTCTTTAAGTGTAGCATGTCCAACAGCTCTGGGTTTGACATAGCCTTGTATGTTAAGCAGAGATCGCCTCTGAGTAGACGTTATGCGACAGAGTATAGGTGGAGTTTTTTTTAGATGGTCAGCATAGGGTATCTGCTTTAGGCCTGTGATTCTTTTAGTGAGGTATTTCTGCGGCCTTTCCAGTTGTTGCAGATGTCTTGAGAAGTACATACCAAACAGGGAGCTGTATTCTATAATGGGTCTAATGAGGGATGAGCACAGTGGGACAATGACCTCCGTTTTTCTGGATGAAAATCCCTTAGTGATGAGGTGTGCCAATAGATGATTTCCTGACTGTTGTGGCGATGTGGTTATTGAAGGTGAGACCACTGTCCACCTGTGTCCCTAAGTCTCTTATCACACTTTTGGTGTTTAGTGTACTGGTAATTCACGGGTACATGTTTTTTCCCAAAGGGGATAACTATACATTTCTTGGCACTGAACTTGAGCCATGGCTCTGGCACCAAGCATCTGTTTCTGTAAGGCCCTTTTGTAGAATATCCACATAATTTGGGGATACAATAATGGCTCCCAGTTTGCAGTCATCTATGAACTTTGTTAGCCAGAGTCCCTTAGTGTTGGCCTGTACTTCAGCGAAGTACATGCCAAACAAGAGCGGTCCCAGGACTGAACCCTGAGGTACTCCACTTGTCCCTTGTCTGGAGCTGGATTTGGAGTCGGCTACTTTTACAGTGTGGGTTCTGTCAGTAAGCCAGTTGGCAACCCATCGAGTGACGTACGGATTAATGCTCAGCTTAGTAAGTTTATCTATGATTCCAGAGTGGGGATGCTGTCAAAGGCCTTGGCAAGGTCCAGATAGGCTGTGTGGACCACCTTACCCTTGTCCACGGCTCTGGAGACTGATTCAAAGAAGTCAATCAGGTTCAGGAGACAAGATCGGCCCTTCATAAACCTAAACGGGGTGGGGTCCAGTGTTTGAACATTGTCAATGTCTTTGTTTACAAGTTCCATGATAATATGTTCCATGGCCTTGCAAATTAGGTTCGTCAGACTGATGGGGTGGTAGTTCCCGGGATCCAAGGTGGATCCCCCCTTGTGGAGTGGGATAAAGTACAGTTGTGTACACCTACCATAAATGCAGATGTTCGAGTGTCTTCACTGTTGCAGTCATGACTGTAGGGTTCTCCCCTTGCCGGCAGGCAGCCCTCAGTCGGCCAAAATCCCAAAGTCTGGGTCCGGCGTCGGCTGTTCAACCATGCTCCCTGACGTCAGAGCGCCAGGAGTACAAAGCTGACAGCCGACGCCATCTTCTCCAGTTTTTCTTGCCCCGGATGTGAGGAGTCCAAAAATGAAAAAGGTCCCATAACCTTTGCAAATACACCTCAGAAGAATGGTGAAAAAAAGGAAATACACAAAAGTAAAAATAAGAGGGGACAGGAGGGAGCAGACTGCAACAGTGAAGACACACGAACATCTACATTTATGGTAGGTGTACACAACTGTACTATGTTCATCGTGTTTCACTGTTGCAGTCATGACTGTAGGGTAGAATCCCAAAGCTGAAAGAAAGGGAGGTGGTCATAAAGAAGAAGGGGCGGCTAAAAGGCCCTGCAAGACTGCAGAGGCAAAGCCTGCCCTAGACTTAGAGTAGAGAGGTAGATTGTAGTGCTTAGAAAAAGTATGCACAGTTCCAAAATGTCTTTGGTAGGAACTCCCCTGAGGAAGGCCGCAGAAGTGGCAGCAGCTCTGGTGGAATGAGTCCGTATACTCCCTGGGATTTGCTTTCCATGGTGTGAATAACAAAATCTGATTCCATGAGCAATCCATTTAGAAATGGTCTGTTTTGAAATGGCTTTACCTTGGGAACTTGAAGCATAAGAAACAAACAATTGTTCTGATTTTCTGATGTCCTTGGTTCTGTTCAGGTAAAAACGTAGTTGTCTGTGTACATTCAAGGAATGTAAGAGCCTTCCCCCTTTATTTTGAGGAGTGGGGAAAAGGTTGGCAAGTGGATAGTTCGATTTAAAGCCACTTTGGAAACCACCTTAGGCATGAAGGTAGGATTAGTCCTCAAAGATACCCCGTCTTGATGGAAAATAATATAAGGTTCCACATCCATAAGCGCTTGTAACTCTGAAACTCTCCTGGCAGAGGTTAGGGCTAACAGGATAGCTGTCTTCCAAGATAAAAACTTGATGTCAGAAGAGGCAGCAGGCTCAAAAGGAGGCAAGGTTAGTTTTTCCAAAACATAGTTGAGATCCCAAGCAGGAATGGGAGGAGATCTAAGTTCTTAGCTCCTCTGAGAAACTGTCTCATGAGCTGGTGGGAAAAAATGGGAGGGTCTGTATTATAATGAGCAGAGATAGCAGAGGCATGTATCTTAATGGAAGAGAAAGAGAGACCCTTATGTAAGAGATCTGTCAAGTAAAGTAAAATTAAAGTAATGTTAGGAAGAAGAGGATCAGAATCCTGAGCCTGCATCCAGGAACAAAATCTTTTCCATTTTCCTGCATAAGATTTTCTAGTGCTAGGACGTCTGGCTTCTAAAATGACATCCATAACCTGCTTGGGTAGGAAAGAAGAAATAACAGGCCCTGGATTAACCAGGCCGCCAGGCTGAGAGTTCTGACATGAGAGTGTAGAACCTGACCCTGATGTTGGGATAGAAGATTCGGAGACTGAGGTAAAACCCAAGGGGGCTCCAGACATAGGTTTTGTAGAGTTGGATACCAAAACTGCCGAGGCCAATTTGGAGCCAGCAAGATTATCATCTTGGGATTGTCCTGTTTTATCTACAATAAAACCCGTGGAAGAAGAGGAAGAGGCGGAAAGGCATATCCCGAGAGGTTCCTCCAACTGAATGACAGGGCATCCACTTTCCAAGCTTCTCTGTGGAAAGTCCTGGTGCAAAAATTCTGTAGTTGATGACTGAGATGGGATGCAAAGAGGTCTATGTGAGGACATCCCCAGACTGCTGTTATCATCCTGAATATTTTGGTGTCCAGCATCCACTCGTGTGGATCCGAAAGGTTTCTGCTCAGACTGTCTGCCAGGAAGTTTTGTTTCCCTGGTAGAAACTGAGCTTGAAGATCCAGATTGCAAGCTAGAGCTGTGTTCCATAGATCCATGGCTAGTCTGCAAAGCGGGTAGGAATGAGATCCCCCTTGCTTGTTTATGTACCACATAACTGTGGTGTTGACTGTCCGTATTAGTAGTTGTCCTGGTTGTAAAAGATTCCTGAAGGCCAATAGAGCTTTCTGAATGGCTAACGTTTCCTTTAAGTTGATATTCAGGTGCTTCTGATCCTTTATCCAAAGGCCCTACAGACAATTGTCCTGAAAATGGGCTCCCCAAGCATAATCCGAGGCGTCCGTGGTTAGAATCTGAGTGGCGGGAGAAGACGGAAGGGTTTCCCTTTCTTTAGAGCACATGCCCTGGACCACCAAAGAAATTCCTTTTGAAGGCAAGGAAGGACGGAGATCAGTATGTCTAAACTGTGGCAATGCTGAGACCATACACTTTTTAGGTACCACTGTATTTTCCTCATGTGTAGTCTTGCATATGGTACGAGAAGGATGCAGGAGGCCATGTAACCCAAAGCCTGCAGGAATTTCCTTGCAGATAGTTGAGTTAAAGTTGCCAAGGTTCTGGAAGTTGAAGCCAGCTGTAATTGTTTTTCGGATGTCAGGATGTCAGAAATGCCATCTGGGTTGTGGTGTTTAGAAGTGCACCCAGAAAAGTTATCTGTTGTGATGGTGTCAAATTTGAATTTTTTTATGTTTACAGAGAATCCCAGGAACTTGAGGAGGTTCTGTACAAATTCTAGATGCTGGAGTAAGACATCCTTGCTGTCTGCCTGAATTAGACAATCGTCCAGATAAGGGTAAATTTGAATTCCCTTGAGTCTGCAGTAAGCTACTACTGGAGCCAGGCATTTGGTAAAGACCCTGGGCGCAGTAGACAATCCAAAGGGCAGCGCAGAGAATTGAAAGTGCCTCGATCCGGCCTTGAACCGGAGGTATTTTCTGCAATCCTGCCTGATGGGAATGTGTAAATATGCCTCCTTTAAATCCAAAGTTACCATCCATGCATCTTTGGACAGCATTGGAAGTAGCTGCTGTAGAGTAAGCATCTTGAATTTTGGAATCTCTAGAAAGGTGTTCAAGACCGACAGATCCAGAATGGGTCTCCATGAGTTTTGCTTCCTTGGGAGTAGAAAGAGCCTTGAGTAAAAACCTTTTCCCATCTCTGAAAGTGGAGCCAATTCTATGGCATTCATAGCCAAAAGAGCTTAAACCTGGTTTAAGGCCTCCATCCATTGATGTTTTGGAAGGTCTGGCCATCCGCTTGGCCTTGGCAAGGTATGAAAATGGAATTTGTAACCTCTTAAAACCACATCCAAAACCCACCTGTCTTGGGTTATTTGAGTCCAATTTTGATAAAAAAGAGAGAGTTTTCCTCCGAGAGGGGCTTCCAGGCAAGAAGTTCCTGTAGCCCAACAGAGGGAGTCATTGAGTTTGTTTCCTTTGAGTTTGTGATCTGTCATCTCCTCCCCTAGGGGGTGGAAGAAGTCCACTGTCTTGGTCTATAAGAAGCTTGTGTTTGAGGCCTTCCTCTGGAACGTCTATATCTACCCCTTTGAGGC
This sequence comes from Protopterus annectens, assembly GCF_019279795.1. NCBI lineage: Eukaryota > Metazoa > Chordata > Ceratodontiformes > Protopteridae > Protopterus > Protopterus annectens. Next base: position 1,878,489,539 of record NC_056732.1, read on the forward strand.
CTGTCTGAAGTGGGAAAGGACCAATTTTTTGAAGGCCAATTCCTGCTAAATCTAGGTGGCTGTACTTGTAAGAAATCTTTAACTGTTTGCATGGATTTCGCCTTATCCTCCAGCTTTTTAATCACCTCTTCAGCTTTTGATCCAAACAAAACATTATGCTGAACAGGAGCATCCAATAATTTAGCCTTTACTTGTTCAGGCAAATTTTGTTCCCTGTCTTTTCTGGCACCAAATAAACAACCTTGAGCAGAATCTGGATGCTATCTGGTCTGGTGAGACTTCTTGGATGACTTTTTTCTTGCAGCCTCTGAATTTTCGGAGCTGCCTGATCCCTGATTGGGTGGAACATCTGGGATTCTTCTTCCTGTTCTGGGAGTGAGTATGAAGGGAACGTAGTATCCTCTGGCAATGATCCTTACCACCCAAGTATCTGTGGTGATTTGTCACCAGGTTAGTGAGTGCAAGGACAGTCTTCCCCAACTGCCTCCAGAAGCAAGCAATCAGGCCTCCCATCAGGAGCGCTGGTAGGGTTTTCCTGATAAGGAATCTCTGGAACCCTGATTTTGTGGACAGAATCTCTGGAACCCTGATTTTGTGGGCCATTCCTGCTGCGAGGTTGGCATCTTCCATTAAAGCTACCCCCTCTGCCTCAAGGGGAGACAATGCCACATATGTCCTGGAAAGGCTCTTGGGTTTTCTTGAACCACATTTTTCCAGACCTCTGGTTCCTGAAGTAGAAACTTTGAGGAGCAGAGAAATGTATGTCCACTGCACAGAGGGTCTTTCCATCCTTTTCACACCTGGCCAAGATATCTTTGACTTTGGGGCCAAAAAGGGATGATCCGTCAAACGGAGCATTGACAAATGAAGATTTCCAGGCATGCTTTCTTTGGCAATGCAGAACCTGATGCCCTAGTCGTCTCTTCGGCTGCATGTGCAATAAGCCTCATGGATGAGTTAGAAGTAGATTCCAGGACAGTAAGCTGGGAGGCTACTTTATCCTGTACCTCCTCAGACACAGCTCCTACATGGATATCTGAGAGCTCCTTGATCAGATCGCTCTGGAGTCTGGTGAAGTGTGCCATTAAGTTCAATGACCATAAGGTAAAAGTCGAAGAAGCATATTCCAGCTTCCCAAACCTGTCCATCGTCCTGCACTCTCAGTTAAGAGGATGAACAGTGGAACTCTCATCTGCAAGTTCCTTCTTCATGGCTGATGCAACCACCATGGCATCTACTGCTAAACCCTTGGCCCAGTACTGATGGTCTTCTGGGGCTGAAAAGATTTGGTTTTGTCTCCCGGGGATTGGCTCTGCTGAATCAGAGGCCTTCTATGCCCGCTGTGCAGTCAACTTAATGAGATCATCAGCAAGCGGAGTCACCCAAGAGGTAGATGGGTGAGCACTGAAGGCTTGCAGATACACCGACTCCTCTGAGAAAGGGTCTTTGGGCTTCCAGCCAACTTTCTGCTTTGATATTTCAAGAATGTCTCCAAAGGAGACGTCTTCTGAGGGTGACCTGGGGGAACCCTCCCTGTCATTGAAGTCCGTGCCCTCTGTGGGACAGACTCCTCTGGGGAATCTAGGTGCTTCCTCTTACACATCCTCTTCTGGGGGCACCTCCTCAGTGGTGAATTGGAGGACTCAGAAGAGGTAAGGCCCTGTGCAGGGGTGTCCTGCAGCTTCGAAGTTCGCTGTCCGGGCATGGAGGTTGGTGGAAGCTCTGGACAACAGTGAGTCCTGGAAAATGCTCATATTGGTATGGGACTGGCTGAGAACTTGCAGAGGCCAAGGTCCTCTCCATGACCTGGAAGGCAGGCCTATCCAAACAGGGATGGGAGCCCAGAACCAAAAAGGACAACCTTGGAACCATGGTCCCCCCCCAGCTGAAAGGTGACCACCATTGAGGTCAAAGCAGAGGAAAAGCCCACGAATGAGGCAGCGGAGCTATGACCCCAGGAGTCCTTTGGTTCCAAAGGAACAGAGGAACTCAGTACAGACACTAGAGCCGAAGACATAAACTCTGTCAGCAAAGGAGAGCTGGAACCAGGGAAATTGGAGTCGTGGTCTCTAACACCAAAGTGGAGGTTACAGGAGGAATGTCTGGTGGAGCCCTTGGACAGGAAGTCCCATCTCCAGAAGGCAGTGTAACCTGGGAAGAGACTGAAAGAGCCCTAGCCACGAGGAGCTAATCCACCAACCTCACGACGTTGACTTCTGTCAGACTACTAGAGGAACAGACAGAAAATGCTGAGGGGGATTCTATTCTCTCTAAAAAAGAGCTTGGAAGGTGTCCCACAAAGGGATCTATTGAGGGAGAATACCTAGTCCTGGGAACTGAAATAAATCCTGATTCCAAAGTTGCTAATGACACCGTGGAAGGAACCAGTTCCAAAATTACGGATGGCACCAATGGGGAAGAAGACACATGGACAGTTGTGGCCGGCACAGAAACCCATGGTGCCAAACCGGTCAACACAGTTAGTACCATAGATTTTCTGGCACTTAACTTTGGTTCTGCAGAGTGTACGGGAACTAAAGATTTAGGATCTCTTGTGTGCCGGAGCTGAAGGAGACAATGGCACCAAAAGACTCCTCTTCTCTCCATGTTCAATTTTAGAGGAAGATAAAGGTGAGTACACATCAGATATGAATGTTCTAGGCTGACTGGACAAAGCCTCATCAAAAGAAGTCTTAATCAGACTTTTGAAAATCAGTTTGTTTTTCCTTTCTACGAGGGCCTGGTGACTAAAAGCTTGACAAATAGTGCAATCCTCTTGTAAATGCACCAGGCCCAAGCAGTAGACACAAGCTGAGTGCCCATCAGAATTGGGCATTTTTCTTCCACAATCACGGCACTGTTTAAACCCAGTCATCCCTTTGCTTTATCTGCCATGTTGACTAGTAAAACAAAAAATAAATATTGACTGGCAGAGAAACACTCTCACAGCTACACACACACAAACAAAAGCAATAAGAAGAGAAGGAAAGGATGCCGACAATGGCTGCCAGAGCAACCAAGAGGTAGGGAGAAAAGGACAGCGTTACCAACAATGGCAGAACAGATAACACAAGGTAAAGAGGCAGATCGTACACTCACAAAACAGAAGTATCCAACGACTACTGTAACAGAGAAAAACTATCAATTCACAAAACAGAAACAGAAACAGAAATACCCGAGAGAAAAACTACCAACAATAGTAAGGAAGAAGACTGAAGTGCAGCGAGAGGGACAGTACAAGCCAACAGACGGTGAAAAAGTTAACTGGACAAGCAGAAAGATTTAACTTAAGTTTCTAATACAAAAAATACATTTAGCTCAAGAGAGAGAGATTGGCTGACGCATCTTATGTAGAAGAGCGGCAAATGAGATCTGAGGTAATCTTGAGAGGGCCTTTCTGGGTAGGGACTTGGCTCAAGAGTTTTTGGTTCTCGCAAGCTGTTATTACAGCCGAGCTGGTCCCAAGAGTAAGAACCAAGTCCCAAAGGTCAAGGATAAATGATTGACAACATCAGATCTTTTTTTTCTGGTAATGGCTCATTTTGCATCCATCACATCATTTCATGCAATTATTACCTCTTGGCCATCAGATATCCTCATCCTTGGACCTCTACATTGTATTTATTGACCTCTATGTCACATTTCTTTTAGTCTCCCCATCTTTTAACTAAATCTAGCCACAAGTTTCCTGTTCCCCAAATACACAATGTTTTCTTGGGAGAAACCAAAGTTAAGTTGATAAAAACCTGTGGCACTGGCATCTCTCCAAAACACAGAGACTTTTCATTAAATCACCTACAAGAAAAGTGATGCTGTGAAGGAAACAGTGTCAATCAGGGTCAAGACTGAACAGTAACAATGACTACTTCAAATAGACATTACTGTCCAGGCACTGTCAAATGAAGATTACTGCCCTGGTGTTGTACTATATTCTAGTGCCTCCAATATTGGTTGGCATCTGGCACTTGATTTGTTATACTTTCACTAAAGTTCATAAAGCAATATTAGTCCCTTTAGTTTTATACACAGGTCTGGCATATTTTACCAACCAGAGAAGTTGCGGACAGCAATTAATAAAGAACTGAATGATTTTATCTAGGAAGTGAAGAGGGCAAGAGTCAAGTGGGACAAATTAATCTTTCTAATAGAACAAGGAGGTTTAGGATTACCTGATTTGAAGGGGTATTCAGAGGTACACAGTTGAGCTTTCTATACATAGCACAAGCAGAAAGCTATAATTCAAAGCAGAAAGGTTGATGATGATGACGAAACAGGTGGAAGCTCCAGAAATATGGACAGACTGGGATTTTGGATGCAGATCCTTAAGGAAAATAATAAGCATACAGAATATTATGTTTATAAAGTAACAGAAAGTATTCTAAGAACTAAGTCAACGTGGGTATGGAGAAAGAAGATTCTGCCGTTTGGGATGACTGCAACTAGAGGTAGAGACAATAGGTAAGAGGGTGCTGGAATTTTAGCAAGCAAGGTATTGGGAGCAAATAATTACAGAGGGGAAAGGCACTAGAATGGGAAGAGGCCACAAATTAATTTGGCCTGCAGGCTAGAGATTGCCTTCCCTATCAATGATTGATATCAGAGTATAGGCTAACAGAAGGGAATAGGGGGATCTTCAGCAAAAGACCAACACTGGTGCAGCTTTTAGTAGAATCTAGAACAGAAGCTGTTGTTAAAACAGGGACAACTACTAGGGCATATAAAATATTGCACGATAACTACAAGAATTAATCAGAGGAGGTTAGAAAGGATTGGAAAAAAAGACTGGTTAAGCAAATCACAAAGAAACAATGGAGGATATATGTATAGCTCCCAAATATGCAACAAAGTCTAGAAGATTTAGGATCATTTCTTGAAGTGTTTGCAAAGGTATTTTTATATCCCAAGCACACTCCAAAGAATGTTTCCTCAGGTAGACAGCAAATGTTAGACGTGTGACACAGAAAAAAGAAGTAAGCAATTGGGAACATATTTTTGGGACACTGCAGACTAACAGAATATGACTAACTCCAAAACAAAAACAGGAGTGCCCTCCCCTTGACTTTTTAAAGGGCTTCTGCTCTTCAACTGCATAATCCACAGGTCATTTATGTTGAATAACATTTGTTTAGCTCTAGGATCGGCCAGTTTGTACAAACAACGTTCACAGCTGCAGCAGCAGTACGTCCCTGTTAACATACTGAAGACGACGCACACAAGGTCCTCATTTTTTTGTCTTTCTTAACTGTATTTTCACTCCAAATGAGAAAGCTTAACATATTCCTCTAAATTTCTGCTAACTATTCTTTGTATTTCTAGCTTATTATGGACAATGAAAATTATATATATCATTAAACTGTATAAAAGTGAAACTGGGACAGATCTGCAACAAAGCTGTGGAAGTGAAAGTATTTGGGTGCCCACTTTTACCAAAGCTGAACCAATCTATCCTGAGTTAAACAGGCCACCAAAAAATAAGTTTGTAGAACTACAGAATACATGCCAGCTGAAGATTTCACAGAAAAAGACACAAGATGGTCGTACTGCATTAGCCTTTCAGCAAGTCCGGAACTGTGTAGATAAAAAGATAATAAACTGCTATATGAACCCAACTGTCACAATACAGTCAGTCACGGTTTTCACACACATCTGACAGGCTCAACTCATTCATCTGCAGGGATATGGAATCTCTAACACAGCCTATCTTCACTGTTAATATCAGACAAAATACTTTGGTTCTTAAAAAGATAATAAACTGCTATATGAACCCAACTGTCACAATACAGTCAGTCACGGTTTTCACACACATCTGACAGGCTCAACTCATTCATCTGCAGGGACATGGACTCTCTAACAGAGCCTATCTTCACTGTTAATGTCAGACAAAATACTTTGGTTCTTATATGTTTTTTCAGTGAATATTCCAGATCATCAGTCCACCCCATTTAACACGTCATAAAACAAGCCTGAGTTTATGGTGTTAAGTTTTCTGGCACTAAATAACCATAAGCCTTAACTAGTACTCCCCATCAATGTGGCCCTTGTTGGTAAAATAGTCCCAACTTCAATTTATGCTCAGTGTTGTGCTACCTGCAAGGTAATCCTGAAATTTATACAATCCTCCCACCACTGCTTTCTTGCTGACAGCCCATGAGTGTTTCAGACACCAGGCAGGTGACAGATCTAATCCTCTGTCACTGTTTACCCACTGACAGCCCATGAGTGTTTCAGACACCAGGCAGGTGACAGATCTAATCCTCTGTCAGTGTTTACCCACTGATAGCCCATGAGTGTTTCAGACACCAGATACCTGACAGCCCAGCAAGTGGCAGTACATTTGTATAGTTTATCAGAACTCCCTTACTGGGATCATAACCACATGCCTCTCAAGCGTTCCTTCATAATGAAGAACGTACCTCACTTTGAGTATTAAAAAGTCCATGTTCCTCTTCGTTCCACACTGAAGGGCTCTGACACACATTCAGTCATAGGACTTGTAACTGAAAACCATGGTAAACAAACTGAATCATGCTAAATCATCAAAACAATGTTTTATAAGTATAAAATAACACATTTTAACCATCCTGTGAGCCTCTTAGTTAAAGTTGGTAGAGAAGCTGTTGGTTAGCATTCCACATTTTGCCCATTTGTTCCACATTATGAGAGGCAGTGTTCCATATTTTGCCCATCTGCACCACATTATGAGAGGCAGTGTTCCAAATGTTGCCCATTTGTTCCACATTATGAGAGGCAGTGTTCCATGTTTTGCCCATTTGTTCCATATTTTGCCCATCTGTTCCACATTGTGGAGACAGAAGGTTGAGAGCTATGCGTGAGGCTGCCAGCCCAGCTATCTGGAAGTTTGTAAATAATCATATGTCATTTGTGAATATTAATATGATCCATAGGCTTGTCTTACAAATGTAAGACAACTATATGTTATGTGTATATTAAACTACTGGTGCAGAAGTGTGTGCTGAACTCTATGTTATATACTGAGCTTCAAGAATGTAACCACAGTGTACCCTTCTAGAAAAGGGCAGAAATGTGTATAAAATATATACCTGTGCAGATGTGTGTTTTAATGGTAGAACCTGGAACATACGGAGTTAACTTGCAAAACATCAAGAAAAATAAGTGGAAATTGTTTTACGATTCTGTTATCTCTGTTTCAGCTCATAGCAGACACAATGTCTAGAGTTGTAGATTTTCCTATTGTCTTGAAACAGAAATAATTACTAGGTTTCAAATGTAAAAGTGGTTAACTGTTTTATGACTTCCAGCTCTTGGCAAACGTTTGAGAGATATGTACCTCTGACACAGAGGTGCTAAATTCTAAGTTTTTGTTAGCCTAAGAACTGAAGGCAGGTGACAAAGAGTGATGTCACCCCATTGAACCCAGCAGTAAAGTGCATTATTAATTTAAGAACTATCTCTTGAGAGCGAGTCTGTGCATTTTGCATTTGTCTTTGGACCTGGAAACATCCTCTCATCAGCACTTTCCTTGCTTATAGTAAAACTACATTACACTGATTTCTCTTAGAGATAGATAGGAATATAAAAAGATTAGCTTAGATGTTTTCTGTATTTATGTGAGACTGTCCTGCAATGTTGTTTTAAAATATTTCCTGTGATTCTGAACTCTGTAGTCACTGTGATGAGTTACTGAGCATTGTCTTGTTATTTTATTACTTATTATTAAATATATTTAAACCTTTTAATTGTGGCTGGTTTGTTTAGAGATACTTAAGATCTTACAGTACTTGCATATGTATCTGGTGACACTGTACAGGCCACTCCTAAACAGCCTTTAAGTCTTGGTCACACTTACCATTTGGACAATAGTAACATTACACAGTAAGACTGGTCACCCTTTGGGAATGGCCTTAAAGTAGCTGATAAGGGGTTCCGGTGGCAGTCCTAACTACCTTATGGGCTGGGCAGAAGGGGGCATAGCTAGTAAACCTGCTCCAGTGTTTTCCAGGTGTGTTTTTGTGTATAAATCAAATCTCAAAGTGTGTGAGTGTGTGTGTGTGTGTGTGTGTGTGTGTGTGTGTCAGCTACTTGGGCAGGGACACAAAGCACTGGTTGGACAGAGAGAGTGTTGGGAGGACTTGGCTTGGAACCATGGCTAAGTACTCGACTATACAAGTGTGCCAGTGGGGAGTCTTACTGGGGTTCTGGAGAAAGAGGGAGAAACCAGCCCTAGACTGTTTGTGATTTCTCTGTGCTCTTAAGGAAAATTGTACTTTACTGTGCGTGTACTTGTCATCTTCCCAATGTGTACGTGCCTCACTGGTGCTAGTGGTGAGGACTGAGGCTCCTTATTTACTGTGTCAGTGCAGGGGCATCACACTATGCATAACCACTGCTGCCAGGTCACAGTGCCTTTAAAACCAAATACATTTCTGGAATACAGGCAGCCAATCTGGGCACAGCGAACACTTCAAGCCACAGGATTCTTTTTAGCCATTCCCTAAATTCTTTTATGACTAACTGCCATCACTACCTCCTGTAATCTTAACAGACTTAAAAGGGAACATTACACCAAACGTTAAGCAACAAAAAATATCTGGGAGTAAGACCTCATCCAGTACTAAATTTTACTTTTCATAAAGATAACATTGTTACCATTCCTTATCTCAACTACAACTCCTTCGTCATCTTTGACACCTCTTGATGCTGACCAGGATGGCTTTAGCCAAAAAAGTCCTAATACAAAGGCTGAATATGCCCTTCCTCTTAATGCCCTTTACTCAGCACAAAAGACACAAAAAGGTCAAGTAGCTGAAAATACAAATACTTAAGATTCGCACTGCTAGCAAAACAAAACTGCCATCACTGCACTTTGTACAAAAAGGCAGGTTGGTGACCTATTACTAACAGAATCTCTTGTTATCTATACGAGAGGGTATCATGGCTACCTATTACTAACAGAATCTCTCTTCTCCATATGAGAAGGTTTTATGGCTACCTATTACTAACAGAACCTCTTTTCTCTACATGAGAATGCCAGCTATGAGACCAACTCCTTCCTGAAATAAAAAAAAAAACAGTAAAAATCTTCAATTATTCAGGACAAAAACTTAAGCAGCATTTGCAAAAGAAATCCAAGTGCATCTGCTTCTGTGACAACAGACAGCATTGCACCTGATAAAAGATGGTACCCACTTTTGCTTACAATGGTTAACATATATTCCGTCCACGTTTGTTACTGTGTGCTCAGTGTTGTTACAATGTTAAATTTATTTATTTACATATCCTTTGCTGCCTGGGTCAGTCCTAAAAGGCCAGTGACTTCCGTTCAGGTAAGACCAGAGGTGGTATTTATACTATAGAGGAAATTCTGGCCAGGACATCAGGGAAGCTCCCCTACTCTTAGACAGGTGCCATGGGAGCTTTTACATGCACCTGAGCTATTATCAGCTCAAAGGTGAGTAAGCTATCTGCTGAGCCATCTGGCCAGGGCATCAACGAATCTCCCCTACTCTTAAACAGGTGCAGAGGGATCTTTTACATCCACCTGAGCTATTATGAGCTCAAAAGTGAGTATGCTACCTTCTGAGCCTCTCAGACTGCGTTTGTTAAACATACACTTTGCACATATTATTTATTCTGTTCTGGATTTCTGCTCCTTTCTGTATTTGTTTTAATCTTTATTTTTTTCTCGTATTAACACTGAATAAACTTTATTGTACACTTGACGTGAGTTGTGGCTGAAAAGGGTAAGCTTACTATCCCACTTTCCCAGTTAGCAAACTGTCAAATAAAACAAAAATAAATAATACAAATTACAAGCGTAGTATATCAGTTTTTTTTTAACTAAAATTCAAATAAAAAAAAAAAATAACAGTTTACCAAGATCTTAGTAACTAATAAAAACGTGGAAACAGTGCAAATAAGAAGGCTTGGCTCTTACCTCGTCCTTCCTGTTTCTGGATCCACAACTCTCCTGATGACACTTTGTTTTGCTTCCCATTCTTCTTTTGTCATGGGCTTCATGGCCTGGATCCGAGACTTCTGCTCATCTGTTAGAACTGTAACCCAAAACATACTACTTTACCTGCAATGAAAATATATATCATTTTTGCAATTAAAATGTATATATATATTTTTTAAATAATGTAAGTATATGAGTACAGTGGCTACCACACCTGAGCACACCTGCTCACCCACTACTGTACAGCAAAAGATATCTTTGTGATACCTGCGGCTTATGTTTAAGACTGGACATAAGGTGCTGGGGAGCTGGCCAGGAATGAGGTTATGATAACACCACAGTCCTTTCTGTAAAACAAACAGTATAAATGTGTTAACAATCCTACAGCTAAGAAAGACTGTGGCAGTTCTACAGATGTGTATGTGACTGCAGAGGTTCAAGGATAACGGTGTCATTACACAGATCATTCTGGAACAATGGGCAGACTCTATTCCATTCATGCTACACATGGGGAGTAAATGTGCTACTACACAGGCTCTGTTATGGCCTCACCTGAAGTACTGTGCTTAGATCTCAAGGGCATCCAGAAACAAATGTGAAAAGTATAACAGTAGGGTACACACAAGACTTTACTTACAAAGAAAGGCTGTACAGGTCATACATGTTCTCAGGGGATGACAGGACAGAGGGGGACTGCAATCAACAAAAACAAGTTAATAAAGGGAGATGGTTAGCAATTTAAGGATTTTATAAATGGAAAGGAAAGAAGCAAAACTGGCCAATTACAAAGGAACATCTTAAGGCAGCTGTAAAAGCATTTTGTTTCATGAAGGTTGACAAGCTATGAAAAGGTTGTGGGGACATGAAGCAATACACTATTTCTGGTACAAAGATATCACAAGACAGGGAGCAAAGGGCTTTGAAGGAGGACACTGGGCATCTGCTTCAAGGCTACCTCTTTATCAAGAGATTTGATATACTATCATTTTTTACAGGTTCACAGGTGTGTACTAGGTTATAGACTACAGAGGCCTTTTTAAGCCTAGCTATGCCTCCAAAATCTCTGACAAATTCTGGAACCCTTGGTAAGTGTAAACAAGGGCTTACGAGATGAAACATTTACAAGCTGTTTGTGTCCACTAGAGACAGAGGTGCCAAACCAAAGATGAATTTCCTGTTCCCTGTCTAACTGTTCAAGTTGCACTTGAATTTGGTTAGGGGGAACTATGTTTCTCATTGATAAGAAGCCTGTTAGAGAAGGAGCAGTCCCTGGGACATATACCTGCATCTCCAGCAGGTCCTCGGCAAGAGTCAAGTTTTTAAAATGGGTAAATTGGGTGCTGTTTGTTTTGCAGTTATGCAGGAGGTGTATCAGAGTGGGGTACAATGATGCCTGGCATACTAAATAAGCTGTAAGAGACAGAATACAGGGATAGGGCTTTGAAGTGGTCTGCACAGGACAAGTTACTTTCACCTTGTATTCTTTTATTGAGGAACCTCTGTGGACATTCCAATTGCTGGAAAATATGAATATGCCTGGTTAGGTACATGGCAAAGGGGGCACTGTACTCAGTGATAGGTCTGACGAACGCCACATACAATGGCACAATGACTTCCTTGGACCTAGATGCCATACGTTTGTTTACAAGTTACACAACCTAGAATTATTTCCTCACTACTGCAGAAATATAACTGCCATACGTTTGTTTACAAGTTACACAACCTAGAATTATTTCCTCACTACTGCAGAAATATAACTGTCACTATGTGTGTCCCCAAGTCCTTGACAACTTGGTCAACTCCTAGGGGTGTGTTGTTCATATGATAGTTACCAGAGATGGATGACTTCCCAAAGGATACTATTATGCATTTCTTGGCATTTTGTTTTCGTTTTAGTCCAGGGCTTCTGACACCAAATATTTGTCTATGTCAGCCCTTTTTGCAGAATATTAGTGTCAATGGGGGTTCTACGACAGCTCCTAATTTGCAATAATCTGCAAATTTGTTCAGCCAGAGGCCCCTGATGTTGGTCTTGATTTCGGAGAAGTAAAGGGACTCTGCTGTTGACTGGCCTCTTTGTAGAGGTTGACATCCCAGTTCTGATTTCCTAGGTCCTAAGCAAGCTGTCTATCCACCAGGTGACATAAGAGTTTATACCATACCCATTGAGTTTGTCAACAATGCCTGAGTGGGTTATTGTGTTAAAGGCCTTGGGCCAGGTCAGGGTAGACAGTGGGAATCATTTTGCCCTTGTCCATTGCTTCTCAAAGAAGTCCACCAGGTCAAGTAAGCATGACCTGCCCTTGACAAAACTAAACTAGGTTGGAACAAGTGTTGGGAGGTTTTCTATGTCATTAATGATCGTTTCCATGAAATCTCTTTCCATTTTTAGATATGAGCATGAGATTTGTGGGTCTGCAGATGGCCCACCTTTGTGCAGAGGGATGATGTTCTCCATTTGTGAGGAACAAAAGCCTGTTTGGAGGCTACATTTAAACAGAGATTCAAGAGGCCTGACAGGTCATGTTTCATTCTACTTAATATGCCACATGACACATTGTTGGGGTCCATCAGTGCAGTGTTCTGAGCCTTAGAGAAAGCACTGAAGAGTTGCATTTGATGGCACTTCCTAATGGGAGGTGGAGGAGGGTAAAGTTAGAGATGAATTGGTCTGCCAGTTGGTTAGTATATCTTCTGGCTTATTATACCTGGCTCCATTTACAATAAGCTCTGCACACAATTGTGTATTGCTTTTGAGGTTGTGGACATAGCTAAAGAATGTCTTGTGGCTGTCCTTGAACTGGGAAGCCAAATTTACCTCAAATGTGGCTTTGGTAAACTTTATTTGTCCTCCGAGTTGTTTGCTTAGTCTGATAAGAGTGCTTTTATTCTGCTTTGTGCTGCACCTCCTAATTTTTTTCCGTGATTCTCTTCCTAAAGTCATACAACCTAGTATGTTGTGATTCCACCAGGGAGGCTTGTTTTCTGAGTTAGTTCTGTACTTCTTCCTGGTGGGTAGAGCTGCCTCGGTGCAGGTATTAGCATCCTTGTACAGGGTTTCTGTGAACAGTTCTGCATAGACAGCAGTGCTATCAGGGTGTAGGGGGCTTGAAATTTTGCCAGGTTATTGCTTAGCAATAAGAAGTTATCCTTGGAGTAATTCCTGAATGTTCCAATGTTAGCTGGGATTCCAGGTTTTATTTTTACTTCAAAAGAGACCGTTTTGTGGTCTGAACTTACCAGACAAAACATTACACTAGGGGACGTGCAGCACCCTCCCGTATTAGTAAGGATCAAATCAGGCATGTCTGCACCCCAAGTTGGCATACTGACAATCTGGTCCAGGGGGTTTGTGGTTACAAAATCCAGGAATCTTTGTGCCAGCACATCTGATGTAGAATGTGATTCCCAGTAATAGTGGAGGAATTAAAGTCTCCCATGAATATGGTATTGGGTTGGATGATGCATGCTTGCAGTATGCTTAAATATGTGTTATAGGTTTCCTGAGTCATTGAGGGAGTCCTATACATTGTAAGGAATTGGTATAGGATTTTGCCTATGGGATTTGAACATCCTTACATAGCATTTCTGGCAACCACTTGAAAAGCTACCACCAACAAGTCCTCAGCCCTTAATGGATCCAAACCATGCAGTCCTTGAGGCTGCATTAACATAAACCCTCAAAGAGATGCACAGAAGTTGTCAGTTGGTGACTAAGTAAGTGTGTTTTTGGGGACTGGAGAGTGAATGTGAAGCCATGTTACAATCAGAAAGTGAAACCATAACTCAGCGAGATTAGGGTGAGAAATACCTTCAGGTGTGCAGTTAAACAGTAAGCGGTGCTTTGGGGTGAGAAATACCTTCAGGTGGGCAGTTAAACAGTAAGTGGTGCCTTAGGGTGAGAAACACCTTCAGGTGGGAAGTTAAACACTAAGTGGTGCCTTAGGGTGAGAAATACCTTCAGGTGGGCAACTAAACAGTAAGCTGTGCCTTAGGGTGAGAAACACCTTCAGGTGGGCAGTTAAACAGTAAGCGGTGCCTTAGGGTGAGAAACACCTTCAGGTGGGCAGTTAAACAGTAAGCGGTGCTTTAGGGTGAGAAACACCTTCACGTGGGCAGTTAAACAGTAAGCGGTGCTTTAGGGTGAAAAATACCTTCAGGTGGGCAGTTAAACAGTAAGCAGCTTCAGTAGCAACTAAAAATTAAACATCCAAGACACCCAAAAAAAGCGAACGTTGACTCACAAAATGTAGAAAGCTGCCCAAATGAAGGAAACACACTCCAATAAATGATCCAAATAAAGTACAAACAAATGGTTAAATTTTATTCCAAAGTTTTCCAAACGGTAAGCGCTTTCACAATAACATAATATTGCTTCATCAGACCAAAGGTAACAGCAAGTGAATGTCCTTACATGCACAAGTTCATTTAAACGTGCATTCAGGCTTCGGGTTAAATTAGAATGCCTTTGTCTTTAAATTGTAACTGATGCTTGGTTTGTACATTTCTGAATGGCTGTTTAATTTTTGAATTGTTATTTAAGGACATTCACTTGCTGTTATCTTTGGTCTGATGAAGCAATACTATGTTATTGTGAAAGCGCTTACCATTTGGAAAACTTTGGAATAAAATTTAACCATTTGTTTTTACTTTATTTGGATCATTTATTGGAGCGTGTTTCCTTCATTTGGGCAGCTTTCTAAAAATTTAACATGTACTGTCCAATTCAGAAACTGTCCACCCTTTCTTCCATGGCAATTTAAATAAAAGTAATTCACTAAATCAGTACTTGTAATGATAAATCTTGTGTTCTGTGACTGAATAAGTGGAAGGATGTGTTGATTCGTTGAATGCAAGGAATAGCACTCCTCTTCTCAAAGGAAAGATAGCCATGGTACACCAAAATGTACAAAGGAATGCGACAGGCAGAAAAAAAAAACGCCTTATTCCAAAGAGAAATGCACTGGGACATCTGCGGCTTAACAGTCCTTCACTCTTCCACAGACAAGTCATACGCTGATGGGGCCTTCTTCTCCTATAACAACTGGGCTCTGGCAAAACAATGCAGTGTAATCCTTATTTAGCATTTACTTTCTTTTAAATCACCATGCTAATTTTGTACACATCAACTGGTTTGTTTTCACAAAACACTCCCAAAGGAGTGTTTTGTAATCACTCTCTTTTGGAATGTTTTTAGATGTTTTCACATTCAACAGCCTACAAAAAAAAATATGCAACTACTAGCCCAAATTGAAAATACGTACACGTTCTCACCAATCCTACAATACTCTGGCTACTCCAATACGGGTAACCTTTCACACTCCCTAGTAACTGACAACCCTACTGGAACTCAAACTTCTATAGTATCTCTAATCTTTAATCCATAAACCCTATATTAATTCTCAATTCCATTGATAGGATGACACATCTAGTCCATTAAATTATAAACAAGTATACGATTCATCACCTTCTGCAGTCCTGATGACATATTTTTCTGCTACCTCCCAATACTATTCAAATGTTTTACACGTGTGTGTGTGTGTGTGCACATGTATGTGTGTGTATATATATATATATATATATATAGATATATATATATATATAATAGATATATATATATATATATATATATAAAATAGATATATACACACACACACACACACACACACACATATACAGTCAGGCACATACAGACTCGGTATCTGCTATGACAGTATAGCTTCACTCTCTGCTAACACATCTAATCCTGTTATCCTAATAATGAGTAACAGATGGTGCCTACAGAGAAAATAAAGTTATGGCTACAATCTGTCTCCATAGACTTACTTTTGGTGTAATAACCAAGGAACACAATGCCTGCACAGTAAACAAAGCTTAATCACAGAATCTCTCTCTTACAACATTCCAAAATCCTGGACTGACAGCACTTGCTGGGCAAAAATTACAGTGCACAAAGCTGCATATGTAAAGTGAAAATTATATCTGTAATGTTTGCTTATTTAGCTTGGGTTATGTCTGAAAAGAATCTTCTTAGATCAGTGCACTTACATGGTCAACATATTTTAAAATTATCAGCAAAAATAGAGCCCAAAACGCAGCAATATAGCAGAAGCAAATATAAAATCCCTTGTGAACAAGGAGCAAAAAATCCAGGCTGAGAATGTATTCCAAAATAACAGCAAGAAATCCACGAATAAATGTTCAGGTACCAGTTTATTAACAGAGGACACAAGCGCTTTCACAGTTGCTTCTTCAGGTATAACTCCTGCCATAAAAGCACACACCTTATATACTCTTCCTAATTAGTCTAAATGATCAATTAACATATTAAAACATTTAAAAAGATAGTACACATAAAAATAATACCTAGTTGAAATGCATTTGTATTACAAGATACACATACTAGAACATTTAAAGGATGGTACACATAAAAACATAAATAAATAAATATTATCTAATTGAAATGCATTTATAATAGTGGACAGTGAAATTATACATATAAATATATTCATATAAAAATTATGTTTATTCATTTAAAATATATTTATTTAAAAATATATATATTTATTTATTTGATTATTTAAAAATATATGTATATATATATATATATATATATATATATATATATATATATATATATAAATGTAACAAGACATAAATATATATTAATGAATCTATTTAAATTTAAAATTTTTGAACATGTTAGAAATGTTAAAAATGAATCAAGATTCATCTATTCAATGGTCTATTACGAAGCACAGGCTTAATAGGAATACACTCATTAAGACCATGTCCAAAACTAGATCTGAGCCTCACAATCCATTTTGCTTCCGTATCCTCAGTTCTAGCTCTTACATCACCACCCCTACCATTCTCATATATAAGAGATAAAACTCTAAACTTAAATACATGGTCATCTCCCATGGCACTAATATGTTTAGCTAGAGCATTAGTCTTTGACTTCTTCCTAACATGATACATATGCTCCCTGATTCTTTCTCTAAGGGTTCTATCAGTTTTGCCTATATAAAAACAGTGGCATAACTGACATTCTGCTAAATAAACCACATGTGAACTGTCACATGTAGCACCTACTCTAAAATCAGTGCTTTTCTAGTATCAGGGTGATGAAATAATAGACTCATATCTATAGAGGAGCACTGTGGACAATGACCACAGGGTCGTGTTCCTTTAAACATCATAGGTGGTTTTACATTTTCACACAACATAGCCTCCTGTACAAATTCTTCTTATTTTTAAAAGTATACTGTGGTGTGGTACTAATAAGAGAAGATATTGTGGGTTCGGTGGTTAAAATTGGCCAGCACTTATTAATAATATCAGTATATTGCTTGACATTCCTAGCAGAGGTAATACAAACATTAGGTTTTGGTTCATTGTTTGCAGTATGCCTGGAAGTATTACTTGAAAAGTATGGTTTTGCTTTGCTAGATCTCATTTGTCTCACCATCTTCTCATTCTTACTAATGCAATTAATATGGTAACCACGTTGTTTCAACTCATTACTGGTATTAAGCATCATCATACTCAACTGGATCAACACTTAGCCTGGATGCCCTAAAAAATTGATTGCTGGCTACGTTGTCAAAAACAAAATCAGGATGCATGCTTTGTCGATCAAGCAAATTATTCACCCTACATTCCTTCCTGTACATCTTAGTGCTTACTTTTCCTGTTGCATCTATATCTACATATACATCTAGAAAACTGATTCCTGTATAAGAATAATTGAAAGTAAATTTCAGAAAATCTGTGCTATTGTTTAAATATTCTACAAAAAGTTTCAACCCATCAAGGTTACCTTTCCACAAGAAAAAACAATCATTAACAAATCTTCTGAAAAAAGGTATATAAGGTGCATATATACTATTAAATATATTATCAATCTCCCAGGTCGCCATGACTGCATTAGCATAACTATTTGAGCAAGAGCTGCCCATGGCAACCCCGTTTCTTTGCCAATAAATCTGTTCATTAAAAATAAATGTATTATTATAAAGCACTAATGCTATCAATTTCTGTATAACTACAATCTCACTAGCATTAAGCATACCTACTTTCAACAATAACTTCTTCATAAAATCTATCCCAGTGTCATTGGGTATGACAGTAAAAAGAGAAACAACATCTAAGGTGACCAAAATAACCTCATCTTCTACATACCCATCATTAGTAAACTCATATAAATCGTGTAAAAAGTGCTCAGTATCTTTTAAAACATGACACATGGAATCTAATACAGGTCTTAGTCTCTTCTCTACATAAATAGAAATAGCTTCAGTAGACCATCCCCTGCCTGACACTATAGGCCTCACATATTTCTATTTATGTAGAGAAGAGACTAAGACCTGTATTAGATACCATGTGTCATGTTTTAAAAGATACTGAGCACTTTTTACACGATTTATATGAGTTTACTAATGATGGGTATGTAGAAGATGAGGTTATTTTGGTCACTTTAGATGTTGTTTCTCTTTTTACTGTCATACCCAATGACACTGGGATAGATTTTATGAAGAAGTTATTGTTGAAAGTAGGTATGCTTAATGCTAGTGAGATTGTAGTTATACATAAATTGATAGCATTAGTGCTTTATAATAATACATTTATTTTTAATGAACAGATTTATTGGCAAAGAAACGGGGTTGCCATGGGCAGCTCTTGCTCAAATTGTAAAAGGAAAAGTAAGCACTAAGATGTACAGGAAGGAATGTAGGGTGAATAATTTGCTCGATTGACAAAGCATGCATCCTGATTTTGTTTTTGACAACGTAGCCCGCAATCAATTTTTTAGGGCATCCAGGCTAAGTGTTGATCCAGTTGAGTATGATGATGCTTAATACCAGTAATGAGTTGAAACAACGTGGTTACCATATTAATTGCATTAGTAAGAATGAGAAGATGGTGAGACAAATGAGATCTAGCAAAGCAAAACCATACTTTTCAAGTAATACTTCCAGGCATACTGCAAACAATGAACCAAAACCTAATGTTTGTATTACCTCTGCTAGGAATGTCAAGCAATATACTGATATTATTAATAAGTGCTGGCCAATTTTAACCACCGAACCCACAATATCTTCTCTTATTAGTACCACACCACAGTATACTTTTAAAAATAAGAAGAATTTGTACAGGAGGCTATGTTGTGTGAAAAATGTAAAACCACCTATGATGTTTAAAGGAACACGACCCTGTGGTCATTGTCCACAGTGCTCCTCTATAGATATGAGTCTATTATTTCATCACCCTGATACTAGAAAAAGCACTGATTTTAGAGTAGGTGCTACATGTGACAGTTCACATGTGGTTTATTTAGCAGAATGTCAGTTATGCCACTGTTTTTATATAGGCAAAACTGATAGAACCCTTAGAGAAAGAATCAGGGAGCATCTGTATCATGTTAGGAAGAAGTCAAAGACTAATGCTCTAGCTAAACATATTAGTGCCATGGGAGATGACCATGTATTTAAGTTTAGAGTTTTATCTCTTATATATGAGAATGGTAGGGGTGGTGATGTAAGAGCTAGAACTGAGGATACGGAAGCAAAATGGATTGTGAGGCTCAGATCTAGTTTTGGACATGGTCTTAATGAGTGTATTCCTATTAAGCCTGTGCTTCGTAATAGACCATTGAATAGATGAATCTTGATTCATTTTTAACATTTCTAACATGTTCAAAAATTTTAAATTTAAATACATTCATTAATATATATTTATGTCTTGTTAAACATTTATATATTTATATATATATATATATATATATATATATATATATATATATACATATATTTTTAAATAATCAAATAAATAAATATATATATATTTAAATAAATATATTTTAAATGAATAAACATAATTTTTATATGAATATATTTATATGTATAATTTCACTGTCCACTATTATAAATGCATTTCAATTAGATAATATTTATTTATTTATGTTTTTATGTGTACCATCCTTTAAATGTTCTAGTATGTGTATCTTGTAATACAAATGCATTTCAACTAGGTATTATTTTTATGTGTACTATCTTTTTAAATGTTTTAGTATGTTAATTGATCATTTAGACTAATTAGGAAGAGTATATAAGGTGTGTGCTTTTATGGCAGGAGTTATACCTGAAGAAGCAACTGTGAAAGCGCTTGTGTCCTCTGTTAATAAACTGGTACCTGAACATTTATTCGTGGATTTCTTGCTGTTATTTTGGAATACATTCTCAGCCTGGATTTTTTGCTCCTTGTTCACAAGGGATTTTATATTTGCTTCTGCTATATTTAAAAATTAAATAAATAAATGCAATGAACAGTAAATAAAGAAACTGCAATGAGCCCTCAGACAGTCACAAGTAGGAGTACAATCCCAGAGTTAAGGGGAAGCCCAAGTCTAATTACCTCTACTAGAATGGTAGGTAGGTGAAAGACCTGTACCCAGGGACATATACTCCATTCAAGTTCCTCAGCATAAACCAGGCAAGCTACAGAAATACTTGTGTCATACGCAAGATTACACAACTCACAAAAGTAATAGTGTCGTCTTCAGGATTACACAATTCACAGAAATACTGGGGTTGTTTAGGATTACAACACTCACAGAAGTACTGGCATTGTCTGGAGGATTACATCACTCACAAAGGTACTGGCGTTCTTTGCTACATCACTCATGGGAAGTGACTGTCCTATACAGTATACAGCACACATTACACACCCAATCCCAGGAGTGCTACCTGGGCATAAGTGCAGGTAAATAGGGCTGCAGCACCACTGTTGATGACAGCATATTACTCACCTGTTTGGTCCTGAAAGGAATGAACGGATTATAGAGATCCCACCCAAGGGTAAATGCATGTGTCAATGAAACTACTTTGGGGCAGAGGCTTGATGTCCAGGTATGGGACTGGGAAGATTAATTTATGATGACAATCACCCTGTACTGTAACAAAAGCAGTGTGTGCTAAAACATGACAAAAGAAAAGAGTCTTTAAAATTCCAGCTTCTAAAACAACATGCAGTGTTTGTCTTGGCTGATGGAACAATGCATCTTGTCTGGGCACACACGTCAGGCCAGCATGTCAAGGGCCTCAAGAAAGATAAAAAATACCAACAGGTACCCGAGAAGGCCTAGGCAGTAATGCGAGCAAACCCATCAAGCAAAAAAGAAAGGAAGCCAATTAGTGAGCAGACAAAGAAAAATGAAAAACAGTTCAGTTGCACAAATATGTCATTCTAAAGTGACATGTTAGTGACAGGCTTCAAATATTCAGTTCAAGCTTTTTATTTCCAAGGAAAGAGCTACTCAAAACTTCACAGATATCTGCAGACTCTAAAAACTGGTGGAAATAATTCTACAGTAATGCCATTCTTCTTCAGGTAAGAAAGTAGAGACAAACTTCTTTATGAGTTTCAGGACACTGCTTTCATGAAAGACCTGATAGGAAATCATGACATTTAAAAAGTATATATATATATTCTGACAATCCCATGCAATTGCAAGAATGCTCAGACATCTCCAAAACACAGAACTGTGGAGCAAAATGGACAGCTGGAGCAGAGACCTACCCTCGCATTACAGAACTACTCACTGCACTGCACAAAGGTCACATCGCTATCCACCCTCCTCCTCCCTATTTTGGACGTGGGGTAAGGGTGTCCCATCAACAGTGACCGTCAACTAGAGCCAATGTTCAACCATCAGGTACCTAGCCCTGCAGTGGAGGTCAGATGCACACTCCTACACAGAGAGACTATGTATATGCAAGGCAAAGGAAAATAGATGTTTAAAGAAAAAAAATGACAATCTGGAATGAGCATTCTGCTTAAAACACACTGCACAACCTTAGTCACATGGTGTACATTTCAGAGTACAAACAGTAAGAAAGCATTGCAGGCAGCTAAGCAGACAGACTTTAGTGTGCATTACAAAACAGTCTAGTAAAAGTGGGCATGCAATGTGCCCAAATTCAAACAGAACATCTGTGCACAGGGCATGCAGGCAGCTAAGCAGATACACTTTAGTGTGCATTACAAAACAGTCTAGTAAAAGTGGGCATGCAATGTGCCCAAATTCAAACAGAACATCTGTGCACAGGGCATGCAGGCAGCTAAGCAGACAGACTTTAGTGTGCATTACAAAACAGTCTAGTAAAAGTGGGCATGCAATGTGCCCAAATTCAAACAGAACATCTGTGCACAGGGCATCAGCTACTTGTCACTTTATTGTGGCTCCGTTGTCCTTTTCCGGATTTTGTGCATTTAAGAAAGCATGGCTTTTAGCTGATGCACAACTGTCCTCTAGTGGTCAAAGATAGACAAGACTCAACCAACTGGTTAAAAGAAAGTACAGTTGTGTACACCTACCATAAATGTAGATGTTCGAGTGTCTTCACTGTTGCAGTCATGACTGTAGGGTTCTCAAGTTTTTATCTTGGAAGACAGCTATCCTGTTGGCACTAACCTCTGCCAGGAGAGTTTCAGAGTTACAAGCTCTTATGGCGGTGGAACCTTATATTATTTTTCATCAAGACAGGGTATCTTTGAGGACTAATCCGACCTTTATGCCTAAGGTGGTTTCCAAAGTGGCTTTAAATCAAACTATCCACTTGCCAACCTTTTTCCCCACTCCTCAAAATAAAGGGGAAAGGATCATCGACAGCTATGTTTTTACCTGAACAGAACCAAGGACATCAGAAAATCTGAACAATTGTTTGTTTCTTATGCTTCAAGTTCCCAAGGTAAAGCCATTTCTAAACAAACCATTTCTAATTGGATTGCTCATGGAATCAGATTTTGTTATTCACACCATGGAAAGCAAATCCCAGGGACCATACGGACTCATTCCACCACAGCTGCTGCCACTTCTGCAGCCTTCCTCAGGGGAGTTCCTACCAAGGACATATTGGAAGCTGCAAATTGGAGTTCAGTGCATACTTTCTCTAAGCACTACAATTTGCCTCTCTACTCTAAGTCTAGGGCAGGCTTTGCCTCTACAGTCTTGCAGGGCCTTTTAGCCACCCCTTCTTCTTTATGACCACCTCCCTTTCTTTCAGCTTTGGAATTCTACCCTACAGTCATGACTGCAACAGTGAAACACGATGAACATACTACAGTTGTGTACACCTACCATAAATGTAGATGTTCGAGTGTCTTCACTGTTGCAGTCTGGGTTTCCCTCCCTCCTGTCCCCTCTTATTTTTACTTTTGTGTGGTTCCTTTTTTCACCATTCTTCTGAGGTGTATTTGCAAAGGTTTTGGGACCATTTTCATTTTGGGACTCCTGACATCTGGGGCAAGAAAAACTGGAGAAGATGGCGTCGGTTGTCAGCTTTATACTCCTGGCGCTCTGACGTCAGGGAGCAGAGTTGACCAACCGACGCCGGACCCAGACTTTGGGATTCTGGCCGACCGAGGGCTGCCTGCCGGCAGGGGAGAACCCTACAGTCATGACTGCAACAGTGAAACACGATGAACATCATGAGCTAAAAACATACTTCATCAGATCACACTTGTTTCAGGAAACAAATCATTTTCACTAAGTTAGTCTATATGGAAAAACTGAGTCAGGATGAGCTGAGCTCTAATATAAAACAGTGTCAGCATAGGCCACTGACCTTCTGCACAGGTCTTCCTGAAGAGACTTCAGAGAATTTAGCCACAAACCCCTCACTGTTTAACTAGGTGCTGCATCTGTAAAGAGCGAACATTCCCAGCAAAGTTATTTCTGTCTGCATTTAAGTTGTATAGCTATTATAGCCACTTTGAGTTGTTTTTGCATTGTCTGCTACCATTTTATACCGCTTTAGGCATTCTGAGCTGTTTTTGCTTCGCATGTACGATGTTTTATACAATTTTAGCTATTTTCAGCAAATGCTGCCTTGGCTGATATTGCTGATTGTACTTTATGCCATCTGAGCTGTTCTGTTCAATACCGATTTGTTCCACTTAAATCACTGCCTTGAGTAAATCTGCTGAGCAAGGGGCAGAGGCCATCTTGGAATCATGATTCATCCAATTGAGAGTTACACTAATTGCTACAGGTCCTGGGTGGTTTACAGCACTTGGGCTTCAGATTTCATCTAGTTTTCATTTGTTTGTTTCTTTGTTTTTTTTCTGTTATATTTACTGTGTGGTGCTGCATTGAGCACAGTAGTGTGGTACTAGCATCTCCATTCCAGGTAAGTAGTACGTGCAAGTAAAATTCTGTCTTACTGTACTACAGGAAGGAGCCTTCTTAAAACAACTGTGCGTTCCTGATTCATTTCTACTTTATCTAATCTGCTCGAGCTGAGCTGTGCTTTATCTAATCTGCTTGAGCTGAGCTGTGTGAGCTTCTTAGCTGCTCTGATCTGTGCAGCACAAGTACCAGGTACATTGAGCAGCACTGAATTTGCTGAACATATAACCAGTCCAACAAACGCCCACTGCTGTGATGATTCCCCAGCGCCTCTTTAGATTCCCACTTACTTTACATCTAGCAGCTCTGGTCAGTTTGGGGAGTCACCACACAAACCCCCCTCCTCTATGGCCAGCCTTACAGCATGTGGAATCATGGGAGTGTACGACAGCCTTATAGCATGTGGAATTGTGGGAGTGTATGACAGCCTTATAACATGTGGAACTCTGGGAGTGCACGACAGCCTTATAGCATGTGGAATCATGGGTGTGTATGACATGCCTTACAGCATGCGGAAGCGTGGGAGTGTACGACAGCCTTACAGCATGTGGGAGTGTGGGAGTGTATGACAGCCTTATAACATGTGGAACTCTGGGAGTGCACGACAGCCTTATAGCATGTGGAATCATGGGTGTGTATGACATGCCTTACAGCATGTGGAATCGTGGGAGTGTACGACAGCCTTACAGCATGTGGGAGTGTGGGAGTGTATGACAGCCTTATAACATGTGGAACTCTGGGAGTGCACGACAGCCTTATAGCATGTGGAAATGTGGGAGTATACAACAGACTAACAGCATGTGGAATTGTGGGAGTGCATGACATGCCTTATAGCATGTGGAATAAATGGAGTGCATGACAAGCCTTACGGCATGTGGAATCTTTGGAGTGTACGACAGCCTTATAGCATGTGGAACTGTGGGAGTGTATGACAGTCTTACAGCATGTGGAATTGTGGAAGTGTACGACAGCCTTATAGCATGTGGAACTGTGGGAGTGTACGACATAGCTTGTGGAATCATGGGAGTGTACGATATGCCTCATAGCATGTGGAATCATGGGAGTGTACGACAGCCTTACAGCATGTGGAACTGTGGGAGTGTATGACAGCCTTACAGCATGTGGAATCATGGGAGTGTACAAGAGACTTACAGCAAGTGGAACTGTGGGAATGTGTGACAGCCTTACAGCATGTGGAATTATGGGAGTGTACAACGTGCCTTACAGCATATGGAACTGTGGGAGTGTACGACAGCCTTACAGCATGTGGAACTGTGGGAGTCTACGATAGCCTTACAGCATGTGGAATCGTGGGAGTGTATGACATGCCTTACACCATGTGGAATTGTGGGAGTGTACGACATGCCTTATAGCATGTGGAACTGTGGGAGTGTACAACATCCTTACAGCATGTGGAATCATGGGAGTGAACGACATGCCTCATGCTCAGTGACAAATTCCTGCTACACAAGGACGCAGTCAGTGAGAGGTATAACAATTATCCAGTGCAACAGTCTGTCATCCTTTCTCAGTTACATGAAGTCACCTTAAAACCTTAACAGTTCCACAGGTGATTATTAAAATAATGACCCAAGGCACCTTTTTAAGACTAGACATGTTTCCTAAATTATATGACAAATGTTAGATAATTCAGGGATATTTTAAGGGGTATTACGTAGGCTTGGGCATGATGGTCTAGCATTTACAGGCTGCTTCAGTCTACTACAGACGCTGGTGCTAGACCAAGGGTAAATTTCCCATTACCCATCCACTGATCTAAGTTATGCTTAAATTTGGTTAGGGAAGAACTTTGATTGACATGGATGACAAGCCTGTGCCAGAGAAGGGGTAGTCTGTCAGACACGTACCTCTCTCTCTCTCCAACATGTCCCATTTTATGTTGCATATGGAGTTTTAGCTCCCTAGACCAGGTGATTCTGCTGCTATTCATTTTGCAGGTGTGCAGCGGATCTATCAGAGTGGGATCAGAGGCTGCAACGATCTATCAGAGGCTGCAACGGATCTATCAGAGTGGGATCAGAGGCTGCAACGGATCTATCAGAGTGGGATCAGAGGCTGCTTTGCAGGCCCGACACAGATCGCCTCTCAGCAGTCTACAGGAGACCCAAGTACAGGGAAAGGGTTTTGAGGCGGCCTGCATGCAACATGTTTTTTACGTCCTACATTTTTTGTAAGGACCCACTGTGGCCATTCCAGTTGTTACCTATTCCTGA
Source organism: Protopterus annectens (assembly GCF_019279795.1). Lineage (NCBI taxonomy): Eukaryota > Metazoa > Chordata > Ceratodontiformes > Protopteridae > Protopterus > Protopterus annectens. Next base: position 1,878,515,901 of record NC_056732.1, read on the forward strand.
CCAGGTACATACTGAAGGGGGCACTGTACTCAATAAAAGGTCTGATGAGACCCAAGTGCAAATGAAAAATTACATTCTTGGACCATACCCTTGCTTATACGATGTGCAACACAGAATGATTTCCTTACTACCACAGACACATGATGGTCAAAGGCCAGGTTACTGTCTGCATGCATTCCCAAATCCCTGACCACTGGGTCTACTCTTTGGGCTGTATTGTCAACGTGGTAATTTCCAGGGGAAGCCATCTTCCCAAAGGACACTATTATGCATTTCTTGGCATTGACTGTTAGACCGTGGCTCTGGCACCAGTTATTAGTCTGTGTCATGTATTCTTAAATGGAATTTTTTTCAGTGGGGGATTCTATGACTGTGCACCGTTTCCAACTACCTACAGACTTGGTAAGCCAGAGGCCCTTAATGTTGGCCTTGATGTCATGGAAGTGGATGCCAAAAAGAACAGGGAGGCATCACCAAACTTTGAGGGACTCATCTGCATGCGAAACATGTGATTACGAGTCTGTAGTTACCCAGATCAATAGATGGCCTGACTTTGTGCAGAGGGATAACAGCTGCAATCTTCCATTTGCTTGGCACAAAGCCTGTCTGGAGGCTCAGGTTAAATAGCAATTCTAGTGGTCCCGATAGACTGTGTTTCATGCTATTAAGAAGGAATCCTGGGACATCATCAGGGCCCACTGATGCAATGTTTTTGACCTTGGAGACTGCACTGAGGACCTGTTCCCTATCAATAGCTGGGCGAGTTAGAGTTGGTGCTATTTTCTGAGGAGTGTCGGGGGGGGGGGGGGGGTAAAACTGCAGCTAAATTTTCCAGCTAGCAGATTTGCTGTATCTTCCTATATCTTCTGGCTCACTAACGCTGGCTCCATTTACAATTAGTTCTGCACAGTGTAGTGTTATTGCCTTTGAGGTTGTGGACATAATTGAAGAATGCCTTATGTTTGTCCATGGCCTGGGAGGCTACTTTTACTTCACATTTGGACCCTTTAGACTTGATTAAACCCGGAGCTGCTTGTTTAGATTGATGAGGGAGTTTCTTCCTTAACGAGCACTGTTTAATTGTTTAATTTCTGCCATGATTTTGTTTGTCCATGGCCTGGGAGGCTACTTTTACTTCACATTTGGACCCTTTAGACTTGATTAAACCCGGAGCTGCTTGTTTAGATTGATGAGGGAGTTTCTTCCTTAACGAGCACGGTTTAATTTCTGCCATGATTTAGATTGATGGGGGAGTTTCTTCCTTAATGAGCACTGTTTAATTTGTGCCATGATTTAGATTGATGAGGGAGTTTCTTCCTTAATGAGCACTGTTTAATTTCTGCCATGGTTTAGATTGATGGGGGAGTTTCTTCCTTAATGAGCACTGTTTAATTTCTGCCATGATTTAGATTGATGGGGGAGTTTCTTCCTTAATGAGCACTGTTTAATTTCTGCCATGATTTAGATTGATGGGGGAGTTTCTTCCTTAATGAGCACTGTTTAATTTGTGCCATGATTTAGATTGATGAGGGAGTTTCTTCCTTAACGAGCACTGTTTAATTGTTTAATTTCTGCCATGATTTTGTTTCTCCATGGCCTGGGAGGCTACTTTTACTTCAGATTTGGACCCTTTAGACTTGATTAAACCCGGAGCTGCTTGTTTAGATTGATGAGGGAGTTTCTTCCTTAACGAGCACTGTTTAATTTCTGCCATGATTTAGATTGATGGGGGAGTTTCTTCCTTAACGAGCACTGTTTAATTTTTGCCATGATTTAGATTGATGAGGGAGTTTCTTCCTTAATGAGCACTGTTTCTCCTAATTTGTGCCATGATTTTCTTTGTTTTATTATACAACCTACTGATGCTGACATTCCACCAGGGTTGCTTGTTTTATTTTTAGTTTACCCTTATTCCGGGTAGGTACAGCTGCCTTCATGCAGCCACTAACATGACTATACAGGGTTTCTGTGAACAGTCCTCACAGGCAGTATAGTCTTACCCACACTGTGCAACATTCACAGACTACAAAACTCTTAAACTGTCTTATGCCGACATGTTAGAAAAATCTTTACTTAAGCTTCCAACAACTGCCCACATTAGGCATCAGCATAAACCCTCAGATTTACCTCCAGCAAAAAACTCAGATCCAACACACAGCTTGCTCTAACACTACAGGAAATATAGGCACTAGCAGGGGTCATATACCTTCCATGCAAAAGCCCTTAATGCAGCAAGACCAGGCTAGTTCTTTTGGCAAAGTCCTGGTTATAGGTAACTCCATAGTTAAGACATAAAGGTGCTCCAGTCACCAGGATGAGCAAAGACAGGTAACAGTTATCTGTCTCTGAAATGTCATGATATGTAAAATCATTAATTCCTCATATGCCTTCATCCAGATGCACATGTGACCTGATCAGTAAGACATACGAATGACCTGAGACACACCTCCTTGGATAACATGAAGAGGATCAAGACGGAGCTCTCTGAATATGCATCTAGAAGAATTCTACTGCTATCAGAAATAGATAAGCCAAAAATTAAAGGCACTACAAACAAAAGGTAACTGGCATTAATTGCTAGAAATTAATGGTGTCATTCCAGGGGGATCAAATATATGATTAAATCAGTTAAGACAGGTGACACCCCCAGCTGCTTTGCCACATCTGGTCTGCATCTCTCTCCTTCATGACAGGGGTCACATCTGGTCTGCATCTCTCTCCTTCATGACAGGGGTCACATCTGATCTGCATCTCTCTCCTTCATGACAGGGATCCAGGGAAGTAAACAGTGTGGGAAGAAATAGCCAGGGAATTGTCATGGCTAAGCTTGTATAGGCCCTAGGACTGATAGCCTAGTACCAACCTATGAACCTATACAGGGGTCCAGGGAAGTAAATAGTGTGGGAAGAAATAGCCAGGGAATTGTCATGGCTAAGCTTGTATAGGCCCTAGGACTGATAGCCTAGTACCAACCTATGAACCTATACAGGGGTCCAGGGAAGTAAATAGTGTGGGAAGAAATAGCCAGGGAATTGTCATGGCTAAGCTTGTATAGGCCCTAGGGCTGATAGCCTAGTACCAACCTATGAACCTATACAGGGGTCCAGGGAAGTAAATAGTGTGGGAAGAAATAGCCAGGGAATTGTCATGGCTAAGCTTGTATAGGCCCTAGGACTGATAGCCTAGTACCAACCTATGAACCTATACAGGGGTCCAGGGAAGTAAATAGTGTGGGAAGAAATAGCCAGGGAATTGTTATGGCTAGGCTTGTATAGGCCCTAGGGCCAATAGCCTAGTACCAACCTATGAACCTATATTGGCTATAACTCTTACTTCTCCCATAGTGCCTCTTTCTAGGGAAGGTCAGTCTCCTCAAATTACCAATAAAGCCAGCCACTATCAAAATCATATAAAAGCAGCACTGCTGAATACTACAAGCCTAACAAAAAAGTTGTACTTCTAACAGGCAATCCTAACTGCTGAAAAAAGATTTCATAAATGGTGAAAGTACCCCAGCAGTGCAGGGTATAAATGCCTACTATTCCTTCACACTCTATGTAGAACTGTGTGTGTGTGTGTGTGTGTGTGTGTGTGTGTGTGTGTGTGTGTGGGGGGGGGGGGGGGTATCAATGATTCCAAGAAACCATTTCACCTCCAGACTCATAATGCAGGACAATGACCTAAAACTCCTCCATATTATTCTTAAAATAAACAAAATCCAGTGTCACACAGTAATCCAACTACCATAACCCCCATGACACCAGTAGACCATGAGGCATACCTTAACAAACTGACATTCCTCACCACACAGCCTAACACTACCCTCTTGGGTGACACCAACTACACCTTCAACTGTGAAGCATATACCACTACAAGCTACTATGTGCTGAGATTCCTGGAGTTCATTCACGTTAACCGGGGAGTGTATACCAACACAGACCACTAAGTGCAGAGATTCCTGGACTTCATTCATGTTAACCAGCGAGCGTATACCAACACAGACCACTACGTGCAGAGATTCCTGGATTTCATTCACGTTAACTGGAGAGCATATACCACCACAGACCACTATGTGCAGAGATTCCTGGATTTCATTCACGTTAACCGAGGAGCGTATACCACCAGAAATCACTATGTGCAGAGATTCCTGGATTTCATTCACATTAACCGGGGAACGTATACCACCACAGACCACTATGTGCAGAGATTCCTGGACTTCATTCAAGCTAACCAGGGAGGGTATACCACCACAGACCACTATGTGCAGAGATTCCTGGACTTCATTCAAGCTAACTGGGGAGCGTATACCACCACAGACCACTATGTGCAGAGATTCCTGGACTTCATTCAAGCTAGCCAGGGAGGGTATACCACCACAGACCACTACGTGCAGAGATTCCTGGATTTCATTCACGTTAACTGGAGAGCATATACCACCAGAAATCACTATGTCAGAGATTCCTGGACTTCATTCAAGCTAACCAGGGAGCATATACCACCATAGACCACTACGTGCAGAGATTCCTGGATTTCATTCACGTTAACCGGGGAGCATTTACCACCACAGACCACTATGTGCAGAGATTCCTGGACTTTATTCAAGCTAACTGGGGAGCTTATACCACCATAGACCACTATGTGCAGAGATTCCTGGAATTCATTCAAGGTAACTGGGGAGCATATACCACCACAGACCACTAGGTGCAGAGATTCCTGGACTTCATTCATGCTAACCAGGGAGCATACACCACCACAGACCACTAGGTGCAGAGATTCCTGGACTTCATTCATGCTAACCAGGGAGCATATACTACCACATACCACTATATTAAAGCCTTTCTGTGTCGGAGGAAAGCCTTCTAGCTTATCAGTGGGAGTGGTAAGTACTAGGTAGCCTATCTACCACAAGAGGAGTGTTTTTTGGCCCAGAAATTGTAGCTATTGGCCATGTGCGTAGATTCCTGGATTTCATTCAAACAGACTCTTTGGGCCAATTGTTTCAAACCCTAACAACGGGCTCACAAAATACTAGATTTGGTTCTCTCAAATATAAATCCCCCTATGATCAGACCCCACAGTTACCAAATCATCTGTCAGACATGACCACCATCCAGTAACATTTACTCTTGGAGAGAGACCTGAACCACCTCAAAACCCCACAAGCTTCACAGACTATTCTAAGCAAAATCTACTCCAGCTAACTGATGACCCAATGAAATTCAAACACCCTCCTCACCTAGGAGACACTGCTTCACATATCACGATTTTCACAGATAACATTTATATCCATCTCCAACCTAGTAGCATGTATTGAGGCCTCAGTCCTCATAAGACACAAAGTGCGAAATTTAAGAACAACCCCAGTTACTGCAACCTCAGTATCAAAAACAGGAAGAAGAAACTCCTAACCCATAAAAATAAAAACAAAAAGTTATGTACTCACCATAACATTCCATCTGAGTAGTTGTACTTCATTTGTCTTCAACCTGTGGGTTATGGCTCTGTACTGGATCCGAGATGGCAACTTCTACTAGCATCAGCTCCGAGCTCCAAATTCCTCCCCTTACCCATAATACACCTCCGCTGCCTTCCATTCCCAGATCGAGTCTGCTGAACCTTATACTGATAACCAGACCTGAAAAAATTTTACTTGTGACCTATACTGCAGCCCGAAGGCTGATCATATGCCAATGTCCGGGGGAAGGAGGGAGGGACGGTTGAAGACAAATGAAGTACGACTCAGATGGAACGTTATGGTGAGTACATAACTTCTTTATCTGAAGTAGTTTACTTCATTTGGTCTTCAACCTGTGGGACACAGTCCCCAGCTACTAAACTCCTTGGAGGCCCTCATGGAAGGATATTCCCGGAGCACAGCGGAACCAAAGGAAGCTCGCCTTCTGGAAGTCAAATCCAATTTGTAATGCGAAATAAACGTATGAGATGAGGACCAAGTAGCTGCAAAACAAATATCATCCAAAGACACTCTAGACCAAAAGGCTGTAGACGTAGCCATGGACCTAGTGGAATGAGCTTTCACCTGACCTGGAGGAG